>NW_005841869.1:4173730-4183290 GCF_000455745.1 Alligator sinensis
ACCAGGCAGAGAGAAATGCTCCTTTCAGGCCCCAAAGGGGCTTCGCTGCTCCCGGCGCTTGCAACTGCGCCGAGGACCCGCGGGAAGATGCTGCGGCGTGCGGCCGGCCCGGCGCGCGGGAGTGCCTGTGCCCAGGCGGCCGGGCTGGCCCCAGCTCCGCTCTCCTGCGCGTCTCCGGGCTGCAGCGCGGCGCTTCCCGCGGACCGTCGGGGAGACGACGTACGAGCTGTCGAGAGAGAAGAGAATCGTTCTGGGCTGAGAGCTTTGTCTGAACTTTGTCCTTTTCTCAAGCAAAAGAAAATATTATTTCACCCTTTAAAGAACCACACATAATAAGAGGCGAAATGTCAAGACCGGTGTTGATATAAACCCCCAAGGAAAACAAACATCCATGTGGCTTCTCCAAAAGGTCTCACTTCCTCGCCCCTCTCCCCGAGTTTAAACAGATTCAGTAACAGGAGGAATGGGAGGGAGGGGGCTGCTCCCGGGTCGCTTCGCGAGGGCCCCTGCGAGGGCCCGATTCAGCATGCGGCTTTGGAGGATGCTCAGTGCCTGGCAGGATTGGTCTCAGGGATGGTGAAACCTCAGCCTTCCCTGGTGAAAGCCCCGTGAATAATGCAGAAAGCCCCTGAGCCTGGGCGGGGAGGACGGGCATGCCCCGGGTCCCGCAGCGCAGGGTGCAGAGGACGCCGCGCATCGCTCAGGAGGAGGCTGCAGCCTCGCTCCTAGTAAGAGGCGTGCGGCTGAGCCCTGAGCGCGTCTGCGGAGAGCTGCCTTTGCAAGAAGCAGCAGAAGCCCAAGGGCCGGAGCAAGGGGCTGCAGCTGAGAGGAGACTCGTCCCCACAGCCAGCGCTGTCCCCACGCAGCCGCCAGGACTCAGCCGGGAGGCCCTGAGATGCGGGACGGGCCAGGCCGTGATAGCCTGGGCCCTCCAGCAGCTTGCGGTCCAGGCTGGAGGTGCCCCTGGCACAGGGATGGGTGGCAGAGGTCCTGGAGCACCACGGGTCCCCCGGAGAGCTGCCCGGTTGTGCCCCACGCCCAGGAGGATGTGGCGGTTTGCAGGGACGTCCCGGCCTGGCGCCTTTGCTGGGGGAGGCCTGGCCCACGCTACTGCTGTGGGCAGCTCAGGGCCTGCCTTCGGGACGGGGCTGCCACGCTGACCGGCTGGAGCTGCTGAAGGCTCTCAGTGGGGTGATGGCAGCAGCTCATGGCCACTGAGGCTGCTTACAGATGTCAAACCCCCCCAAAACAGCACTTCAAGCTTGGTCCACCACTGCACCTAGCACAGCCCACGCCCAGAAGAGGCAGCACATTAGCTGGACCCAGCTTGCCCAGCGTCTATGTAGCTTGCGTGCTTCGGCAAGGCTTTTCTGGCATTTTTACCCCATAGCTGATTGAATCGGCTTGGGGTGGCAGGGACCATGGGGGCTCTGCCTTCCCCCACCCCATGGGACCCGGTCCTTTTCCCAGGGGCTTGAGCCCCCGTAACAACTGTGCCCTGGCGTCGCAGCGCAGGCGCTGGGGCTGCACTCGTCTCCCCCACCGGCGATGGTGTCCTCGGCGCTCTGGGCACGGCGCCCAGTACGTGCCACAGCAGTGTGCCGCGGGGCTCTGGAGACCGCTTTGGTGACGGTGCCTGCGAGTGCTGGGGACTGGCCTCGCCGGCCCGGGGTGCACCACCCCACCTGCATCCCTGTGTTCCCAATTCACACCTGCTTTGTAGGCCCTGGTGCTGCTCACCCGTCCGTGCACACCTGTGCAGCGCCCACGCTGCCCCCACACGTGCCTCGGCCCTGCGGCACGCTCCCCCGTCCAAGTTGTACGGCGCGGCTGCTGCGGTCTGTCCCAGGGAGCCCGTTCCCCGCAGCGCTCCTTCGGCCTTGCTCCCGGTGCCGCTTCCAGCCACGGCGGCATCCAGAGCTACTGGAAACGTAGAAGCCACGATGGAGGTGATTTTATTAGCAAACCCAGATACAATAATTCCCTCCTAGAGCAACAATAACCATCACATTCTGCAGCACAAAAGTGCAAAAATTAATAATTAAAAAACACAAGCTGGCTCCGGGAGAGCCCGGTTATTATGTGCATCAGAAACAGGATAAATCACAAGTAATTCAGAAGTCATATTCCCAGGTTCACTCATAACCATCATGGTATTCGGAGTCCCTCTGGGAGCAATAAATGACATCGACTCCACATTATAAAAATAAACATGAACTTAAGTGGCAAGGATTCATTTAAGCCCAAAGGAGCAGGGCTTTATTATTTACAGGATCAGCTTAATATAAATAGAGCACATTTCACCTTGAAGCACATCCCTGACGTGGGAGCAGAGGGACCCCGAGGGGAGGAGGGTGCCAGGCCCCTCTGCTTCTCGTCAAGGCGGCACCTCGCACTAACGAGCACTGCCGGGCGCTGGGCCCTGCCAGGCCTCGGGCCTTGCCCTGCCACCTTCAGAGCAGCGGGGCCGTGCTGCGCGCCCCAGCTCCTCCTCTGTGCCTGGGGCAGCAAGGCCAGGACCTGGGAGGAGTTTGGCTGCTGCGGGTGTTTCACGCCAAGCCCCAGCTCCCGGAGTCATGTGCTGTAGCGAGCGTGTGGCTCTCCTTTGGTTTGCTTCAAACAAGATCCCAGCCCTCCTGGTTTGGGGAAAAAGCTGGAAATACGCCTTGGAGAGCTTTGCAAGCAGACGGCAAAGCGAAAGAGCCTGGGCTGTCCTGTTTCGTTTGGATTGGGGGTTTTCCCCTCGCGATTGTAAGGCCATCTTATGTTTCTCGGAGCCTGACTTGAAGCCATTTGTCCGAATAATTTTTATTTATTTATTTAAGCCTTGAGCCCCCGAGGGCCGTATTGTTGAGACGTGAATGAGGGCAGACTTTCACTCCGGGGCTTTCGCTTAATCCCTTAGCAAAAAGAAAACAGAAAAGTCTTGAGGAAGCCCAGACCAAGTGTCTGAGCAATTGCTCCAAGGAGATACCGCGTGATAGTCCTCCGCCAAGTGTGACTAATCTGGGGGCACCGGGATCTCCATCACAGAATGAGGCCGTAGCGAGCTGCGGAGCAGGCTCAGGAGAGCCTGACCGGAGGACGCAGCCCCAGCGAGGAGTCACCCTGCCTGCCTGGCAAAGCGCCGCCGGCTTCAGTCGCTCGGCCCGAGGGAGGGCTGCCCGACAGGCCCCCGCCCTCCTTGTCCGTCCTACCCACAGATACTGGCTTCTCCCAGATGAAAACTTCACTGCCACACGCGTCTGATCTGGGGCTCGTCCAGCCCACTCCCTTCTGCAACACGGGCTGTGTCCAGGGGGACTTGCAGCCGGGTCGGGCTCTTCCCAAGGAACGAGCGTTCTGCCGCACGAAGCGTCCTGGATTTCCTGGCTGCAAACCGAGCCTGGCGCTTGCCTGTTCCTGGGCCCCAGCATTGCCTTCGCCTCTGAACAGTAACCCTCACGCTACAGGCGGCGTTCGCCTGCCTGGCCTGCGCCGGCACCGTGCAATCTGCTGCAGTGTCAGCAGATGGAGCCACGTGAGAAAGGAAAGGAGCCCGTGGATGTGTGTGATCTTGCTCTCATGGTGCGGCTCTAGCTCTAGATTTGACCTGATTAAGGAAAAAATCCCTGATTTAGCTCCCGATGCCTTGAAAGGAAGAGACAGAAACAGCCCTGCCCAAGCCGGACCAGGGGAAAATGGCAGCACATGATATAATGGAAAAGTAAAAGACTTGGAGCCGGTTCCAGTGTCAGACACAGGATCAGAAGAGCGGGGTGGATTTTAATCATCTGGGAGGTGGGGACTAGACGGCTTTCAGGAGAGAAGACTTCAAACATGGAAACCTTCCGCCCCCCTCACCGTGCCCTCGGGGCAGAGCGGAGCAGGATGTGAACGTCTCGCACACACGACGTGCCCTTTGATGCAACAGCCCTGCGTCCCGCACCAGGAACCGTCTGCGATACTGATGCCCCCGTCCAGGGTCAGAGTGCATCCCCGGAGAAAAAGAGCAGCTGCGCAGAAGATGAAACGCGTCCCTCGCAGGCCCACCTACCAGGCACTCACATGTGGATGTTACTCAGCTTCCGTCCAAGTCCCCGAGGTTGCAGTCGACAGGGGCTAAAGCGATGCTGGGAACTCATAACAACTGCCTGGTGGGTTATTGCTGGCAGGGGTACAGAATAGGTGCTCTGTCCCAACAGGGACGATGATCCCAGGACGGGATTGTGAAACCGGTGTTCCTTCGCCGGGTGACACTTCCCCTCGGCGTGCAGAGCTGTGCTGTAACACGATGTCTGCGTGCCCTGCCCTGCCCTGCCCTGCGATGCCTGGCGCGCTGGCCCCGAGGGAGGACTGTCGCAGCTACGCCGTGCCCATCGGAGGGTGACTGCTGAGCGGGCACCTGCCCGGCACGGTGCTAGGAACGGCGCGTCCTGCACTGCGCTCGGGGTGGGACTAGACGCTCCTGAGGTGCCTGCCAGGCCTGGGCCCCCGTGTGCTGCTGCTTGTGTTGCGGTGTCACGGAGGGACCTCAGGAACTGTCCAGGACTCTGGTGCTAGGTGCTGCACAAACGCCAGGATGATCCAGCCCCACGCAGCCGGCAGTCTGCCTGGGGGGCCTGGTGCAGAAACTCATTGTGATGCCAGGAAAACAGGGGTGCAGGCGCTCCTATTCCAGTGTGTCTGGGGATCCCTCACATTTGTAGCCGCTTGCACACAAGTGAAAGGCTGAGTCCTCCAGGGAAAATCCCCCTGCTTTGCTGTGGATGCTGAAATGGTGCAGATTGCACTTCTTAGCAAATACTCCCCGGGGCAAATCTGCCTCTTGCTGAGCTGCCTCCATGCTGGTGGCAAGTGCTTTATTTGCAGGCGGAAATGGAGAACCAGCACCCTGGGAAAGACCGCGAATTCTCCCCAGGGCCTCCGAGCCCTAAGCTGGACGCTTATTGAATTAATTGCTGGGTTCACACCAGCCTGCTGCTCGCTCTCAGCTGCACCTCATTAGGAGGAAAGTCCCTCTTCCTGCATGTCTCACCGCTCAGTGTTATCTTACCTCGGCTTATCGATCTGTGCTGTCAATGCAGCTGACCCCAGGAGGCCGCAGTCGGGCCAGGTGAGAGCCCAGCAAAGAAAACAGGAGCTGGGGCTGGGGGAGGGGAGTGAATCTCCTGCCGGGAGCGGGGCCAGGTGAGTCTCTTCTCCCCGGCCCCCAGCCAGCTGGGGCTTGGGGGCCTGTATCCTGACTGCTCCTGAGCACCGTGAGAGACCCAGGGCAGGAGCTGGTGCGCGGCAGTGCAGGGTCGTGCCGTGGTGTGAGGCGGACGTCCCAGGGGCAGAGCAGACAACGCACCACTTACCTGCTTCTCCCTGCAGTGTCAGGTGGATGAATCAGATGTCTTCACTCCACGTATAAGACGGTCTTTGTAACCACTAGCAAAGAGCTGCTCTTGTGCTCCAGAAGTGGGCGCTTGCAGTGGTGGTGAAGGGGTCCTGCATCTTGGGGAAGTATTTGGGGGGTCCCTTGTGGAGCAAGCTTTCAGAGGACAGCCAGAACTGCTGGGCTTGTCACTTTTTATTATTTCATAGTTTATGTGACTTGGGGATCAGGAAGGTAAGACCATGGAGACAACTCTGAGCTTGCAGCGCAGCTCCTTCTCTGGGTCTCTTTTGGGGTCTGTAACAGTATGAATGGACCCGTGTCACTCCTGTGGGCTCAGGGCTTTGCAGCACGGCAGCCCTGCCCCCTCCCTGAGTTTCACGCAGGACACTTCATGCTTTCATGGGACCAGGAGCGGTCCAGGCATTGGTGAAAGGGGTTAACCAGGTGTACCCCAAGGTACACCTAGTGCAGTCTCTGCTTAGCTGAATGAAGGCTTACAACAGGAATCAGGGGAAATGTTAACCCCTCAGTTAGACCCGGGCAGGGCTTGGAAGGGGGCAGTGGGCAGCAGCAGATAAATATCCCCCTTCCTTGCGCCCTCGCTCACGTGGGGCGAGAGTACAGACCGCTCGCAGAATAATTGTGAAAACACTGACTAGTGTCCCCTGGCCTTGTCACCAGCCTTCCCACTGCAAGGGGGAGATAAGCACTGGGACCAGTATGTGCTGCAAAGGTTCAGAGATACCTTGTCACTCAAATGGGCAAAGCTCCCGCGGTTACTTCATCTCTCACGCTAGCCAGAGGACACGCAACATCAGGGAAGAGAGATTCCAGAAAACCTTTTTCATAATCCACAAAGGCAAACAAATTATGCCTGCTACTCTCATAGACAGGATTAAATAAGAGCAACTGGCACACAAAATGATACTTTCCCGCTGCAATTATCCACATGTTGTACGCGTAACGTTTGAAATACTAAATTCCCAGGAACGGCATTGTCAGGTTCATTGGATTGCAACTCTGTTCTGTGTAATAACACCAACAAAGTCCATATTTCAAGTTATTTTCTTTATATTTCTGTTGCTTAGTGTTGTTTTCATTTGTTTTAAAAGACAAAGAGAAAAGGCACTTCGATTCCATACATCAGGCTACAGCCAAAACAAACGCACATCGAATAACCTTATTTAAACAGACACACTCATAAAAATTTAACAAGACACCAAATAATTACAGGAAAAGGCTAAAGTCCAACTCTGTATGGAGTCCAAAGGTTTGAAGTGCATTTAAGATAGAGATCAAATAGAACGTGCATTGGCATAACAACATCACCGAACCGCCTGGCCTCGGTGATGCGTCCATGTTTTCAAGGCCAATAAACTTTAATGTACTTGTGGATTTTTTTCCAAATCACATAAAATGCCTTGCCATGGACTGTTCAAAATGTTCTAACGCAGGTTTTATGGTTCGAAACGGTCCTTTCACCATTTCTTTGTTTTTCCAACATGTATGTTAACACAAGGGGTAAGTAACTAATTAATTTAAGATTTTGTAAGACACCGTTCTCGTTTGCTTCTATTATTTGTCTTCCGTATCATGTGCAAGCCAATTCTGCATGTTCAGTCACTGAAATTATGTCAAGGAGTTCGGGTCCCTGCAAACAGCTGACATCTGGGCCCGAAGGCTGCGTGCTTTCCAGTTGTTTGTACTCTCCTTACCTGAGACCTATTGCCAGAAGGAGCAAGAGGGCTTGGGGTCCCGCGGGGAGGCTGCTGGCCTCTCACCCATTTTCTGATCCGGGGAGTCGGTCTGCTCTGACACCCCCGCCCCACAGGCCGGACGCCATTCAGGAGGGATGCCCAGGGCCTGACACCAGCATGGAGGGCCAGGAAGCCTGTCCTGTGGCCTTGGCTGTGCAACTTGCCCTCTCCCTCCCTCGGCTTCAGCATCCCATCTGCATGCTGGGGGTGGCAACTGCCTGCCTGCCTGGTGGCAGCATTGGCAGATTTGGGTCAGACCGTGGCAGTGGCTGCAGCCCGGAGAGGCTGTGCTGTGGCGCGCCAGAGCAGCCGACCCTCGTCGGTGTGGGGGGTCAGGTCAGCCCGCTCCCCCTGCCGTGCCAGCTCCGCCGACTCGTATGGGGAGGTGAGGGGCGCAGTGCCCTGCGAGCAGCTGCCGCAGTGCCACACGTCGGCAGTGCCATCCATTGTGCTGCCCCAGGGGAGGTGAGCGTGGCGCGGCTCCGGCCCTGCCCAAGTTGCAGACTCCTGAGATGCTTCCCAGGGACGCTCCGCTCTGCCTGTCCGAGGCACGTTTCTGCCCCTTGCTGCAGAGGCCTGTGTGCATGCTAAAGCCCCGGCAGCCAGGGGGAAAGCTCCCGCTCCGTACTGTTTGTAAGCCTGCTTTTTTTTAAGCTGGTCACGTGCTATTTTGTGTCCCGAGTTATGAACGTCGAGCGCTTGCGACGGATGACAGTGACCCGAGCAGAGCTGCGGCCGATTTCAACAGGAGCAAGGGCTGCCTTCGAGTGCTCCTGTCTCCATCTGCTGGTCAAGCCCAGCTAATCCCTGGGTCCCGGCTGCCGTAAGGGGCTTCGGAGAAACCACATTATCCTGGTTTTTTCCCTGGGCTTTCATGGCCCTGCTTGCTCTGTATTCCCCGTCCATGTTCTGGGTGCAGGGGAGACAGAATTGCACACAGCGTGTATTTATTGGCAGATGCTCCCCCTTACAATGGGATTTTTTACTGCACTGAATCGCTGGTGTAATCCAGACCTTTTTTAAAAATAAAAAAAATGACTCCTATATCTTTTAAAAATATATACACAACTTTAAAATTGTTTTCCCTGGGCACTGGCAGGATTAGAACAGCAATTCCAGAGGTGAAAGGCCTGTAATTAATCCTGTGTGCCAATCAAATCCCATCAGTGAAACACATTTCATTGATATTTGTTTTTTTACTCTTCGACCACTGTTATAAACACTCTAACGGTTCACATCTGTCTCTCATCGAGCAATTGTAATTGAAATTAAAACACTGGTTTCTCCGAGGCAATTAAATTTTGGAAATGAACATTCCTGGCAGTGGAAGAACAGCATTTTCAGCTGCGTGTCTCTGACCCCGTGGCTGGAAATAAGGGACGTTCCTTGCCCCTGCACCAGGTGGAAGGGGACAACGACCTGGCCCTGACAATCCCCGGCAGCAAGGCCTTTCCCATGTCCTGCCCTTCCTCGCTCCATCTGCACATCTTTCCCTGGCCGCTTTTAAGTCTGGAATTTACTGCACGTTTCAGTCTGTCCACTAAATCCCCTCCTCTCACAGGGGCTTTGTACAGAGCCGAAGCTCGTCCCGCTGAAGTTAATGGCTCAGCTCCAGATGATTTCAATGGGGCCAGGGACTGGCTTGCAACAGTTGGAGCCAACGGCGGTACCCACGGTGCCTTCAGACACGTTCACAAGGGGAGTGCTAGTGTGTCAGCTCCGAGGCGCTGGACGGCTCGGACGTGCATGCTGTTTGGGTTGCTTGCTGATCTGCAGATTTAGCTCTGCTGATTGCTCGGTCACGGGGGGCTAGTGTGACCTGAGATGCTGCAGAAGTCAGCAAGGGAGCCCCCCATTCGGTTACTTCTGCTGGGAGACAAGGTCAAGGAAGTGAGACGCTCAGTCTGGCGGGTTGCTCCTCACCCGTGTGCATGCCCACGTTAGCAGCAGCATGCTGGTATCTTGCAGGTACAACGCTTGCTAACTAAGCACCACCTTCTCTTTGCCTGTTTGCAAATGCTCCACAGTCCAGGGACGCTGTGAGCAGAGGCCTCCTGCATGCCTGGGAGAGATCAGCCTGGGGGAGGCCTGGAGGAGCAGGGAGGGCTCCCAGACGTGGGCGCTGGGTGGGCAGGGAGGGCAGAGTCGGAGCCGGGGACCCCAAGCTGCAGCCCACAGGAGGAAGGGACAAGACTGGCCTGTCTGGGTGAGCTGCTCCCCGGTCTGGGGAGGCTTCCTCCGTCCTTCCCCAAAGAGCTCCGTTTGCTACCTGAAGCTGTGACGGGCCCCGCGCAGGAAGGTCTCTCTGCACGTGTCGCAGGTTGGCCAGTGGAGAAAAGCAGGTTGTGGGGAGCCAGGGCCTGGACCACTCATGTAGGGAAGCCCTTGGCCCCAGGCTCAAGGCTGCGTCGTGGCTGCTCGGAGCCTGGCCAGGCCCTTCT
>NW_005841869.1:4183321-4184277 GCF_000455745.1 Alligator sinensis
TCGGCTGACCCGAGACACCTTCCTTAAGCGACAGCCTGAGAGCGTGCTGCAGCGAGGCGGCCGCTCGGCCCCGAGACACAAGCACTGTGTTCTCCGGGGCACCCCAGAAAGGCACGTCGCTATTCGGGGATCTGCTGCAACCAACATGGCCATCCCGATTGCCTGTAGCTGTGAACGTGGGAGGGGCTCGGAGGCCGGACCACGGCCATGCAGGCGTGCGCATGCAACACGATAGATACCTCCCGCAAAAGGCAACGGTCCAAAGGTGCTGCAAAGGCTGCTGCCTGTGTGGCTGTCCCCCGTTTGTCCCCACACGTCCCGGCAGCGTTGCTCATGCAGGGACGAGCCGTCGGCCCTGCCTCCGTCCAACCAAAACTAGGCCCTAAAAGCACCCCCGAGCTCAGTGCCGTCTCCCCAGCGTATTTAATCCCCTTGGGCCGAGGGGCAAGCTGGTGCTGCGGGGCACCACGCATTAAGCTGCGCCCTTGTGTCAGAAGAGGTGACTCCTCAAGGGAGATTTCCCCTCTTGCCTCCTCCTTGCAGAGAAACAATAAGTGAAACGGTGCATGGAAAGCACCGCGGCTCCGTGCGCAGGCACAGGGGAGCTGGAGGGGAGCACACGTGAAGTGCACTTGGGAGTGTCAAGGGGGCTAATCCGTCACTGTCTGAAGGAGGCTAAGGGTGAAAGTGTTTATTGCTCCTGATAACCTCTGAGGCCCCGGGATCAGAGGACGCCCTGGCGGAAGACCCCCTCGGGCACGACGGCCCCTCGGCCAGGTGCCCTGCAGCACGACTGAGCCGTGCCCGGAGGAGCAGACAACTCCTAGCCCCTGCGCGCGCGGCTGGGGGAAGCCGGGCCGCCGCGCTCCCTGGCAGCTGGCGGTGGCTGCGCAGAGCCGTGGGCAGGCGGCAGCCTGTGCATCGTGCCCTCGGCCCCGGCATCCGCCGCCCGCATC
>NW_005841869.1:4186462-4187918 GCF_000455745.1 Alligator sinensis
CTCCCCGCGGCGGGACGGCCCGCGGCTCTGCCCGGAGCCCGCACAAACAAAGAACAACAACTCTCGGGTTGCTGCAACTTTTGTGAGGCGTGCAGCAGGCTGCCAGCGGCGTAGCGGCAACAATGCGCATTTCATAGCTTCGGCATGAAAATCCATCTCTATGGAAACCCGGGGTAAACGCCAACAGGACACGCCGCGTGTCAATATTGCCGGGGCTAGCGCTCCGGCAGGACGCCCCCCGTTTTTAGGAACGCGTTGTTTCGGGCCCCGCCTGCAACTTTTGTGAGGCGTGCAGCAGGCTGCCAGCGGCGTAGCGGCAACAATGCGCATTTCATAGCTTCGGCATGAAAATCCATCTCTATGGAAACCCGGGGTAAACGCCAACAGGACACGCCGCGTGTCAATATTGCCGGGGCTAGCGCTCCGGCAGGACGCCCCCCGTTTTTAGGAACGCGTTGTTTCGGGCCCCGCGCTCTCCCAGGTAGTTGGACCCCAAACACGGCGGCGTCCACCCAGCCGCTCTGATTCTGCCCCTCGGGGATTTTTTGGGGGGGGCGTTTAGCAAGCGCCTGTATTTTCATGCGCACCTCTTGGCAGAAACGGCTGGCGGGGGCGGGGGTGTGTCGGATCCCTGCGAAGGCGCTAGGTAAAGAGAGGAGACGCTGCCCGAGATTTCTTTTTCTCGGCGCTAAGGAGCTCTCGGTAGAATCCGCGTCCTTTAGAAATGCAAAATGTGAAGAGCAGCGTGTAGGACCTGCCTGCTTTGAAAAGCCCCGGGGAAAACAATGGTGTTTTGTAAACTAGAAGTAAGAGAAAGGGCCGCACCGCGGATGGGAAACGAGGGTCTGTCCCCTTGTGCGGGGGGAAAATATTTCTTGACTAGCACAGAAAGAAACCCTCAGCAGAAGTGCAGATATTATCAAAGGCGTCTAATTGTATAGGGGGAAGCAGGGCAACCAGGCTGACTGGCAATAAAAAGATATCAACATGTTAGCCTTTGTTGGATCACAGCACCTAGTGTGACATGACATGGCAGCCCGCTGTGCGTGCCCCCAAGGACTGACAGCAGAAGGAGCTAATGGAAAGAGGGAGGGGGGCACGGCCAATCCAAATTCGTTTGCCCTGAAATTTTATTAAATCGGGAGAGAAAGCACGGGCGGCTAAACTCACGCTGTTCACGTCTCGGCTCTGGCAGCCGCGGCCGAGGCTTGGAGAAGTTTTCTGCTATTAGCCATGCCTCCTAACGAAAGTGTAAAAATAGCCCTGCACGCAGGCACACACTTGCGCGGCGGCGCGTTGCAGCACACGGGTTTCACGGGCAGGAGCCTGGAGGGCTGCGTTGCTCCAACTTGGAGAGGCCGGGAGTGAATTGTGCTGCATGCCCGTGCCCCCTCCGCACCCCCGGCCACATGCCGAGCTGGTATTGAGCGATGCTTTTTTTTTTTTTTTTTTTTTT
>NW_005841869.1:4187928-4197149 GCF_000455745.1 Alligator sinensis
TTTTTTTTTTTTTTTTTAAACCAAAAATGAGGAGTGAAGGAATGTGCAGGGCAGCGATCCAGTCAGGTGCCTTTGTTATCCTGCATCCCATGCACGGAGCTCAGAGGGGAAAAAGAGAAGGGAGATTTCCAAAAATTTCTTAAATTTCTTAGTTACTTCAACTTACTTTAAATAGCTTTTCCCTACGTAGCAATGCAATTTAAAGGTCGGCTTTCTCCAGAGCTCCCAGGACTGTAATCGAGGCTGTGTGTCTCTTTGGAAAACGGGGCTCTCCTCTGCCTAATGAAAGCAAGCTTCTGATGGGTCGGATATCAGACCTTAAACCTTTCCCTGGGTCAGGAATGATTGCTGCCTACCCTGTGCAAATTTGGGTGGGGGAATTTCACATGAGAAGGAAAGGAGGAAGCATTTCTCAATTTTATTTTTTTGAATAAAAATGCTGGCTGCTGGAAGCTGCTCCTCTGTTTGGAACGTAGGGATAAATCCGGGGGGAGACGGACGAGCAGCCGGAGCGCGGTTCGCAGTGGTCAGAGGTGCCTGATAAATGCAATTTATCACACGAATATCACCGCTGCATCGCGGGCTGCACGGCTGTGCCCTGGCTCTGCTTCAGCTCCTGATTCGATAAGGTGCAGGAGGTGGATATTACACACCGGTCTTTTGATTTCCATGTGAACTGCTCATACATTTGTGGGGGGGGAGCATTTGATTGCAAGGAATTTAGGGGACGACAGTGCAGCGGTGTAGCAGCATTTTGAGGGATGGATCCTGCGAGCCTAATGCAAAGGAAACTGCACTGGTGGTAGTAAAGCTTTGGCAACGAAAGGGTGGCAGGATTGGGCTCAGAGTTGGCACTTTACACTTTGGGGGTGGGGGGGAATGAAATCTCTCTGACGCAGGGGAGTATTGAATGCATAGTGATCAGTCCTGGGGAAAAATGAACGAGATCTCAGGTTTTGCCGCAGTAAAATCAATGAAAATTATTTGCTTAAAAGAAAGTATTTATTATAAATGTAGGGTGAAGTTTCCTGCTTCAAAACAGTTCATGATTTAAAATATCAGCTTGGCACTCTCCTCCCTTCATTTAATCATGGTTGTACTTGGCGTGCCGTTGTGATCTAAATGTGCAGCGTTACATAAAGGCTGTGTCTCGTTTTGTGCTGTTTGGTAACAGCGTTCACTCCGGTTCCCAGCGCTCGGGTCTGGTCGGGGCTGGGGCTTGGGTGCTGTGGGCAGTCTTTTGTCTGCGTCTGCCGTGTGTAGAAAAATGTGTCCTCCTGTTGTATCTCTGAAAAGCAAAGGTGGCAAAAGAGTTCCTCCTTTCACAGTCCCTGCAAATGGGGACCTGCCAGCATTAGCTGATGTTCCAGAATTTTTCGTTCGCATTAACAGTTGGTGTTTGCTCAGGGCAAGAGGGGAAATACATGGGCTTTTCTCTCGAGCACCAGGACGTGTCAGGCATTGTTTTAAGCATCCACGCTGGATGCCGTGAAACATTAGCATAGATTTCTGGCATGTATTTCTGCTGTTCCTGATCTCTGGGCCTTTCTTTGTCAGCGAGTACACTTATTTTTGAAGCTAAATCAACCTGGAACCGAGCATAAGCAGAGAGACAAAAGAAATTCAGTTGGGCATCATTACTATGCTAAATTTTAGGCTTGCCAGATTTTGGAACTGCTTTCTGGAGAGCGGAACAATAGGCTGGTGTTTCCCAGTTAGCTTTTACGTTGAAAACAAAACAGAAACTCCCGATTAGGAAACGTCTCCCCCATTTTTGTGACCGTTCGTTGCTTTTCCAGCGGAGAAGAGCGTTCCTGTGCCGAGCGGGCTGTGGAATGCAGGCAGGGTTCGTGGCACAAGAGAGGGCTTGAGCTCTCAGCCTCTGCCACACGTAGACCCCAGCATAACCATTTACTGGCAGGAAGCCTCTGTTTTGTTTTCAGTTTCATAGTTTTTTTATTGTTGTTTTTTTAGCTGCGGAGCCCCAGTCTCATTGTTGCGCTCCTCAGTACAGATGTTCAGATTCTGAGCACGGTGAATTCGGCAGCGGTAGCGTTCCCCTCTGCTCTTTGCCTCTGCTAAAGACTGGCACAATCCTTCTTCGTTTGCCTTGAACAAACAGCCTAAAAACCGCGCAGGGCTCAGAGATGGGGAGCAGCATAAGAACTCGCTCAGAATATGGAGTAATGATTAATTTACAGCATCCAGTATAAATGTAAAGAAAGTGTCTGAAATGCTCTGCTATTTTTGCTGAGGATTCGATACGCTCCTTTACATCAAACCAACTGGCCATTTAACAATCCTTAGCAAAACCCGTTTTTAATAGCACCTCCACACAATTTGGTACACAGTTATGTGAAATAAATGAGTCACTGGGAAAGTTTAGGAAGCGTTACTGTTATTTCTGCAAATGACGTCACCAGAATAGCCAGAGACCAGGCTGCAAACCCGGCGCTTGCCCCCATGCCGGCAGGAATTCATCCCCACGCAGCCTGCGTAAAGGGTCGCAGAGGAGATCCTTCCACGGGCTCTGCAAGGAGGCGCGCGGCTGATTCGGAGGATGTGTAGTCAGTGCTAACACAGAGATTGCTTCGAAGGCGATTTATGAATTTGAGGAGGCAATTCTGGTTTCGAAACAAAATTTATTAAGCAGAACTTTTCTAGATTACAAAACAACGAGAACGATTTTACACTCAGCCACAGTAGAAAATGAGGATGATTTTTTACGTAACAGGCTACGTGCAATTATGTTAAGTAGAGGAGTAATCAATAATATTTAAACTAGTAGCCTTGGAAATTATATAAAGAAAAAATAACCAATAAATAGGAAAGCCAATGTGAAAATATTTTTCTTTGAAATATCTAGTTGAAATGGAAATTTCAGACTCTGTTAGCACATTTTTTTTTATTCGTTTGTTTTCTTTTAGGGTTGTGATTTTTGGGGGGAGGACAGAAGGGTCTACATTTTTTAAATAAATCAAAAATATGCATGGCATTCTTTTAACTGTAAACGATACACCATGGTCAGCATAAGGTATATAAATCCTGCTGTCCTTTTGCAGACTAATTGTTGTATGGGTGTATTTCCATTCTGAGTGCGTACACCCTCCATGCTCCCCTCCACATGGATCGGCATATAAAGAATTATGAGTCTTAAAATGCCTACTGCCATGGGGGACTTGAAAAACCAAGGGATATTTAGTAATAATTAAAGACTGCCGTGATTTATACAGATTGCTGGGAAGAAATGTTCAGGAGAAAAAGAGATTCTCTACACGCTGCAGTTACTTATGACTCGACTCCAACAGAAGATCCTGCATTTCTTCCCAGGCAAAATTCACAGCACCCTTTCTGTAAAGAATACCACTCACCCCGCGTTGTGTGACGTCGCAGAGTGAATCCAGCATGATTTTACTTAACATCTATCCTTCCCTGGGCGTGCAGCGTACAAAAGTTACTGTATTCTGTGGACGTGTGCCTGCGTTCCTGAAACGCCTTCAGTGGGAGACTTGGTTGCACCAGGAATGAGGACTGGGCCCTCTGTGGATGTAATAAAATATATACTTAAATATAAACAGGCTTGCTCCCTTGCCACCTTTGTGTAGAGTGTGTGTGTGTGTGTGTGTGCACACGCACACAGCCCGGCGTGCACGCACAAAGAGACCTTTACACTTTTGCTGACTTGCTCAGGGAAGGAACGAGTGGGGCGGCTATTAAAATATTCTTTTATTCTTTGTCATTGTTAGCATCGTGCAGAGGGGCAGGCAAGCCCGTTTTGTGTGCCTTGAACTCTTGTGCGGCTCAGTTGTGACGGGGGTGTTTGCGCTGTTCAGTTTTCGTGATGGTTTTGCAAGGGTGGCAAATGCACGGATGTCACTTACGCTCCGTATTATTGAAGAGTAATTATGTGCTGCTTAGGCTGAATTAGACCATTTTCATGTGTTGCATAGGAAGCAGCCATCAGTGGGCTGTGTGTTTTACCTCTAACAAGTGACAGAAAAAGCATATTAAAATGCCACACACTGCTTAGTTGTACTGGATCAGAACGGATATTTGTGGAATAACTAGGGAGAGACAGTGCTGTTTACTTACATTTTCCTTTTCTGATGTGTCATATATATATATATATAATATAGTGCTACTTATCAAGCAGTAGAAAATAGAACATTAAAGAGTGAGAAGTGAATTATGCAGTAACCCTCAGTAAAGGAAAACAAGCCATGTATTACTCTTGGATGGTGTGCTGAGGTAGAAAGGGTTTTGGCATGATTTTGAGATGACTGCATTACGAGGCAAAATTTACTCATAATGAAATGAAGTTTCTTGTTCGTTTCAGAATAAGAAAAGCCCCCGTTTATTCTGAAACAAAGGAGCAGGTTAGCGATGTCAAAACATGGTATAAAACTTAACAGCTGAATTAGCTGGCGGTTACCTTGCGAGTCAGTGGTGTTTGGGTTTACATCGGAGCACAGGATTCGTCCTCCTGCTGTCGCTGGCCTGAGCGAGAGAGTCCGTGGGCAGGGAGCTCCGACCAAGTGATTTTCAGTACAGGACCCTCAATCGTGCAGCGCTGGTATGCGGTGTCTGAACTTACTAATTAAAAATACACTAAAAAATGCAGGGTCAGTATTGTGTGGAAGCCAAAAGCGTGCTCCAATTTAAGAGATTAAAAAAAATGTAACTGTGAAGCATGCCCTGGTTACATTCCAGAAAAGAGACCAAGTTTTTCTCTGTAAGAAACTGGGAAAAAATATATATACTGTTTGCTGCGTGTCTAACTTAAACTAAATGCTGCAAACGGCAAAGCGCGGGGACCCCGAGCTGGAGCAAACCGAGCGCAGGAGATAGAGGCGTAATCGCCGTCCGTGACAACAGGCTGGTTTTTGGGTCTGGACACGGTGCTCGGTCGTGTTTGTGACCCGCACGTGAACACGGGGCAAAATCCTGCTTGCCGTATTCGGGTGAATTGCCCTATCCCCTGCACCCCCACCCCCACCCCCCTTTTTTTTTTTAGATGCTGTTTTAATTCGGGAGCCAACTCAGGCACATCTTTAACAGAGTATTTCTTTTGAATTTGTAACCTTGCATTTATTTTGAGTTCCTGAAATTGCTTTGGCCAGACTGATATTCCTCAAGTGAAATATTGCTGTATTTTTTTGGAATGTCTGAAATTGCTTGAAGTATTGCACCTTGACAAACTTGCCCAATCGGTATGAGTAATGCAGTCGCAGAGATTTGGCCCAGGCATTGGCATCAGGAGGTGTTATGAAAAGTAAAGACAGTTTATGTTTGTAAGAATGGTTGGGGGCGGGGGAGCGAACGGGGATGTTTGCCCCCTGGAAGCATGAACAAACCTGGCTCAAAACAGCAGTTTTGCAAAATAAAATAAATAAGTTGTGCAGCAACAGCTGGTATTTTTAACAAATATTTACCCTCTCTATATATGAACAATGGGCATAAAGAAAATATGCATTCGCCATTGCTGTTCATCTGACGTTTACTGTAGTTGCAAAATAGTTTGTAAGTAGCAGGCATTATATATAACATGTTATGCAATGTAATGCAGTGTGTGCTGAAGTAAACATGCTTGTGATGAAGGCTGAAGCTTGCAGTATCCTTTGAAAAAATAACAAGTTCAGGTCTTTATTTCTCAGTTAAGCCTGTGCTTTATATTTATATATATATATATATATATATATATATTTCATCCTGTAAGTAATAATAATATCAGCCTTGCAAAATGGTTATGGAAATTTCCAGCCCCAGCTCAAAACAGCTCGTTTGCCTTTGATGATCAAAAAAAGTAAGGTATTTTCCTCACCCATCAAAAACTACTTGCCACAGGCAACCGATCAAGTAGACATTTGCAAGTTTGTATTACAGTTTAGGAATTGTAATTTGGTTATCTCCAGTTTGATACGTTGTTGGTGTGATTCATCCTTGAATTTGTAGTCATCTGAACACAGAGCTTGTGAAGACATTAAATAACTTGCTCAGTTAAAAATAATTTCTCTTTGATATCACAGTAACAAAACCAAAAAACTTTGTTCTTACGGATTTTATCATGCTTTTTACTCGGACATTTCTATTGGTAGCTAACACATCTATGAAGAATACAGCCTCGTTTCTGTGGTTATTTGTTTGCTTCTGGAATATCTTTGGATTTTTCTCCCCTCGTGTGCTCAGTACCTTCTGCAGGTTTGAAGATGAAATAGCGTACATGTAACTCCCGTGCATTTCCCGGGGAGACAGACACATGCACGAGAGGGTAGGATTTGGCTTTTGATTTCCCTGTAATCGGTGTATGATTTCAGCGTGGTGTCTGTCATGTACAAGAGCACACATGTATTTTCTTAGAGCCAGCGGGCTGTACTGCACATGCTGGGGACCAAACGCTGCTCGCGGCTGACTTCGGTTCAGTAGTTTGCTCGAGTAAAGCACCAGTATTTGGCCCCCTGTATAGTTTAGATCGGCATGCATACATTCATCATTAAAAGAAATCCTCGTAGGACAGGCTACCGCAGCAGCGTTTTGCAATTGTTACACTTACGATGGAGATATTAAACAGGCAACTGAAAGTGAGAAAACTAGTCATTTCCTACTCCGTTTCAGGCTTTGCTTACTGCATCCAGAAATGACTAATTATTTTCTCAGACTGGTAAAAACACTTGCTGTTCTGCTTGTAACGCTGCCGGCTCGCTCTCTGAGCGCCAGTGACAAAATAGGAAAGCGCTGCGAGCCCAAATACCGTGGCATGGAGGTGTTCAAAAGCCTGGTACGCAGAAATGTTCGTTTGTTAAGTGATTGGTGTGCGCGGTGCTGAGAGCCCTTATCTTCCGGCGAAGTCGGTGGGAGTTGGGGCCGCTGTGCACGTTGCAGGATTGAGTCCTAAGGGTGCAGCATTGTACCTGCCCAAATTCATTAGTGAGAAAGGTTGTAGTTCTCATTAGCATCCATCGGCTCCACAGATCAGTTGTCTTAACCTGTGGGATCCTATCTTTTGACATAAGCGGTTTGCCTACAGCTAGCATTTTGATATGGCTTGATACATTCGAGTCCTGCAAGTCCCCACGGAAGCATAATTTCACAGCTTTCCTGTTTTCAGGCCTTTTCTCAATATGTCACAATCTCAACCCTGTTTCATGAGGACTGGTTTGTTTAACAGGGTTTTGCTTGGTATTGTGTCACCGGGGTGGGGGGGGCAAGAGACTTCCCAGCAAATCAGAATAAATACTCTAAGAAATGTGGAGTGAACTGTAAGTGGTGGAAAAAACCCAATGAAACGAGCACAGAATAAGCAAACTCTTCTGACTCCCATTTTGAGGTGAGCTTTGTTGCAGTGAAGTACAACCCTTCACAAGACAACCTGATGATCCTGGCACCACCCATAACCACGTAGGCTTTTTTACATACATGTCACTGCAGTTAATGATCCGTGGCAATCGGTCGTTAATTCAACAGCCTTAAACAATTTTGATGGCAAGCTCTCCCATTTTTTGCTGGATCTAGACAAATTAGTGGCAACTGCCTGACACAGTTTCAGGCTTTGGTTTTGTATTAGCAATGTGTTCATTTGGGGGTATATTCATCATCTGCTAATTATTCAGAAAGTCCCAACAGTCGTTCTTGCCAGCTCATTCTGAGTACCGCGTGTGCATCTTTGCACGCCAGGAAAAGTAGTTTTCTTTTGCGAGCCGGCAGGCCAGTAGTTGTGCTTCGCAGGCTGTGCCCTGCACGGGGGTGCGGCGCAGTTGTTTTGGAGAGGACGGTGTGCGCACTGGGGTGTATTCTGAGCTGTGCAAGCTCGCCGAGGTCGTTGGCACGTTCCTTATAGAGCCGTCGTCCGCGTGTGAAAACACTCCCTGTTTCGAGTGGCTTGTGCCGTGCGTGAGGTCGTTTCACTGGACTGAGCGGGGGGGCCTGAGCCAGCTGCAGATCCTTACGTGATCCCATGAGCCGTCCCGTGGAGGACCGTTTTTTTCTGGCAAGTGGCAGCGTGCAGCGTCATGCAAGGTCACTGTACGTGCGTGTCTGGAGGGGAGTCGGTGGGGCTGCTCGGGGGATACAGGTCTGTGGGGATCGGGTTCTTTTTAAGGTAAAACACTCTGGATGTTCATATTAAATATTAAAATTGACCCTGCAAGTCCCAGTCAACAGTCCAGCTTGGCACAGAGCTACCTCTGATGACAATAAGACTGCCACATAGGTAGGGGGACGGGGTGGGCTAGCTCCTGCTTATCCTGCTCTCAGTGGGAAAAGCAGAGCAGGCATACCATGTACTGGTGCGTGCACACACGCTCCCACGAGCAGCTGAGACTGGAGCGTCTTCCTGTTAAGAAGCTTCTCGGCCTGCTTGAGTGTGCTTTGAAAAGGCACGCTCGTGTGCGTGAGCATGCATGTGGCTGACACGTAGGGATGGGAATCGAGAAGTGAGCATCTGTGGCCAGCCTTGCCGCTGACAGCGTGGCATCGCACAAGTCACTCCATCTCTCTGCCTCTCGCTGCTTGGGGAAAGCGAAAGCATTGCAATTGTTATTCGTGAGGTTTAACGTGGGAATGCTGCACCGCAGACGTGTTCAGACTCCAGGGTGTCGAGTACGTAGGAGCCCTAGACAGACGGACACTGCTTTGGGGGAAAGTCACTTCTCTGCAGACACTCCGCACAAAGCCTAAGCATCTCCTACGTTTAATTACTAGGGTTAAAAATGGACTTCTAGATTACACTATTCATAGCTGGGCAACTTACGTTTTTACACAACTTTCTATAGAAGCCCCTCTCCCAGGCGTAGTAGTGTTAGTATTACTGTCACGGCCATCGTCCGTCAGGGTTCTGGCTCGTCCGTCAGAGATCATCAGCACTTAAACAAACATTTTTAAAAATGGAAAGCATGCATTTAACTTCCAGATTGTGGTTCCAGCGACCTGCGGTGCCCGGGGGTGCCAGGAGGCCATCGGGCTCAGCAGAAGTCCAACAGCACAAGCAATAAAAAAAGAAACCCCGCTGAGCGAGATCGCAAACGTAGCGCTGGGCCGAAAGCAGGAGAAAGGCTGGAGACCCCGTGGACCCCCCGGGCCCGCGTGCGGGTGTCAGCGCCGCGCGGGCAGCGCTCCGGCCCGGGGCGAGGCGAGGCGAGGAGCAGCACGAGACGCTGAGCCGGGCGGGGAGGGGAACGCACGGCACGGCCGGGGGCCGCGGGAGCCGAGCCCCCGGCGGGGGGGAG
>NW_005841869.1:4197290-4198250 GCF_000455745.1 Alligator sinensis
TGGCGGGGCCCCGGGGCGGGAGGGAGGGAGGACTGGGCCTTTGCAGGTAGGCAGAGGAGTTTTAGCAGCATAAAGAGCGGAGGAGAACAGGCTGGCCCCAGTGTAAATACAACTGCACCGAGGCTGTCGCCCTGCCTGGCCGGATCCCCGCTGCGCACAGGCCTCTTGCGGGAGAGGACGCCTCCCGAAGCAGCGCGGGGCACGGGGCGCCAAGCAGGCTCGGGGAAAGCCAGGTTTCTGCCGCAGACCTCGCGAGGAGGCGTAAACAGTTCCTCTGGCCTTTATTTTCCTAGGGTCTGTTTCTCCCTGTGGCCTAGAAAGAAAGGAACTGCTTCCGTCTTCCTAGGTATCGCGTTGAGCCCTGGGGACGGGTCCTTCTTGCTCCTCTATGGATTCACTTTCATCTAATCCAAACACTGAGAAGCCTGGTGAAGTCTGGAGACAGTCTTGCTTTTATTTATGCACGTATACACAAAACTGCTTAGCTGATGATTTCCCGTATCAACATCTGCCTAGGCCGTAAGCTGCCCACACAGTTTTCCTTTGGAAATCACCAACGTGCGACAACAGCAGCGTTGAAGCCACACGCTCTCCGGCCAAGAGCGCTTATTCTGGCATTCTCGTGAGCAGGGAGGTTTCTGCCAGTCGCCTTTCTGATGCCCAGGGCAGAAGGCGTGGAAGTGCAGTGCAGACGCAGACTAGGACTCGGTGCGATTTGTGGGCGTCACACTAGTGCGTCGCTGTAGCGGTCCCCAGGCGCTGTGCACCACTGATTTAAAACGATACAACTGGAAGTCCCACCAGCAATTTTTTCCGTTCGGCCCTGTGCCCCCAGGCAATCTGTGTCGTATAAAGTAATCATAATCAGTCTGTTAACGCGTACCCCTGACAGGCTGTCTGTGTACCCGTGGTGGTGCCCGTGCCACAGGTTGTTTCAGGGAAGTCCCTGGAGGGAGAGCG
>NW_005841869.1:4198263-4202472 GCF_000455745.1 Alligator sinensis
GCCGTGCTGAGGTTTTTGGGTAGACCTGGCTGCTCAAACCTGCAAGCCCTTGCCTTTGTGGCAGGTAACAGCCAGTGCTTGCTGCCTGATGGAGCAAGACTTAATTTTTGGGGGGTTGTAACAGACTTTCATTAGAGTAACACAGGGAGAGCTGAAGGACAGCTGGTTTCTCACCTTCCCTCTGCAATTATTCCTCCTCCTGCTCACGGGCTGAAGCCGTAACTGCCACGTGGAAGACGCGCGAGAGCGGGCGTGAGACTGGGAAGACCCCGTTTCGGCACTGCCGTCTCTGCTGCGTCATGCAGGGACAGATGTTGGTGCCACGGTGTTGGTCGCTGGCAAGGAGCCTCCTCGCCCTGACAGATGCTGTGGGATGCTGGAGAAGTCTCAGCCATCTCTGAGCACATCCCTCCCATGCCAACACGGTGCGGTGGCAGGCATGCTGGCTTGGCCCAGACCCCGGACGGTCTTGCGGGTGTGAAATAAATGCGTGTCCGTGCTGCCTAGGTGACTTGCCTTGGGAGAAACCGCGAAGGGACGGAGTGTCCTGCGGAGCAGCTGCGCTCAGCCCTGCCTCTCCGGCTCCGCCGGCTCCCCCAGACCGGCGGAGGGCTTGGAGCGGGCAGTCTCGACCGGGGGCCGTGAGATCCTTTCAAGGGGGGCACGGGTTCCCGTGCAGTTTGAACACTGCTGGGTGCTAGAGATATTCTGACTTGTGATCTTTGCGCGTTCTTTGCAACAGCAACATTGCTCTGTTATTTTTCTGCAGTCCCAAAAAGAGTGAAGACTAAGAGCTGGCACTTCCTGCGAGGTGCCCTCAGTGTGAAGAGGTGGAGACCCACAGGCTTAGACCAGAGGTGCTGGTGGACGGTGCCGTTCTCTCTCGGACTTTCTCCAAGTCAGCGGAGCGTCTGCTCTGCTCGGCCCCGCAGCGGGAGAGAGCAGGCTGCGGCGGTCCACGGGCATTTCAGATCCTCCTTGACGTAGCTGGTGCGATGGCACCAATTAGCATTGACTTGTTGAACTCGCCATGCTGATGTTTGCCTTACTGTTAGGTTGTATAAAAATAAAAAGCCATAGCAAGTGAAAGGTCTTTATTTCATACACATCTTACGAATATCAGTTGTCTAGGATAATTGAAGCCTGTTACATTTGTGGGTTTTTTTTAACTTAAACATTTAGCTCACATTTTGGCACTGGTTGGTCTGAGCGCACAGCGGATACGTTCAGTGACACGAGCTATAACATCCAATTTGTTGGATGCCACAATTAAACCTCAGCTTTTTCACCCAGGCATTTAAAAGCCAATTGCAAGTTGTCACTCAAGCAAGAATACATATAAACAAGGGCAAGGCATAGCCCCAAATCCTAACAATGTGATTTTCATCACCCTATCAGTCTTTGGGGAGTCTTCAGCTTCCATCTGGAAGTACCTTCAACCCTGTCCAGCTTTGGATCTCGAAATAACGAGAACAGAGAGAAAACCAAAATTACATGGAGTTTATTGCCATTTCAGAAGGAAAAAAGTGTTTGCAAAAGTTTATTCAGGAAGCCAGGGGAAGTTAAGTGGGAGACATTTGCCATTTCATCAGTCTGTTGGTGATAGCCATTCATGTCATAAATGGCTTGTGTCATTTGATGCCAAAAATAACACAATTTTCCTCCCCAAAGGCCTATAGGGTTTTTTTGCAATAAATGTTTATTTGTTAATAATATACTTTAAACAGCCCAGTCTTGACCTCAAGTCTCCAAAAGAATCCATCTTCTCTCCGAAAAATCCTACCAAGTTTGTGTAATTTTTCTGGGGAGGTGTAATTGATGGGGCAGTGAAGGGTAGTGTGTTTGCTTTAACTACTGCAGCTGCGTGGATTAGCTGTTTATAAGGGCCTACTGTGCTTTGAATGGCTACTTTCTTAGATTTCAAACTCCGGTTGACAGCACTTCCTAATGGTTTCATGGATTTGCTTAGGTTTGATCAGGAAAAATAAATTTCTGTATTAGCTCTCCCATTGTTCTCCCCTCCGCGCTGCTGGGTCGCGGTCTCCGGGGCACTGGCATGCGGAGGTGCCTTTCATTGATTAGCCTGCTCCGTGCCGCATGCGGGAGGGCTAGGGACGGGGTAACCGTTGCGAGCGGCTGATGCGGGGCCCCATCCCGCGCCGCCCGCCCCAAATCTCCCGGTGATTGTAGTGGAAATTTCGGGTGCTCAAGGAGCCGCTGTTTGCAAATAGTTTTCAGTCGAGTCTCTTCATCTGTGAATAGAAAACTCTAGTCGAACACACACAGCTACACATGTGAAACGCTCTTTCTGCTGACAGTGTCCCAGGGGGGTGTTGGAGGCAAAAAATAAATAAAATAGGAATTGTGCAAATCTGCACAACAGAGAATTGTTGTAGTGTGAGAAGAAAAATGCTTTCACGATGCAAGTCAAATCGGTAGAATTTGACTCTAGAAGAAACAGAAAAACAATCCTAGTGAATTTAAGACCTGTTCTATAAGCTTGAAGTTGCCTTTCCAACAGCGAGAGGTAGGTTTCTGGTGTTGTAGTATTCGCAGGACGTCAGCGATACGTAGTCGGCCGTCTAAAGATTGCCTTTGCCTTTCCTGCGGGATTACTACCTGCCGTGTCTCGGGTCACGTCAGATCCTCTGCTTCACCAGTTTTGTTCTAACGTCGCAGCCAGCCTGCTCTTCCTCTGGCGTTGCTCCTCACTCCTGTTTGCCTTAAAAGGCAAAGCATTAAGGCATTTGTTGAAAATGTTTTGTTAGCCTTAAAACGGGGAGGGAAAGTTTGGTACGAGTGTCTTCGGTGCAAAACTGCAGCGTTTTGCGTTACTACAAAGGACCTGTTTTTTGTTTTTAAGCCTTCTGTGAGTCCATGTGTGTCTAGGTGAGAGTCTCATCTGTATCGAGCCTCCCAGGGCAGCTTTTCAGATGAATATATACTGACTGAGAGCACCCGCGTCAATGGGGCGTTCGGGGAACGCCTGCAGCAGGATGTGTGGAAATGGATGGAAGTCACTTTCTCTTCAGACATTTGATGTGTGGGGAGCTAAATGTTCTGGATTACTGGCATACTTGTGAAACTCCCTTAAAACTCATCCCTTCGCAGGCGGGCTCCATGTTGCCAGACAGCAGCAGTGTCTTGCTAGGAATATCAGCCTGGCTCTGATTCAGTTAGGACTCTTCCCATGTGCGGTGTTTGCTCTTATCCTGGGAATCGGCATTTCTCCTCCGGGCCCTGATCCCGAAAACACTTCCAGCACGTGCTGAGTTTTGCTCGCCGGCTCGGAGACCCTCTGTTCACACGAACGACGTCCCGGTACGCCGCAGTGAAGGACTGAGGCCCGAGTGACTGAACAGCAGACAAATGCTGATCTACTTTCCAGAGGGGTTTTCTGTGACAGTCAGAGCATTTGTCACCTGAATAACTCTCCTGTACAAGATTACTTTGAATGACAAAGGCTTGACTTTGCTGCCTGTTCTGCCTTCTTTAAGATGGATCTCTTCTTCTTCAATTTACGGAGAGGGGAATCTGTCTGCTTAAATTACAAACTAATCCTCACTTAAATCCAGAATTGTTAAAATACTCAGATGATAGTTTAAAAAATGCCTGTACGTTTTCAGCAGGGCTATGACCTGTTCCCCTTTCAATCTTGATGCATTTGTGGTTCCCGTGGAAGGGCTCGGCTCGGAGCAGAGCGCGCTGCCCATTGCCTCGCTCCCTGGCAGGACCGTGTTTTCCTCCCAGGTTTTCCCCGTGGCTTGGGGGCTTTCCCTGTGCTGACGTGCTCGCCGGCGCTGGGGACAGGACCGGTGTCCTCGGCAGGGCCCACAGATCACCGAGTGAAACGCGGAGGTGCAAAGAGGTGCTAACGCCGGGGTCGTGGTGTCAAGGGGAGCGGGGAGCAGCACGTGCCCTGAGTGGTCGCTGCCTTTTCAAGAGGCAGAAAAGATGCTGACGTAAGCCAAAAGCAAACTAAGCGCTGGGCTGTCTGCAGCGGCTTGGATCTTCGGCAGGCTGTTACCAGCCGTCCCGCTGCCGGGCACGCAGGCGCTGACGTTGGACGTCTGCTCCTCGCCTGTCCGCGCGTCGGGCCCTCTGACGCAGCACCTAACTCCAGCCTCGCACGTGAGCTCTCGCACCAATTTGGGGCTTTTCTTGCAAAAGATCCCAGTCGCTTCTGTGCCTGCGCAGCCAGGGCTGCAG
>NW_005841869.1:4202482-4204601 GCF_000455745.1 Alligator sinensis
GGAGAGCGTTTCGTGCCCCGCCGGTGCGGCGGCCGAGATGATTCCTATCCGAGTTTTATCTCGGCGCCTCTTGCGCTCTTGTGAGATCCAACATCAGCAGCGTTAAATGGACAAATGAGCAGGAGAGAGAAGAAAAGCAAAGGAGCAATTAAATGTAACTTTTCATCATGAAAAGGATTTCACTGGTTTATCTTCTAATAAGATTATGTCACTAACACAAGTACCCAGAAAACCCCTGATTGACAGGCGCCTGTACTTTTATCAGGCAGTGTGACACTAAACCTCGGGGCCTTTTGTCCGATAGAGTGAGCTAACGGAAACTTGCCATCCTAATCCCCTTATTCATGTCAAGCACAGAAAAGAAGTGCTGCTCAGATGGCACCTTACAACAGTGTCACCTCCACCCCCTCGGAGCTGGATGGACGTGGGACATCTTCTGCTTTGTTCAGGCTCCGCGCCCCGCTCAGCTGGAGCCGCGCTGCCTACTGTACGCGCCGGCCCCTTCCCGACGGGTCAGAGCCGCTCGGCCCGCTGCTCTTTGTGTCGTGTCTTCCCGCGCTGGAAGTATCTTGTCATATTTAAAGTAGAGGGACTCGTACGTCTGTTGCCAAGAAATCCTGCAAACGGTATAGACGTGCCGCCACTGTAGTACTTTTTAATTTCTTTAGAGAAAATGCTGTCTGCACACACAGATTTTTCCCTCTGCTCCCTGCGTGCGAGGGGCTGCCTTGGGCTGCATTAAATCTGCCACCTCGAAAAAGGGGTTGGAGGGTGGAGCTGCAAACAGGCAAGCTGTTCAGAAACGCGGCGTCGGAGAGAAGTGCAGCGCGCTGTTGTGCGCGGTACCGGCTAATGGGCTTATCATTTCAAAAGCTCACAGCAGAATCGATCGTG
This sequence comes from Alligator sinensis, assembly GCF_000455745.1. Lineage (NCBI taxonomy): Eukaryota > Metazoa > Chordata > Crocodylia > Alligatoridae > Alligator > Alligator sinensis. The sequence continues at coordinate 4,203,377 of NW_005841869.1, forward strand.
TCGTGCTAAGAGAGCAGACACCTCCAGAACTGGCTCCCGGTGTCGTGGAAGTCAACGATTCATCCCAATCACCGGCATTATCGTTTCATAGCTCCCGTCTTTTCTTAGTAGTGGGAATTCCTTTGTGCGTGTCCCTGTGGTAACCTATTTCAACTAGTGGTTCCCTGCGGTGCTTTATTTACTTGTCCAACTGTTTGGAAGTCTGTTAGTCTAAAGATCAGATGCGCTGAAACAAATCTGATTACTTTAACCAGTCCTGCAAATTCTTCTTTCTCCGTTTTTATTGACTTCTCTTCAGCTAGAACTAATACACATGCAGCAGGTGGGCAAGTATGTCTCCCAAAGTTTAGCCTCTCCGAGTTACCGTGAGCAACTATAAATCTTTCTGTTTTTCTTGGAAAATGTGGGAAACCACAGGTATTTGAAAAGTTGCCTCCTCAGTAGGTTTGCAGAGCCCGTCCTGGTTGCCCAGATTTCTGAAAGGGAAGTCACTGGAATTATAGAATTATTCTGCATTTCGGGGAATGGGCTTGTTCTTTTTTTCTTTATAAATCCATTTTAAATCTTCAGTGTTTTAGCAATCGTAACCAGAACCGGAGGGGAGGGGAGGGGAGGGGAGCAGCCTTAAGAGCTGGAGATTTTTTTGTCCTAGTCCAGCATTATCAGTCCAAATAGCGGCTGAAATTTCATAGAAAGAATTTGCTGAAAGGCAGTGGAGCAGGACAAGCTGCCAGTCTGGTGTTTAGAGGGTATTTTCCCGCTCCTCTTTATTTTTGCACAAAGTGGGGTTCATTTTCAGGGGCAGAAAGGAGCTGTTACTGGTAACCAGTGTTTCGGACGTGTTTACCAGCAACTCCAAGAACGGGTCTGAGCGTCTGCGGGGGCGAGGACGATGCCCTGCAGAGCTCGCGGCACCTGGAGGCAGCCACCGCCCTTCTCCCCGTCTTGGAGCTAGGGGTCTGCGTGCTGCATTGGGCGGGCTGAGTCCCCGTCCCCGTCCCCGTCCCGTGCAGGGCTCACTGCCTGCCCCCGCGCAGACGATCTTGCACCGCAGAAACAGTTCATGTGGGGGCTTCTCGGTGTCTCGTTTATAACCATCTTCTCTCCAGCATTTGCTGGTGTTGTGTCAGGCTTTCTTTGTTTTAACTTGCATATCAGGAGCTGCAGTCCAGCCCCGCAGAAAACCCTACAAACCGTGCGCACTTCTAACAAATAAGTGCAGGAA
>NW_005841869.1:4204632-4211696 GCF_000455745.1 Alligator sinensis
GAGGGTTCCCGGTTAGCGGAGGTTGTATCAGCACATCTGATGGGTTTGATTGCGTTTGGCGCTCAGCACCGTCTCCAGTTTGACTACGGGCACGTAATTAAGGGCAGAGTTGGGGGGAGCAGCAGGACCCCATTAAATACAAACACCCGAGCGATCGGCGAGGCTAATGAGTGGCTCTGCTCTAAGCTGAGGGGCTCGGGGGAAGCAAGAGCCGAGTCGTTTGGCAGAGGACATCCCGGCGTTGGTGCGAGGCGATATTTGGAAGTGTGTACACGATGACGAAGACACCGGCGTGCCAAGCAGTCCCAGGCGAAACGCAAGACGAGGGCTGCGACTCCGTCGTGCCAGAAATTCCAGGACCCGTCGGATGCCTGCCCGGTTCAACGCAGCCGACTTCGGAAAACAAGAGGAGAAGCCCTCTTTTCTGCTAGGGTTCACGTTTTGCAACGTCTGGACTCCTCTCTGCTCCCTCAGTGCTTAAAGGGCAGTAATTCATGTAAAGAAGAGGTCCTCGAGCAGCATGTCACAGAGTGAAAACGAGCAGGTCTGTTTTATGAGAAACGAGCTGGTCGGGTATGTTGTGCATCTATCAAAGGCACCGAGCCTTCGGCCCGGGGGAGCACTGTGAACCTGCACGCAGCAGCCCCGCAGACCCCGCGACGTGTCCCGGCCCCGCCGAACACGAGGGTCGGCAAACAGGGGCGCAGCGGTCCAGCGCCAGCGCTGGCGGGGCGGTGTCCTCGGCTGTCGGGGCGCTCCGCGCTACCTTGTTCTGACGGAAAGAAAAATAACCCTTGCTTAGACTGAGAAAGAAAAAAAACAACTTTGGGGATTAAATTTCAGAGCCTCCCCGCCTCTCTCCCAACCCCCCACCAAAAGCTGAAATGATTTGTGTTCAGGGGTCTGTGACCCAGGGAGGCATCCAACAGCCGAGAAGGGAAACATTTGGAGTTCAGAGGGACAGTGGGTATGGATGACCAGCGTAAGACAATGCAGATGTTTCAGATCAGGAGTCCTCTAGCGATGACAGGAAAGTGCCCTCCGACAGCCCTGCTGATTCGGCTCTCGGCTAAGGTTTTGTTTTGGTTTGGTCCCCCCAGCCCCTTCCTCTGCCTTGAGACACGGCGCTGTACCGTGGTCTTCGGTTCAGGACTCGCCAGGAAGGACCCGTCTCTCCTGCCGGGCTTGGGAAAGAAACCGAGCGCCCGAGTTCTGCTCGGGACGTGCACGCGCCGCGAGGGGCCGGTCCTGCTCCCCCAGGAGGCCCGGGGGCTGATCCGGGCACCCCGCTGCGTGCCGCGCTCCGGGGCAGTCGGGATCAGGCCTGCGAGAAGTCAGGATCTGGTGGCAGCACTGCTGCCTGCATCGACGCTTCAGCTGAACAAGCAGCCAGGGCCTCCCCCCTCCCTCCGTGCATCTCCCCGGGCGGGGGGCGCTAAGGGCAGGAGGAGCCCCCTGCTCCTCGGATCCCCATGCACGTGCCACGGGCAGGCCACGCGCCGGTCCCGGTTGGGCCGCGGGGTTTGTCTCTGCGGAGCTCCCTGCCCGGGTAGCTTCCCCGTCCTACTCTGCTCTCGCCGTCGCCCCGGGCAGAGCCGGCAGCGTGCGGGGCGCTGCGCTCCCGCGGGCAGCTCTGCCGTGGCCGTGGCCGTGGCCGCGACTGGCGCGAGCGGAGAGGGCGTTTGCCACGTCAGCCTGAAGTCAGGGCAGATCTGCACCTTGCAGACTGACTGAGTCAGAGATGTGTAGCATGAGCTTTCGCAAGCAGAGGGCTGACTCCATCAGCTGCTGCAGGGGGGCTGCGGGAGGCCGAACTGCTGAATAGCAAGCAGCGAGTACGCTGCAAAGGGCACAACCGAGGTTGCCAGGCATCGTCCTCCGAGCAGCCAAGCCTGCACGGCGAGGGCTCGGTGGAGGGCGCGGGGCAGCTCTTTGGCCCCGGCCACGCCGAGGTGCCCAGCCCTCCGCTGGCTCTCATCGGGGCGGAGGGGCGAGCGATCCAAAAAGAAAGCATGCCCTTCAAGAATGGTTGCTTTGGCTTTAGGCCATCGGTTCAGGGAGCGTAAATGCCACGGGTGCCTCTGGAAAGGCAAAGGTGTCGTAGTTTCCCGCTGTGCTGCGCAGTGGAGCAGGCAGCCCCTCTCCCCTTGCCTGCTCAGTGCCACGGCCCGGGGGTGCAGCGCCACGTCCACGCCCCGGCCCCTGCAGGGACGGCAGCGTTTGGCCCCAAGCCGCCTCGCAGGGGGCATCGATCCGTCCTGGCACTTCTCTCCACTGGCTCTCGTGGGATTGTCTCCCACTGCCTGCTCCAAACCGAGCCTGGCAAGCAGGCCTCCGAGCTCTCGCCGTGACAAACGACCTTTGGATAAATGTGTCTTCGCTGACAAATGGCTTGCCCAGTTCGCCTCGTGTTTGGGGGGCAAATTGTGTCGTCCCGCTGACAAGCCACCCCCTGCCTGGGGCTCTGTCCCTCCTAGGAAAGGGGGAAAGATCTGTTCTGGCTCAAGTGAGAGCGAGGACTCCCGCGCCCTGTGCCCTGCGTCCAAGGCTGCGGGTGCTGCTGCGCCGCGCTGGCACTGCCCCTGCCCCTGCCCCTGCACAGCTTCGCTCTCTGCAGCGAGCTCTGGCAGCGTGCGCTGGATGTCCTCCAGCTAAGCTTCCCGTTTCCCCTCATCTGTTGTGTTGCTGCTTTTTACGTAGTGCAAAGTGTCTGGGAAGGCTGGAGCACGCTGCGGTCTCCTGCCACACCGCTGTCATGCGGCGGTCACAGTTTGAGAGCCCTCTTCTGCTCTACTCCGGCGGAGGCGGAAACGCTCTGCCAGCGTCTCGGACGGAGCCTCTCGCTTGCGCGCGCTGGGCCGCCGGAGTCCGGCGCGGGGCTCGTGACAGAAATCGGGCCGTGGGCTGTGATGGCCCGGCCTCGGCCCTGGCCTGGTCGCGGCTGGGCGAGGAGCACGAGGCTTTACGACTGCACGCTGGAATGCGCGCTCGAACTGCGAAGGAAACGTTTTCAGGGAAGATTCTGTTTAGAAACAAATGATCCTGGTTTTCTGTTTCGGGGCTCTTCGCTCTGAAGCCAAGCAGTCTCCGTTCCAGACGCGCAGCCTCGGCGTTGTTACATTTGGGCTTTGAGACACCGAGGAAGCGTGCGGCCTGCTCTCGATGGCGCGGGCAGCCGTCGTGTCCCCCCAAGTGCCGGCGCGGGTGATCAGCTGATTCTTTACGTTGAATGCAAATTAAAACGACATCTGCCTCCCATATGTCCCCGATGCGCCCCTTACATATGTTTTTGGATGTGTTATCTTAATCATATTTATTGGCCAATGCAAAAAAGTGAAGTTTTAAAATGTTTTTAGCTCCATAATAATAAAAAACTAACGACTGCAGAGCAAACGAGCCGTTTGCCACGCTCCGGTGGTACTGTGCAATTATGATCCGGACTTAGGAATTGCATTTCCTCAACGGAGTGAAATCTCTGGACAACTCTGCTATCTCACCCCTATTTTTCTTTACCCGAGATCTAAAGAAAAATTAATTGCGCGTCTCTGACTGATTGGTGTCCCGCTGCAGTATGGTTCTAATCCTTATTAACATTCTCCAAAGTCATGCATGAAATATGACTTTTGCGCTACACTCGGAGGCATATGTTTTCTCTTTCCAGTGTATTTTTCAAAGTATCTTCAGCCCTCACTGCTGTTCATTATTTTAAGATAGGTTTAAAGTTTGCCACAGTCTCAAAACTGATCCAGTACAGAGCATTGCAAGGAAAAAAAATGACACATCATTCTGTTCATGAACACAAATTGCTTCTGATTATTTAGCTTTGAATGTTCCCCTCATACTGTTTCTATTAAAAGCTCCAGTATATTTACCCTTGATAGTGTCTTCAATTAAGTTAAGAAGGGTCCCTTTTCTATAGCAGTATGTAAAGAAAATAGTTGTTACAACCACAAAATTACCGTAAAAACCTGGTTCTAGTAAAGTACTACTTCAGTTCAACAACCACAGCACGAAGTTTGCTGTTTCCTTGTAAACTTTCCAACCATTGGATAAACAGGCGCTTTATCTTTGCATAGGAAGGAGCGTCATCCCTTTGTCTCGGGGTGGTTTTCACAGCTCTCTGCAAAATACCCGCTCTCTTAATGAGACGAGCCTTTTTGAAACCCTGTTAATTGAGATCTGAAATCGAATCTCTTGAACCATCCCTGACGCCGAACTTGACTGTGTGAGAAACGCTGCTAAGGGTTGTCGAGCGCCCCGGCCGTGCCTCGAAGTCTCTTGGTTTGCGGCTCGGGAGCGGGCTTCACTTAAGCAGTGGCAAGGGGAAGAGCAGTTGTCGCAAGGGGGACGCCGTGACTTTGGCACACCGCTTGCACAGACTCGCACAGACTCGGGAATGGTTCATTTGCCTTTAAACCCCCTGAGCAGGACAGTGCTGCTAGTCGCAGGAGAGCTGACTTGTCTCGTCTTCCCACGCTGCGGCGTCACTCGTTTTCTTAGGCCGCGCAGGCGCAGACCCGAAGCGAACGTGTCGGGAGCCCGGCCCGTGTCGGGGAGTTTCCACAAGTGATTTCATGTCGCTGGGAAAACCCCTCCGCCTGCGCTAGTGCTCTGACCCCTCGCTCCGGAGGGGTTTTACCAGTCCAGATGGCAGAGCAGAGCCGTTTTGATTTTCTTTTCTTTTCTTTTCTTTTCTTTCGGGAGGGGGGCACTGCGTTTCTGCCCAGATTGCTTTGTTCCCATCACTCTTGCAGTGGGCGCACGAGATCAGCTGTAGGGGTTTGATCAGAAAAGAAAGAGGAAACGTGAAACAGAAAAAGGAGCAGAACAGCCAAGTAGGTCTGGGGAGACGCAGGTTACCCCCCTTTCAAACCATCGTAGCACGGACGCTGCTGTGTTTGTAGCCGGCTCCCCGGCCAGCAGCGACGGCAGTGCATCTCCGAACGAATACTTCACATGCTTGAGGCTACAAAGCTGCTTGCGCTTTGAAGGCGCTGGGGTATGGAGGAAAGGGCTGTTTGAAACATGTCGCTTTGAACTGTGGTGGAGGGTCCCATGGAGCTGGCCACCTCGGCCCTGCCCTGCCCTGCCCTGCCGCCTCCCAGATCTGGTTCCAGTCTGCGAGCCCTGGAGCCAGGGCAGAGTCTGCTCAGGTGGCCCCACTGTGAGATGTCAGGCTGATAAGTGAAAGTAGAGACTTACTCGTGAAGATCAAGAGTTTGCTGCGTGAACCGAACCTCCTTCTGCGGGCAGTGGCTCCGGATGACAACAAAGGGGTTTTCTGCCTGGAGAGACAGATGCCGCCTTTGCAGAGCGGTGCCTCAAGTATGAAGGCTCAGCCTGGGCTCCAATAAAGGCCGTCCCGGGACTTCAAGGGATTGCATCAAGAGGAAATTCGGAGCTGGGGGGCGGGAGGCGCTAGGTGGGTCTGGAAGACCTTTATGAACAAATGGTTTTTATGGAACCTGTAAAAGAACAGCAATATTGATTATGGATGGGTTTTACAGCACGTGTCTGGTCAGAACCGGCAGTCTTGCAGCTCAGGGCTTAGTAGCATTCGTGCCAAGAAAGCCAGACCGATGGCTGGTTCTGGGACATCCTGGAAGCACCGATCGCTCGTGAACACAAAATAGTGGAGCCTCTCCCTGCGCAGCTGCAGGGCTTTGTTGTCACGTCCGCAGGTCCGGGCCAGGGCAGCTCCGCTGGCTGCTCTACGGGCTGATACGAATTGGCAGCATCTCCCCTAAAGAGGCTGTTTTCTCTTTGTGTTACTGAGGTTTCCAGTGCGAAATCACGTCCACAATTCTTTGGATAGCCTGCTGAAATGTTAGCCCTTCGCTCCCACCTCTTCCAGCATTCCTCCAGGAAAGGGGACGGTCCCGAATTTGGGGGAGAGGAGAAGCGCGTGCAGGGTTCAGGCAGCCCGGTGATGGCCTTCAAATGCACAAGCCCTTCTGGGAAGCGCACTTGAAATGTTAATCCTGGCACGTCCATCAAAAGCAAACGTGAGACTGTGCGTGCAGATCTAATGGATTCAGTTGAAGTCCGTCTGTTTAGTGACTGAAGTTACTCGCGCCGAGGAGGGACGCAGTACTGCCGGACTCGCCTAGCTCGTGAGAGCAGCATGAACTGAAGAATTGAGAGTGACTATCTGCCGGGAGCGGGCAGCAAGGGCTGTGAGGAAGAAACTTGTGAACAATTATGGATTGTGAATAAACCGAGCGCCCCGCAGCCCGCCCGCGGAGATGTTGCACACAGGCCGGGAGCTGCAACTCGACAGCTTGTGTGTGTTGAACCGCGCTTGCTCAGCAGCTCTCTCGATGCAGCGAGGGCCGCATGCTTCTTCGTTTGCTTTAATTTGGGTGCTGACGGTAGGCAGCAGTGCTAAGCTCGCAGCCCGCGAGAGCTCGTGTGCACTGCAATGAGTTAGACCTGAACATGCAAGAAATGTCAAAAGAAAATATTTTGCTCCTGGTGCTTGAATTCGGTTCACATAAAGCTGGGAGCACAAAGAGGTCAGCAATTGCAATTTTTTGCAGCCAGATTTTGTCTCATTGATACCAGTGTACACCCAAAATCACTCTGCCAGGCATGACCTGTGCATAATTTATGCAACTGGGTGTAGTTTTGGCCTGTCAGAAGGACACTAATGAAAGAGTGCAAGCCTTTCAAGCCCTGGATAGAAACAGTGTCATTAAGCATTAAGAACTTGAGAGAAGCTTTTAATAACTATAATTAACATTTGTGGTTGCTTTTAAAGGCATAGGAACGGGCAGCATGCCTATTTTAAGGGAAGAAATGAGCTTTTAATTTGATTTCCTGAAGACCTTTGGTCTGTAAGTTTTACTATTTATTGATATCAGTCAGAACGCACAGCCTAGGGCCCGTCGCCTTTGCAGGCGAAGGCTGCGTCCGACCGGGACTGATGCCGGCCACGGCAGCATCTGTCCCTGCCCTGTGGTCCGTGGCCCCTCCTGCCCCTCGCGGGAGGCCGGGGCCGTGTGAATGGGGCGCCGCAGCCCCCGCGGCTACGCAGGGAGTCGGTGTCAGAGCAGGGCCCAGGC
>NW_005841869.1:4211762-4212728 GCF_000455745.1 Alligator sinensis
GCTCCGCACCCCTCCCCGGGCTGCCCACGCGGGGATGCTGCTCCGGGGCTTTGCTCGGGGAGCTCCTGCTGCGGGCAACTGTTGGGAGCGCGGTGGCGTGGAAGAGACGGTCGGCGCCTTGCCCTCCCTGCATCTCTCCTCTCTGCATCCTGGTGCGTCCGCCAGCCCTGGGCCTAGAGAGCGGCTCGTGCCGGGACGCTGGGGCAGCTGAGCCCCTTGCTGGGGCAGCCCCGAGAGGGCACGAAGCTCCAAGCGAGAAATCCTGGCGGTGCCGCTGCGGGGCAGGCCGTGTCCTCCCCTGTGCCCTGTGCTCTCATGTCATGCGGGCAGGCCTGCGTCGGCTGCGGAGATCCGGGAGAGCTGCCTCCTCCCGGGAGCGGGGCAGGAAAGGACCAGAGACGGCACAGGTGTTGCAAACCCAAACGGGCTGGAGCCCGATGGTGTGAACCCGGCGTGGCTGCGCCCCAGGCTCCGGGCAGGTGTGGATGGACGGATCCGGTGCTGCCCCGTGTCCAAGAGCGAGGGAGGTGCATGCAGAGGGATGGGGGGCCGGGGAAGCTCCCCTCCCCTGCGGCGAGCAGCTGGCGCTGGGACAGGGGAGCTGTGCGGGGCAGGAGCTGTCGGCAACCCAGCGGCAGCCTCCTCAGACGTGCTTGTGGGCTGCCATCATGCTCGGGCCAGGCCTGGTGCAGCTTCTGCCAGCCTCCCCGCGTGATGGTGCCAGACAGCTGGGACACTTGGGCACGCGCCGAGCCTGCGCTGCAGCTCCCCAGAGCTGGGCACGTTTGGGGCGCGCGTGCAGGAGGGGCCAAGGGGGGACACAGCCACTGCATCATCCTCCTGAAGCGCGCTGAGCCCTACCCGCGTCGCAAACGCTTGGCCTGCCGTCCTTGGCGTGTGAGCCAGCGCGGCATGGGAACGCTTCCAGCGCCCGCCGCAGACCAGGATGAGCCCAGCCAGGCGCGC
>NW_005841869.1:4212833-4216338 GCF_000455745.1 Alligator sinensis
AGGGCGGGAGAACGGGAGACCGCTGTTGCCGTGAACGGCGCCTGCTTTGGGGGGGTCACGTGCTGCCTCGGGGGCCGCAGGGCGAAGCAGCGCAGCCCTGTCGCTCCGTGGGCGGCCGACAGCCTGAGAGGCGTCTGATCGGGACCCGGGCACCTCGCGGCAGGGCGCGGGGCAGCGTCACCGACCCCGTCACGTGGCGTTTGCTTTCCATCCTCCCCCCGGGAGAGCGGGTGCAGCGGGATTTTAAGCAGTTTTGCTTTGTGGTGATGCTGGAGGAGGCCGGGTCCAAGGCACGTGCTGCGCAAGGGGAGCGGACGGGGCCGAGCTTGTGCTGGTCCCTGTTTCCCGAGGCACAGGCCAGACCCTCCCTCTCTCCCGCCTGCAGCAGCTCCCCTGTCGCGCTGTGGTTCGGCTTCGGCAGACGCCCTTCGCCCATGCGGACCGCAAAGGCCGTTCCCAGGCCAGGCCCGGTGCCGGCTGCGCTGGCTCGGGGACACGGGTGCGCTGGGCGAGCTGGCAGCTGGCCTGTCTGCGAGCTTGCCTGGGGCAGGTTTGGCGCTGGGCAGTAACCGCGTCGGTCCGGCGCGTCCAGGGCGGGTCCCCACGGCTGTCGAGGGGGAGGGAGAGATGCTGGGTGTCCAGTCACCTGTCCTTCGTGGAAGCCTTTCCCAAGCCAGGAAGGGCTGGGTGACGAGATCCAGGGGTCACCACTTGCGCCCCTCCTCGGGCGAGCGCGCTGAGGACTGACTCGAACCTCTGCTCCGGCCTGGGCGCGGGCGGTCTCTGCGACGGCGGCCCGTCCAAGACCGGCGCGGCGTTGCGGCGTCCCTCGCTGCTCCGGCCACGGAGGCTGCAGGTGAGGTTCAGGTGGGACCAGCTGCCTGGCGGGGCCGGGAGCAGAGCTGGCTGTGAGCAAGCAAGGAGGGGAGTTGTGGGGCGTGCGTGCCGTCACGTGGAGCCTGTGCCAGCTTTGCTGGGCGTCTCTTGTGAGGTGAACGAATGACAGGAGTTGTCTTACGCGGGAATCGCCCTTGGGACTGGTGGTTGCAGAGAGGACGAATGCAGAGCCACGTGCCTCCCCGCCCGGACACGCCTGTGCCAGGTGCGCGTGCGGGGAGGGGGGCGCGGGGAGCCAGCGGAGGGCAAGGGGTGCACAGGTGGGTGTCCTGGCACGGGGGGCCACAAGAAAGCTCGTCGCGGCTCGTTTTGGTGAGCTCTCCTGCTCCAGGTAACACGGCGGCGCGGGTGCAGGGTGTGTGTGCGTGCACCGCAGGTAAGGGGCGTCCTGCCCAGGCAGCACCCAGCTCCGGGCGCCGCTTCCCGGGTTGGCATGTTGCAAATGCTTGGAACCGGCGCGGGACCCGCCGGGGTGCTTCTCCTTCCCTGACCTGCTCTGCCCGCGTCCGGGGGGAAGCCCCAAGGGGCGGCACGGAGGGCACTGCCACGATGCGGCGTCTCCAGCGAGCTGCGGTGGCGATGTGAGATGTTGTGCAAACGTTCTTAGATCGAGGGTCATTAAACTGTCAATTAAAACAGCGGTATCAAAGCCACTAGCAAAATGCAAAGCTGTGAGTTGAGACAATATAATCTCCATGTATTGTTGCTCTGTCAATGCAGTGCTTTACCAGAGGGTTGCTTAAGTATCTTTAAAACTAAGGATTCATTCAAGGTGGAAATAAAATGAACTGAAAATGACTGAGGAGTGAGCAACGAGCAGTCCCCATAGGCCATATCACAGTAGGAGAAAACACTTAAAGTTTCTTTAGTGCTTGCAGGTTCAAAAGTCATGGCTGGATTCAATTAGCCTGGGAGAGTCTCAGTGATAAACAATTCCTGTGGTCTTGAAGCAGAGGGGCTAGCTGCGTGCAGCCATTCCCATTGCTCCGGCTGGCCCTCTTCCCCCGTGCCGGGAGTAGCTGTCTCTTTGAATGACGTATTTGTCATAGTTTGTATATGAATTCTTCTGAGTTTCTGAGAGAGGAAAATACAAACAGCTAGTCTTTCTGGGTAAGGCATTTCTTGCCTGAACATTGCCCAGAGCATCGGCTTGAAGTATGCACAATATTGGAGCAGCTCCTTCCTTCCTCTCCACGGGACTGGAATATGCGTGCGCATGCCTGTGTGCGCATCCGCGTGTGCATGCACGTGCCTGTGCGTGGCGCGGGCCTGGATCCCGCGCAGCCCCGGGGGAGGATGGGTAGTGTGGAAGGACCTTGCCTCCCCAGAGGCAGCGCAAGACCAGACAGGTGAACGAACGCCGGCTGTGCTCTGTTCGGTGTCGCCCGTGGGCGTAGCGCCCTCTGGAAGCAGCACCTTTGAGGGTGATGCTGTAGTGTGGCGTGCACCCCAGGCACATCTATCCCAGGAGAGGGGGATGTGCGTGGACCAGAAGCACATCCACGGCTCCTCGAGCATCCCCACGTTTAGCTACTGCTCTCACTGGCGATGCCCACGGAGACGACAGCTCGCTTGGCAGATGCAGGAGCCCGCATGAACAGATGTGTCGCTCTGCGTGGGCTTCCAGCGCCAGTTGTTACAGGTGCAGCGGCACGCGTGCAAGCAGATACTAGAAAGGGAGTTTCAAACTGGACACAGGATGGCACATACTGGAGGGGATCCCCGTCCTAAGAGCGGGGGCGCAGCCCTGTGCTCGCGTGCCCCCCCAACACGAATAGGTCGGAGTCGCTGGCCTCAGAGCGGGCTGATGAACTTTTAGCCCCTGTGTTTTGGATTCACGTGTGGGTGGATCAGCGCGCTCAGAAAATCGCTTTCTAAATCGCCACTCTCCCAGTCGCTGTTCTTCATCCAGCAAGTGCTAAAACACCCCCTCCTCGCAAGCAGCGCTCTCTTGCCATGAACACGCTTTGCTGGCGTCGCCTCCCCAGCCTGGAGATGAAGTGCTTCGGGGAGCCCGTTCCAGCATGCGACTGCTGCTTCGCAGCTCCTTCCCTTGCCAGATTCCTTGAAGCATTTTGGAGGCAGCTGTTTCTGCTCATGGAGCGGAGGCAGGAAGAGTTTGCAGCTGGCCAAGGCGAAGTTCACTTCGGTGCACCGTGTCTAGGAACAACCACCCTGCCCCAGCACCTGGCTGGAGGGCCTGCAGGCGCGTTGTGCTGGGCGGACAGCAGGTGTGATGCTCGCAACACGCACGACCTTGCACGGTTCGCTCGGGGCACCACGGTCCCTGGACCTGCGAGGCCCTGGCCAGTCCGAATCCAGAGTCTGCTGGTGCCGTTTTCCACGAGGGCTGCGCACGAAACAGGGTTACATCCTCGGCCAGTCAGACACCGGATGTGCTCTGCTCCAGACGTGCATCCGTCCAGCTCTGTCCCTTTTTCCCTGCTCCCAAGCCCTTTGGCCCCTCAGCACTGCCGGCCGCTCTGCCGCTGTGCCAGCGCTAGCGCTAGCTCGGGGGCTGAGCCCTGGCTATGAAACGCACCGTCTCCTGCTTGTCCCTTCGGTCCATGTTGGTCCGGAGAAGCTTTTCCTTGGATCGGCATGTGCT
>NW_005841869.1:4216409-4217970 GCF_000455745.1 Alligator sinensis
GCATGGCCTGAACCGCGTGCGTGCCCAGGAGGAGCTGTGACGGCGCCGCGCAGTCCGTTCCAGGGGAAACGGCAAGGGTGGCCGTAGTTATTAACTGGCGATTGAGCAAACGCCGTGACAGAAACTCCTGACACGAGGCAAGCTTAAAAATAATAAACCGTGGAAGTAAATTAGCACGCGGCAAGAGCCCTGCCCCGAGCAGAGGGTTTTATGGCTGCGAGGGAGGAGTGCCAAAGTCTCCGTGAAGTCCGCTGGGGACTTTGCTCCTGCTGCTGGTTGTGCAGGGGTGGTGCTCAGACCGGCGATGGTGAGCAGCGGGAGAAACCCGGGGGAGAGGGAGAACTTCCGTTTCTTTTAGCAGCCTGCACACTCCTTATTTTTAAACGTCTCGTTGCTCACAAGAAATGAGTCGTGTGCAAGGCATGCGCCGTGAGCAGAGCAGGCCGTTCCCGACGGACACGGACACGGACCCCACGTCGCCGGTCCCGCGAAGCTGCCGCTGCTCGCTGCTGCAGAGGTGGCTGCACGTCAGTGAGCAGCCCGGTTTGTGGCACGGCCCAGGTCACACCGCTCTCGGGGCTGGTCTCAGGGTCCTGAAGCGGGGTGGAGAGGGTTAGTCCTAGGACAGAGTTTCCCCAGGAAAGTGTTGATTCCCTGACATTTTCTGAAATAGTTTGGGACTATTTTTGGGTGAATGAGAATGAATGAATATTAGATGTTGCTGTTAGTGCGCCTGTGGAGCCATTACAGCCAAACCCATCGGTGCATCTGCCAGCACGAGCATGTCTTGCACGTCTCAGCCAAGCAATTCAGCGCCATGGCTTTGAGCATCTGGCTGTCAGACTAGCTTAGTCTGATGCATATTTATTCAGGACCACTAGATCTGCTCCTCTCCACACCTTTGGTGAAGGTACAGGGTATCTGATAAATAATTATCTCTATAGACATAATATTTCTACTCAAAATTCTGCCTTGGTATTTAGCAAAGTCGCCCTGCAGAGTTGGTCCTTGTCTCGGGGCTCTCGGTACCATGTTGACAACGTAGTTCTCTCCAGGAAAGCTGGAGTTCTGCGAGGAGCTTGTTCAATATTAATCTTGCGCGTCTCCCCTCTGAATGTGTCGCCTTCCTTAGCGATCACAGGTAAAACTGGACTGCAGGGGCTGGGCACGCTGGGTCTTTGTCAGGGTGAGTGGAGAGAAAACCGGGTAACCCTCCCTCCAGAGCAGACAGGGCAGCTCAGCCGGGAGCAGGAGCCTTTATCCCGCGTGTGGCAGAGTAGCCGGTCCGTCCTGCGTGGAACCGTCGAGGGCATTTACTTTGGAGACAAACTTGCCCCGAAGTTCGTAGCTCAGCGCAGTTTCTAAAGTGCTGCAGGGACTTGGCCGTCACCATGGAGAGCAAAAATGCAGCAAGGCAGAAGCCCTTTGCTTTGCACACCTGTTCTCCACCTGCTAGCCAGGGCTGCAAAGGCTCCTTTGTGATAGACGTGACCAGAGGCCGATTAACCCGCCAGGAGCACGGCTGCCTTGTGCCGCTGACGTCTCTCTTGTGTCGAGCAAA
>NW_005841869.1:4218716-4244141 GCF_000455745.1 Alligator sinensis
GTTGGCCGTGACGCCGACCAGCCGCAAACCAGCGTGAGCATGGCGGGTCGGGGGTAGCGCGGTCTCCTCGGGCTCTTTTCCTAGCGAGGCTTTGGGGACGCGGGACATTTCCGAGCCCAGGCTCGGCTCGTCTCCGTGCGGCTGGCAGAGGTTCCTTCCTGCGGCGCACGCGGGGCGGCCCGCACCCGTGCGATGCTCCCAGGGGACGCGGGGAGGACCGTCGGCGGGTTGCAGGAGAGCTCTGTGTCAGCCCAGCAGCCATGAGGTGGCAGAGTGGGCTTAGACTCAGCTGGGTTTGAAATGCTGCTGACAAGGGCTTGAAGCCCTGGCACCGGCTCCTACCTGGTGCTCCACTCAGCTCAGCTCAGCTTCTTGTCCTCCGCGCCGGAAGTCCTCGGAGCGGCTACTTCGCCTGCGCCCGAGCTGGACCTCCCCTGGCTCTGCCAGGTGCTTTCCCCTTCCCCTCCAGCTGCACCGGAGAGGGATGCAGCGGTCTCATGCTAGGCAGTCGCCAAGATGCTGGCCAGGATGCATCGGGTGCGCGTCCTTTCCTAACGTAGCTGCTAGTGACTCCACGGGACGTGGACCAGGCCTGACTTTGGCTCGTTGTGTTTTCTCTTACCGGCCCGATGGATTGTGCAAAGCATTACATGCAGCCCCGGTTCCCAAAACACAGTTTGTTGATGCAGTCCTCCTCAAACAGCGTCATGCATTTATGAAGGTGAACTCTTCCCTTGCCACAATATCCGGATTACAAAAGCGCTGATTCAGGACAAAGCACCATGCTTGGAAAGCCTTGCTGCAGGTGTTTTGTGCCTCCCCCGGTAGCTGTCGCACACACTGGCAGTTCGCAGTGAGAATAAATATTGACACTTGAACTATTTATTCAGGCTCAAAAATGTTTAAAAGAATTGGATGCCAAGAAGCCCTGAGCAGCTCTGTAACCCTGCGACCCAAAAGCCCCGGCTGTGCAGCACTGCACGCCTGAAAGCACCTGCATCCCGGGGACCATGCAAGCTGCTTCAGCTCAGGTGCACGCCCAGATAGCCTGCGATCGTACAGAAAAGGGACGGCGAAGATCCCTGCCCAGTTTCGGTTGCTCTCGGCGCCCCGTGGTTTGAGCCCTGAAGCCAGTGGAAGGACAGTGGTTTCCAGCTGGAGACCTGGCGTGGGCCTTCTGCCGCGGCGCTCCGGGTCCCTCCGCCGGGCCGGATCCTGTGCTCCATAATCGAGGGCAATTCCCACCGACTTCGGTGCAAATGGCGTTCGGTTGGGAACCGCATCGCATGCCTCCCGGTTTCCGGCGTCTGACTCGCGATGCAGAAGGGACACGCCGAAGCAGCAGGCGAGCCCTGCGCCGGAGATGGCTCGGGGTGTCGGTGTCGAGTTGTTGCGAGTGCTTAAATCATACGTGTGTGATTCCAGGACTAATTCCTGGGGATTTGCTTGATATGATTATACCGCACCGCTCTGCTCGCCGAGTTCATTTCACGCCTGCCTCAGGACCGACCTCAGGAGGAGTTTACTTTGATTATTTCCCTCACAACAGCCAGCACAGTTTAAATAAAACAGGCCATGCATAATTAAAGGCGTCATTGCTTTCTCACTCAAAATAGTAATAGGGCAGTGGATATAATTTCCTACTTAGCACTTAAAGGCTGTGCTTATTAACTACTAGTCTGACTCTTGTTTACTAAACTCATTGTAATGCTGGCATGCCCTGGCCCACGCCGCCAGCCCGTGCGCAGCGCAGGGTCGAGGCCTCTCCCGGTCGGCTGCGTGCCGCGGGCCACGGGCCGCAGCCCGGGGGGTTTCCTTTGCATGGCCACGGGGGAGCAGGACTCTCGCGCTGCGGCCTGCTCGCACCACATGGTGGCTCCCGCCGGGCTCTTCCAGGCGTGGCGCTCGCTCGTCTGTTGGAAACGCTTTGCACACGAGAGCGGAGAAAAGCCTTGGAGCTCCTCGCTCTTGCATGCGAGCGCTTTGCGCTGTGGGCGCTGTGCTGTCGTCGCGATCCATGCCAACCCACTCGTGTGGCGGGCAGCTCGGGCTCCCGGGGCAAGACGCCCACGTTCGGAGCCAGCCTGGGCTCGCCGTCTCTGACGGGAGGCTTTCCTAGCGGCGCCCAGATCCTCCCTCGCACGTTCCAGACGGCGGCTGCGGGCGGCTGCCGTTAGCACGATGGTGCCTGCACCTCCCGGTGTGTCCCCCGAGAGCAAAGCGAAGGAAGAATAAAGAGCTCACCCTCGACACTGACAGCGCGTCTGCTCCCAGGAGCACGATGGAGCGAGGTGTTGTCTCGGCGCCTGCTGAGCACGTCGGAGCCTCGGGGAGCAGGTGTGGGGAGCGAGACCTGAACCCGGGACTTGGTGAGCCCAGGACACGGCACTAACCAGCACATCGCAGGAGGCCGGTCCTGCAGCGTCCCCCCCCTCCTGGCTGCCCACCAGCCCGCGCAGAGCCGCGGGGCCGGGGACACGCGCTGCCCCTCCATAGTGCGTGGGAGCCGCTTTCGGCCCCAGAGCCCTGGGGTCGTCTGATCCGGGGTGCGACAGGAGCCCGGGACCCGGTCCGCAGCCCTCCGGCGGGGCGGGAACCCCTCCGGGTCTTGTGCGGCCAGCGGGCCCAGCCAGGCTCACGGAGCCGCGGTGGAGAGCAAGGCCGCGGCCGTCCCCGCGAGCGCATGAAATGACACAAACCCAATTAAAAGGCAAGCTGGCGAGTCGAGCAACAATGGAGCGAAGTCGTGTAACCACTAAATTGTGAGCTCAGCTGGGTTTTTAGGCTGTTAAATATCTGACAAACCTCTGGTTAATTTTAGCCAAGACCAATGACAAGTGGGTTATTGCCATTGTAAATTGTACGTAACAGTTTAATGGTTGCAATACCGGGCATGTTCCTTTCAATCACCCGGGGCTGGAGTGCTGCAGACCAGGGAAAGCATCTGGATCCGCAGCGGCCGAAGGAGGAAGCTGTTCCCGTTTTACACCGTGCCCCCGCGCCTGTCCGTGCTCTTTGTGAGCCTGCCGGGCCTGGGCGGGTAGCGGCCACGGCTGCAGAGTGGCCGCATTAGAGAAGAAACGGAGACCAACCGACCGAGCGCAGCCCGCTCCCACGCAGCTGCAGCTGCTCCACGCGGACGCGTCCTGCCTGCGCTGCGCTGCGCTGCTCTGCGCGGTGCTGGGAAGTGGGTCGTTGCCTGTGCGGTGGGCATGCGCTCACCCACCCAGAGCCAGCCTCTGCAGCACGGCGACCCTGCCCGTGCTCCTGGGCCGTCCCGTGTCCGCAGCCAGCTGGAGGACGCCGGACCCTACCGGCTCTCCGGATGGAAGCGCCCCCGTGTCGACGCCTTATGTTAGTGGCTGGGACAGAAGTGGTTCTGCGTGCGGGGCCGGCCACCGCCTCGGCATCCCCTTGCAGAGGGGGCCTTACCCCAAGAGCGCTTTTTACAAGCAGGAAATGTTTGCTTTAACCGGGGGATAATTGGGAGGTAATAAAGGGGGCTTTGCAGAGCTGGCCAGCCCCAGGAGGGGTGGGAAAGGCGAGGGAGGGAGTGTGGTTTGTCTCCTGAAGGAGCAGAAGCTAAAGCATTTGCCATCGGGAGGCTGGGTTGTGCCATCGGGCACGGCCCCACGCCAGCCCCGGGCCTGTGCCGCGCTCCAGAGCTGCCTTGCAAGGCCATGGGCCGCTGGGCTCGTCACGGCGGGTGCTCGGGAATGGGCCGAAGGAGGGACGTCGATAGGATCAGTGGGTGCGATGGGAAACCCCTGCGGACGCTCTCGCTCGGAGGCAGCGTTGCCTTGGTGCTCGGCACTGGAAGATGGAGCGCGGCTAACTGGCGGAGCTCGCTGCCACAGGACGCTGTGTGAAGCTGGCAGTTTAATCGAGTTCGAGAGAGGACTGGAGACGTGCCTGCAGGGCAGGTTCGCGGGGGGTGTTAAACCCACCAGTATGGCTGCAGCCCCCGACGTGGGATTTTGGAGGCCCGTGGGAGAGGGCGGAGCATGGGTCAGGCCCTGGTGACATGCCCTGCCCACGAGCATCTGGTCTGCGCTCCTGCGAGAGACCGCGGGCCAGGCTGGGGCAGCCCCGGTACGACAGCGCTTCCAGCGTTACAGCGCGTGGCCGTGGGCAGGGAGCTCGGGCGTCTCGTCTGCCCCTCCCGACGCGCTGCTCCAGGACATGGCGTTTCGGGCGGGCAACGCTCCGCCGTTCAGCCCGGCTGCGGAGACTGCCCGGAAAGCCAGTTCAGCGAGAAACCATCTCGGGAGTGTCTCGTCACCTCGGATCCCCACCGAGCACCGGGACGCGCCGCCTGGGCCGCGAGTACGATTCTGCTTGGGATCAACCAAGCAGGAGGCTTTGCTGGCCGAAGCAGAGCCCCGGGACGCGTCAAAAGGACACGGTTTTGCAAAGGGCTTTGACTCCTGCTGCCAGCGATGCAGCTACCTGCACGAGTGCTCGTGGAGACCGCGGCCGTGTGATGCCTGCTGCTCAGTTTGCAGTCGCACAGCTTTGTGCTATCCCAGCTCTCCAGCTCACAAAAGAAAAAATAGCTGAGATTTGTCTTGTCTTGGGCTGACAGTACAGCCAAGTGATTGCCAGTCCAATTTGGCAGTTTTTAATCATTTTATCTCTGTTCTCCTCTCTCTGGGGAGACAGCCAGTGTTTAGCAGTCTGCTCAGAAAGGCCTTGGGGCTCGTTTCAGCGGCAGTGGCTCAGAGCTCCGATTATTAGCTCTGCTCTTAGGAGCACACTCAGATCTTTCCCAAGGGAGTGGTGTGAAAAATTAACACAGGCTTAGAGCAGCAGTGCAGCAGCAAGCTATGTAACTGTAATTACTCCATTGATATTCCTCACACAATAACACTGTCATCACTCATTTACATAAACTTTTTCTCCATGAAGAGGGAATGGCTGCTTATAACCCTATTGGGTGCTTCCAGAGCATGCATTATACATTTTATTTGCTCTAATTTCAGGCTCCGGGCCTGTAGGAACAGAGAGGGGAGATGTGCAGAGACTTTTTTTGTTGTTTCTTCCTGAGCAGCAGTAAATGCGAGGCGCTCTGCTGAATGGACACAGAGGCCAGCAAGCGTGCTGATGAGCTGAGAGCAGGAGTTTCCCCGGCCTAGAGGGCTCCTTGCGGCTTCTCGAGGGATGCTGACATGTTAGATAGAGGGACCGGGCGGCCCAAGCCTTGCCGGCCCCCGTGCCTGTTGCAAGGCCTTGTCCACTGCTGGCAATCAATCATGTCCTGCTGGAGGGAGGGCACGGGAGGGGCACTGGCATCTTGGCGGGAGGCTTTTCCCCCAAAAGCGTGTTTTGGAAGTGCGGAAAGGAAGGGGCAGCGTGGCCCTCTGCGTGGACCGCGTCCTGCGCAGGTTCCTGCCGCCGTCTCCGGGCAGCCACTCGGCACCCAGTCCCCCCGCGTCCCGGCAGCAGATCCACCTGGGTGGGAACGAGAGGGAGGGGATCACAACAACGTGCTGGCACCCTCCTCGCTCGGGCTCCTGGTCGGGAAGCCGCGAGGGGCAGGCTCTGTCTTTGTCTGAGCACCGGCGATGCGTTCGGAGCTGCGGCGGGTCCGCGAGGGCAGTGGCTCCCCTCCTCTCTGGTCCCTGCCGTGGCCCCTGTGGGGACCTGGAGCGCTCCCAGAATGGCAGTGCCCGAGCGCCCAGCCCAGAAACCAAATTCTGATCCCACCAGGCAGCTTCCAAAATCAGTCTGCACTGTGATTCTTACACGCATGTGTACATGCACACGCACACGCATTGCACGTTAGCTAGCTTACAGCCAAGACCTTTGTATCCTCAGGGCACCCAGTCTCGCATGCTGGCTGCATCGACTCGCTCCCGTAGAAGAACTGGCGCCTAAAAGCTTGCTTGGTGCTGAGAGTTCCCCAGAGCTGGGGCTGGCTACAGACTGAGGCGTCCACATAGGCAAAGAGTTAAACTTCCCTGGAAATTACACTTTAATTACCTAATTAAAGACTTCAGAGTCACCTATTCCTGGGGCCAAGGCTAATAACGTATGCAGAGCAATAATAATCCTGTTTGAGCCGCAGCGTGTTTGTCGCTGGAGTCCGTACCTGACACGCGGCGGCCGTGTCCTGCCTCGGCACCGTCTCTGCCACGCCGTGGCGCGCAGGCCTGCAGGGCACGCCATCATTTATTGCTGTCACAGTAAAAATTCTGAGCGCTGCAGCAGGAAGTATCTAGTGGGAAAAAGGCGCATGATAGTCAAATTTCAGTTGCTGAATATTTAATGAAGCCTGCAGTGTTTATTTGGTTAGCCTGTCGATTTTTATCGTTCTGTCAATAGCTTCTCATATGTGGCATGGTGATGATCTTTAGCAGCCTGTCCCCTGGGACCCGAAGCGCTAAATGCAATTATGGATTTTATACCGCAATGTGTTTGATATTTCCACTGATCTAATTTGCAGTCTGGTAGTTTATTGTTTGGCATTTTAATGTCGTTCAAATGGTATGGAAAATTTGATTTCTCTTTATAATTCATCCTAACGTCATTAATGCTGGTAGCAGGATGGCTTGGATTTTACAGAGCCAAATGTATAGGAAAATAATTTTTGTAATATGGACCAAAAACACACTGAATTTGAACTAAAAGGAAATTTGTTCCCTTTGTTAGAAGAAATTTCCACTTGGTCATCTCCCTTGTACCTTTCCTCAAAAGTAATGTCGGTGTTTAAACAAGTGCTGACTCTTGCCAAACCAGACCCGTGCAACGTCCGCGCAGGCTTGCCTACGCCGGGGTGCCAAGGGTCCGTAAGAGCCTTTTGCGGCAGGGCATGGGCTGGGATCGCGGACGCAGAAGAGACTCTCCCTTTTCCAGGTCGCTCTTGCTCGGTCGGGAGCTGGGTCTCTGCTTTCTCCCTGCGACAGCGTTCGGGGGCGCTCCAGGCAGGCACCGCCGTTGCATGTTGAAACAAGGCAGAAGGTAGGGCAAGGTGGCACCTTGGGGGGAAAACACAGTTCTGCAGGATTTCTGGGTTTCTGGTGCTTGCCGCAGAGAATGGGCCCATCCCAATTACATGGGACCAGGGTAGCGAGGCACGGGTGTTATTTTACACATCTACAACACTTTTATTGTGCAGTAACTCATGAGTTATGGGTCCTCTGCAATTGCAAAATAAATCCTTTAATTAACCACCTAGTCAGAAACAATTTAACCTCCTCAGTGTATCTCATAAACTGCATTAGCCCCAGATTTATTTAGAATAGTGTTGTGTAAGCATGATCTATTCACATTGAGGAGAATATGCCCTTCATTAGCTTTGGTATCCCGAGACAAGGAAACACAAATCTCTTTTATAGGGTTTCATCCATGCGTCTAATGTTTTTTATGGAGTGTCTCCCAAATAGAAGCGAACGTATCCTCCTACTAAGCAGTAGATGAGGGCAGCGGGAGAAGAGCTATTTTACATGTACAGGTAGCTTCAGATTTCCCTCTTTGTTGGCTCCTTTTGGAGCAGTGATATTTTAACGATAGCTACATTAGAGGGAAACCTTACTTTCCTCCTTTGCTCGGTAAAAGCCAGGCTCGGTAATGACACGTTGGCGAGCAAAGATTCCCCGTCTTTGAATGCTGAAGACTTTGTTTCTGTCTTTCAACGCTGGTATGAACACGGGGCCGGCTAGTGTCATAAATCTTCCAGAACGCCCAAAACTGGTGCGTTGCTTGTGGTTACGAGCGCAGGAACCTCAGCTGGGTTCAAGAGAGCACCTGGCTGACTGGACCCAGCCCAGAGCTGGCCGCGAGTCCTACAGGAGACGGCAGGGAGCGTCCGGAGCTCCAGGGAGCGAGCAAGGAGCCACGCGCGATTGCAGCCGCCGCGTTTCCTGCCACTTTCAAGAGGACACTTGTCTTTCCCGCACGGGTTTTGGAGCAAACAAGAAGTAAACCTGCTGGCTCTCCTGGCTGCGTCGAGTGCTGAAACCGGGAGAGTCGAACAGAGCCCCATCGTAGCGCTGTCTTCACAAGGCCCCCGCGCGCCCGGAGCAGCTTCCTGCAGTAGGAAAGGGCTGTTCAACACGCGCGTAGACAAGTATTGTATTTCCTGGGCCATTTCCGGACAAGTGCGTTTCAACTCTCGAGTCTCCCAGGTTCCCCCGCTACTAGCAGACATATCGCACGCTGCTGTGCGAGGAAGCCAGGCGCAAGCCTCTTGGCTGGAGTTTGTCTTTGCAGGAGTGAAGGCAAACACCCTGTCTGAAAACTGGCCAGAAAACTCGTTAGCAAGTTAAGAAAGCCACCACCAAGTTGTGGAGCAGGCAGGCTAATGACATGAGGTCTAAAGCTCGGAGTGATCTGTTAGCAGATGATAGATGAATGTGCGTCTCACTCTGCAGCACCACCAGCCTTGCTCCGTTCCTGAATATCTGTCAAGATGTTAAGTGGACGAGCAGTGAAACAGGACCTGTGTAATCTGATGTTCCACTTAGGAAAGAAAACAAAATTCCTGCCACCTCGTATGAGACTACACCAGTCAACACAAGCAGCGCTTTCAAGGAGCATGAGGGCTCTGATAAAATCTTTACAGCTCATTATCATAGGTAATTTAGAGATGTGTGTACAGCTGTAACGACAAACAGTGCATGGCAACATGTCCAGGGACTTTTATTCGTGGTTGATCCCACTGAAGTGAATAATAATATGTAGCTCATATGTAGCTTCCCTTTCCCTCTGGTTTGTTCTTGTGCTCGGACTGACCCGCTGCAAAGGAGAGCCTGCCTGTAAAAGGCAACGTTTCACTAAAAATCAGCGCAGATCAAAAACCAATGCCAAATTTTGATTATGGGAAATCTAGATGTTGAGTTTGGGGGGGAAACGAAACAAAGATTGGAGCGTTTTAGAGGAAGCAGCCTTTGAACAAACCACAGAGCCAGGCGAACCCAGAAACGGCCTTTTCCCTGTTGCCTTTTCACCCGTGCCCGCCCGATAGCTTCGCCGTAGTAGCCTGGGCTGCAGAGAGGACTAACAGGCCATAACCGAATGCAGAGCAGCGTTTGCAGAGAAGGCAGAAATCGGCTGCGCGGGCACCTCGGCCCCTCCAGCCAGGCCACGCGGCGTCTCCCGCGTTGGGCCTTAGGGTCCAGAAGGTCAGAGGTGGAAGTGCATAAAAATCTGTGACAACCCCATAGTGTTTAATAGACTAGGTGGGAATGCTCCTTCCGCTCTGGCCTGCTGCAAAGGGTTTTCCGGTTTTGTTGGGACTATTCCCGTCCTCAGTGACGCCTTGACGGCAGCGGGGCATCTTCGGTGCTCCTGAGAGCAGCAGTTGCCCCCACAAACAGCTGGGGAGCGGAGCAGCTTGCCAGCATTGTCAGCCGCTGGTCTGTGGGTACCACGACACAACTCCCCCTGCTCCGGCTGCCCCAGAGACTGAGCTGTCCCCCTTGTTGCACTGCCTGCACACCCCGGCGTCCTCTGCCTTCCTCCCTGAGAGCAGGGAGCAGCATTCATCCCATCTCTGGAGGGCTGAGACACAGACAGCACAGAGTAGGAGCCTGTATCAGACATGGGAAGGAGCCCAGAAGGCCTGGCACGAGTGGTTTGGCACAAGCCATCAGTCCTGCCTGTGGCATGCGGTACACTAGTCCTCTGTGCTGCACCCGGTCTGTCCACGTGTGCGCCTGCCGGGCAGCGACGGAGAACGACCGTTCGCGTGGCTACCAAGTGGCTGTGCGCCGGGCCATCCCACACGTCCCCCATCAGCGCTGTGGGCAAGCAGCCGCTGGCTTTGTGCGACTCGGGACGCAGCGTGGAGGCGCGGACGAAACTGCAAATCCTGCATCCGACGCAGACCCAAGTCCACGTGCCAAAGGCTGCGCGGGTCTCTTACGGTACGTTAAGTTTCCCGGAAGCAGCGTGCTGGTTATTGCATGTAGCATGCCCAAACAAGGTGAGAGAGAATAGGCAGGATGGGTGGGTGGGTGGGTGGGTAGACAGACAGGTGGATGTTGTTCTCAGGAAAGTGCATCTCCAGGTTTGCTGTCACCCACTGGTGACGTAGCAACATGGATGATGTTCACCCAGTGTGCGAAGGGAGGCCATCCGCAGGGGCCCTTGCGTGCTCTGTTCGGGACACGCTGCTGTGCGTCGCAGTTGCACGGGGCAGTGGGCTGTAACTTGCTCCCGGTGGCAGGGACGGCTGCATTTGAGGCCTTGCCCTTCCCTAGCGAGAGCAGAGAGTGACCCGGAGGCAGCACGGGTCTGAACGCTGACCGGTGTGCTTCTTCCCCGGGGCCGTGGAAGGGCGATGGGAAGGCCCGGCAGCACCCTGCCAGCATCCCACAGCTGGAAAGAAAGACGTGCCTGGCCGCACCAGAGTTTCCCCTGGGCACTGGCGTTTATTGTATTAGCACTTCCCCTCCTTCCCTAGCGTGATGCTAGCAGAGCATTGGTGTTGGGAGGCTTGCCTGACAGTAGCTGCTCTTCCACTGCAGGCAGCCTGAGACCGTGTGCTGGGAAACAGAACCTAAAGCAGTAGAAAATTGCTAACACAATAGCACAGAGCCCCTGGAAAGAGGAGCTTGAGTGTTGTTCTGCCTCGGTGGGTCCACGCTGGCCCTGTCGGTAGGGAGCAGAGCCTCCCGGGCAGCAGCCACACGGCAGGGCAGGGACGGGGGCAGGACTGGTCTGGATTTTTACTGCGTTGGGTGTGGTGGATCCCTGCAACCTTGTTAGTGCAGTGTATCCCCGTGTGCCAGGGGATGGCTTGCCGATGCACTGGGAGCGCCGCACCGTTGCGACTGCTCTGATACTCGGGAGCGGGGGCTGCTCGGGGGGCAGCAGCCTGCAGGGAGGTAGCTCTGAGGGGCCCCGGCAGGGCCCAGCCCCGCTGCGCCGTCACAAAAAGGGGACCCTGCCCCAAAGAATGAGCAGACGCACACGACCAAGGAGGAAACCGCTCAGCTCTCCATCCTGTGACTGCAGAGATTAATTCATGTCGGTACAACACAGACATCTGAGTAACGACCATGACTTTGTCTCCCTCCTTATCGTGTCCCAGCTCAGGGCTCAGGGCCGCTTCGCAGAACGAGAAAGTCTGCCCCAGAAAACTTCTGGCTGGAGAGGACTGCCCAGGGGCTGGCGGGAGAGGGGCTCTGGATCTGCAGGCGCTCCCTGGAGCTCTGGGCTCGGAGGCAGAGCACGCCACACCGCTGTTGCCGCCGTCTGATGGGAGAAAAACTCCACTCCCGCCTCTGCAGAGGAGCCGATGGTCTCGGCGTCCTTGGGATCAGAGGCAGATTGTCACCGAGAGGCGCACGTGACTCGCCCAACAACCGGGACATTCAGGAGAGGAAGGAGGCAAAGCGCCCAGAGGATCAGCAGGCCGCTGGTCCTCACATGGGCTGGCTGCCTGCCCTGGCCATGCATTAAGTGAAGATGCATCCTTCATATGCACACAACCCATTTCCACTGTGACAGGAGGATGGAGAAAACCTGCTGACTTGGAGCCTCTGCACTTTTTGCTAAGCTGCAAACTTACAAATGATGTAGGGCCTTCCATGCTTGAACAGAGAGAGAAATTCTGCCCGTCGGTCCCCGTGCTGGAGTGGTAATTAGTTGAGATTGATGAGCATTTGCAGTTGTAAAACTACTGGACTGCAGTGTCAGGAGGTGCATCAGGCAATGCAGCACTACCTGATGAAGTGGTGGGGTAGGAGCATCCTGGACATGAGAGCAAAACCCGCGCACAACAGTAGGCGCGTGCCCGGACTCCCTTCCAGCCACCAGAGAGAGGCCAGGGCTGCGCGAGCACGCGCGCACACAGAAGGGGAGGTCGCGGAGGCAGGCCTGTCCTCGTCCGCAGGGTGGGAGCTGTGGCAAGCGGTGCCTGGCGAGAAGCAGCCACGCTGGTCTGCCTGAATTCACCGCTGGGCCTGCGAACCCTGGGGGCGTTTCCAGCGAGAAGAGCTGAGCGTTGGTCCGGAGCAGCGCAGGGCTGATACTCTGGCAAAGTGAAGGAGATCCTTGGGCGCCCGGGCACTGGCCAGGTGGTGTGCACGGTGCAGGGCCGTGGCACAGCCGAGTCGGGCCGTGGCGTGGAGGAAGCCCGCGGGCTCTGCCCCCCGAGACACGGGCACTCCCCAGCGCGGGTGAGCGGGTACGGCCGAGTCATCTCGCTCCTTCGCAGCAGACCTCTGGCACCTCTTCTTAATGGAGAGGATCAAAGCCCCCGCACGGGACCGCTGCGAACCCGATACTCTCCCCCAGCCCGAGAGCCCTGGACAATGCACATTCTGTAACCAAAACCTTTTGGGGTTTGCGTAACACAATCCTCTCTCGGCAGCCCCCACTCTCGCCTCAGTCCTCCTGACCCTGCCGCGGCCGAGGGACCGGACAGTAGGAAAACATGTCAAGCATGAAAAGCAGCAACTCGAGGGCAAACATGACCCCTCAGCTGCTAGTTAGTGAACTCCTGAAAGTACGTCAAGCCAGCAGAGTCAGCTAGAAAGGGGGCCGAGGACGCCTCGTGGTGTGCAGGATGGGAGGTGAGGTCTGTGCTCTTTAGAACCGGCGTGTTTTGTTTTAATCATGGGGAGAGCTGCTGGCTCGGCGCTGCGTGAAACAGGCTTAGAAATCCCGCGGAAGGAGGAATTTCTCAGAGCAGTAAGGAAAACACAAGTCAGCAGCCGGGAAGAGCCGGGCGGCGCTCTCACAACAGGAAATGCGGAGGATCCTGGAAGAGAAAATGAATTATGCTGGGAGTACAGTCCTGCTCGCTGTTATTGCTGACACCTCATCAGTGCTAAGCTGAACCAACAGATGAGGCAGAGCTTCCCCTGGCGCCGCCTTGGGTCACCTTTGCTGCTGCCTTTGAGCAAAGACCGCCGCCCGCAGCAAGCAGCTCGTGCCCCTCTAACAGGAGCGGGCGTTTCGCCGGCACCTTCTGCGTTCAGCATCCACAAAACGGGCCCTTGGCGTGCGCGCACCAGATATTTTGCTGCATTTTACTTTGTGAGGTGGAACGCAGGTTCTGTTCTGTGCAGCGGAAAATGCTAGCTATACCTATTTTAAACACAAGTGTAATGTTTTATAGCCCATAGAGGGATAATTACAAAGTACAGAATCACAGATTTTATAGCCGGTTTTCCCAGGGGTGCACTTAGGAGAACAGTATGTGTCATGTAGCCAATTTAGATAATGATTCTGATAAAGATAAACTGAATTGTTTATTATAAGTAATTGGGTCTGCAAAGGCCCAAATGACACAGATGAGTGCACAAACTTAGAAGCACAGAAAACCATATTCAGCTCCGACTGTGCGCGCCAGCTCCTCTGCAAGCACTGGCGCGTGCTCCGAGCGCGCTGCGTTGCAGGCTCTCGGTGTGGCTCTGGGACTAGACGCAGCCTTTTGGATGCTGGGAAGTGCCCAGGCGTGGGCTGAGATGGAAAGCGAGGCTTCATCTCGGAGGTTCCCTGGTGATGACTCCTGTGAGCCGCCCCGCTGGAGGAGGGGTCCGTGGGCCGGGAACAAAGGGTCTGGTTCCCAGGTTTGGCAGAAGAGCGGGAGAAGACACCCAGAAGCCTGAAAATGGGAAAGAAGAAGCCCAGCCATTTACTGCCCGGGAAGTCCTAGGGCACATTCAGAGCTGGCCTTGTAAATAGGCATCGCTTTACCACAGGCATGAGATTACTTGTTGAGTAGATTATCTCTCTTGAGATAAGACGAAATCCTTCAGACTGGAGTGGAGTATCTTGTCTAGCCTATTAGTATATGACAAGATGCAGTTTGGGCCCAGTAAGCCTCTATCAATCACAAGATGAACTAAAGCCCTAATTATCATTTAATTGCTGCCTTCAGCTTGAGCTGCCCTTCTTCACAGCTTTCTGCATCCGTTGGAGATTAGGTTGCACTAAAATGAGAGCTGTAAAGGGCTGGCAAAGGTGTGAAATTCCCTGGGTAACTCAGTTAATGACAGCGTGCGCTGCTGCGGGGGTCTGCTCTCCGCGCAGACAGGCGGAGCGAGGGCAGCGGGAAATGAGGAGCAATCGGCAGCAGCAGCTCCCAGCCGCTGGCTCGCAAGCAGAACGGCCAGCGCTGCCTCGGCCAGGCCCGAAAGGAGCAAGGGACGGCTCCGGCACATTTGATTTTGCACTCGTTTTTGTGACTGCGTCTTGCAAATTGTTTTATTAAATAAGCAGAGGCCCCGATGCTTCCCCGTCGCCCGGCACGTCCGGCGAGAGCCGAGGACAGAGAAGCAGCATTAGCCATGGTTTTGCTTTCCCTCTCGATTCTTCCAGGGCATTTTCAGGCTGACTTGCCGTGCAGGTTGGGGGCTTTTACACGCAGCTCTTTGTGTCGGTTTACTTCCAGGCGTCCGACATGCCAGGCGGTTCGAGTAAATCGCAGCGGCAGAACCGTGCGTCTTAGGATGAGTTTCCAATCGGTGTCAACGCCGAATCTGGCAGTTGTCCGCGAGATGCTTTGCTACTTTGTAACTTCCAAATACCACATCCATTTCCAGAGATAATTACGGGCCATTAGGGCTCACGCGGGGAGCTCTATTAAAGGAGCCGACAGATCGCGGTGATCGGTGCTTTGGAAAGGCACAGATAACCTGAAAGGGCCACTTGTCTTCCCTATTTAAAAGAAAGGAGGCGAGAGAAATAAACTAGTGCCACTTGGCTTGTAAAGGTGAGCTCCTGAACACTTGCCTGGCTCGGGCAGCAGGCACGGGGCCCTCCGTGAGCGGAGAGCAGAAGTCCTGCCGTCATCGACCCAGCCAAGCGAGCCCTCTTCTTCGGCAGTCCTGCCCCGCGTCCGCACACAGCGCCCGGAGCAGAGCCGATAGCGGGTCCGTTCCCACGGCCTGCCCGAGTGCGACGCCGCGGCACAGAGGGGGATCGATCCCTCCTGGCAGCACCAGTCAGATACTGGGCGTCCTTGGGCACAGACCGCTCGGCAGCTTGATGTGAGATCTGGCACCACGTCCTCTCTGGTAGCGTCTGAAATACAGATTGGACCCCAGCATGTTCCCAAGTCCTTTTGTAAGAGCCACGCGGGCCAGCAGAGCCGACGAACATCCACCTAACACGGCGTGGTCAGAGCCTGCGTGTCCTTGCCAAGAGACCCCTGTTCTCATGCTCGTCGTTGCTGCTCTTTTCATTACAAATCTTGGACATGGGTCAGGGACAACTGTTTTGGCTCCTGGAGAAGGAGGCAGAGCGCCCAGGGCACAAGCTGGCCGGTGCAGAGCAACAGCGGGCAGAGCGGCCCTTTCTCCCCTCGCTGCGGGTAGGAAGCACTTCCAGACATTCGGGGATCTCAGCGCAACAGCAGCTCACTCGGGGCAGCAGCCCTCTGCCCGGCTTCGAAGTAGCCCCGAAACCTCTGGTCGTGCTTCCCCCTCAGCAGCCTCGGTTGCTGCGTCCATGCGCACGGTGACCAAATACCTCTGCTACAATGCACACGTTAGACGAGCCATAGGAAACCCGGACCCTGACGTGAAAATGTCCGTGACCGTCCATGCAGATCTGTAGGCACCTGGCTGGAGGGTTGTGCACATGGATCCTGCCACGCTACAGAGGTACGGAGACTAAAAGTGCTGCCCGCGCCCTGGACTCTGTGACCCAAGTCAGTCCTGCTTCATTTAGTCTATTAGCAAAGCAGGAGAAGAAAGTGAAGAGGCCTGGCAGCTGCACCGAGAAGCAGGGCGCTCGGAGGGAGCCGTCTCTTGAAGACGCAGGGGTCCAGGGTCTCCCCTCCCAGAGGGCACACGGGAAGGGCCCCAGAATATTTCCTGGACACACCGGCCATCTCGCGAGGGTGACAGCCACTGCTCAAGGCCGCAGCCGTCAGCAGGGCCTCTCTTCTACTTCTCAGTCTGGCCAGGCTCTCCCTCTCTTAGCTTAGCCCCTGGAGCGGGTCTCCCACCACATTTCACAAATGCCAGGAGTGCTTCCCCGCGGAGGCCGGCAGCGCGGGACCTCGGCCGACAGCTTTTAGGGGAGATGAAGGGTCCTCGTAGGAGAGCCGGTGCAGTGCTACCAGGGCGCGTGGCGTGTGTCCAGACCAGCAGCAGCTGATCTAGAATCGCTGCAGGCTTATTTCTCCATTAGCTGTTAGTACGCAATGCTTGCTTCTGACTTGCAGCCCTGGCCACCAAAGGAACTGATGTGCTGGGCGCACAGAGGCATGGCAAGGCTCATAGCAGCTCTGCAGCTGTTTGGGGGAGTAAATATTACCTCCATTGTACAGGTGAGGGGGAGTTGAGAGTGTGGCCCAGGGTACACTCAGGAGAATGACAAGGCTGGGGACAGACTTCAGGGCTCCTGGCTCCCAGTGTGGGGCTTCAAGCGCCATGGCACACCTCCTTCCTCTTCCTCGTCTCCTCTGGACACACCAGCAGAGCCCCGCCAGGTTTCAGGGAGCCCCGGTGCTTGTGAGTGTGGTACTGCCAGCCCCTGGAGGGCAGAAATGGGGTGCTAAAAAATCAAGAGATTAGCTTAAAAATCGAGATCCAAAATGATCAGCAGATCCGAGTTCCTTTTTCGCCTTCTTGTCTTGGAGCCATGGAGCTGCACGCGCTTCACGTCTGCGGGCTTGCCTCTGTGCCCACGAGTGCAAAAACAAAACGTAGAGAAGCTGCAGGCCGAGCATCTCGTGCCGCCCGCTGGCACCAGCAGCAGGGACTGCCTGGAAGCACCGATATCACCAGCCTCGCCGTGGAGCTGCGGGAGTTGTCACCACTGCAATGGAGGGAAGTTCGAGAGGATGAGGGGGCAGAGAAGGGTACAAAACCTCTGAGGAACAGGAGCGATGAACACTGTCGACAAGCCGCCCACATGGAAAACTTTCCCTGCAGACCGCTTTGGAGTCTCGCTGGTGCCTTGGGCGGTGATAGCTGTCCGGGGCCAGCGAGCGCCCTGCCTGGAGCTCCGTGCAGGTGTCAGCCCTGCTTCTGCTAACCTGCCGAGTGCAACCTGAGTTTCACGGGGCGCATGCCACGCGTACGTGGCCCTTATTCTTTTGTGGGCCCAGGTCTGGTCACCCTGAAATGAACGGGAGAACCCCAGGCCTTGTGACTCTTCCCCAGGCCACGGACTTGTGTTTTGATGTGACAGCGCTGCTCTGCTCCGGGGCCTCCTGCCAAGATCTTACATCAGGGGACAGATCCCCAAATAAAAAGGAGTGGATGCGAGCCTGGGGTTGAAACAAAGGTGAGTCTCAATCCACGTTGTACGTTCAGGTTGGCTTGGCTTGAACGGACACCGCCGGAGACGAGCGTGCTGCAGGGACATCACCCGTCAGCCCAGCCAGGGCTCGTGGTCAGGCAGGACACAGCGCCGTGCTGGAGATGTCATGATTCATTGAAACTTCCTTCATCGGTGGAGAGCTGTGCACTCACATTCAGTGAGCGGGGCAATGGCTCTGGCAGGTCCAAAAGCCGGGAAGTGGATGATGGTTGAACCTCTGGCAGGCCATGCGGAGAGCCCTCAGCACATTGTCCTGTCACGCTGCACGCTGCTTCGCAAAGTGTGACGGTGATCTGCACATCTCGAAGGGAGAGAGATGCTGCAAACAGATTTAGACAGACTACAGAAGTGGGCAGACAAGAACAGGACGGGGTTCAACGCAGACAAATGCAGGGTGCTGCACCTGGGGAGAAGGAATCCACAGCACACACACAGGCTGGGGAGTTCCCCTCTTGAAAGCACAGAGGCAGAAAGGGATCTCGGAGTCATTATTGACTCCAAGATGAACATGAGCCGCCAATGCCAGACCGCAGCCAGCAAGGCCAGCCATACCTTGTCGTGCATCCAAAGGTGCATCTCAAGCCGGTCCAGAGAGGTGATGCTCCCCCTCTGTGCGACACTGGGCAGGCCGCAGTTGGAGTACTGCGTCCAGTTCTGGGTGCCGCATTTCAGGAGGGATGTGGACAACATGGAGAGGGTCCAGAGGAGGCCACCCACTTGGTGAGAGGGCAACAGGGCAGGCCCTACGAGGAGAGACTGAGGGACCTGAACCTGTTCAGCCTCAGCAAGAGGAGGCTGAGGGGGGGCCTGGTGGCCATCTACAAGCTCATCAGGGGGATCAAGAGCAAATAGGCAGAGCCCTTTTCTCCCCAGCACCACCTGGCGTGACGAGGAGCAATGGTCATAAGCTGATGGAGAACAGGTTTAGGTTGGAGATCAGAAGGCAATATTTTACAGTTAGGGTGACCAAAATCTGGAACCAACTTCCCAGGGAAGTGGTCCTCGCCCCTCCCTTGGCCTGATTCAAGAAGAGGTTGGACGATCACCTGTCTGGGGTCTTGTGAACCCAGCATCCATTCCTGCCTGTGGCAGGGGGTCA
Source organism: Alligator sinensis (assembly GCF_000455745.1). Taxonomy (NCBI): domain Eukaryota; kingdom Metazoa; phylum Chordata; order Crocodylia; family Alligatoridae; genus Alligator; species Alligator sinensis. The sequence continues at coordinate 4,237,045 of NW_005841869.1, forward strand.
GGCGAGATGATCTGTTCAGCTCCCTCCTGACCCGAGCTACTAGGAAACTATGAAGCATGCTGGCAAGGCACCTCTGGGCAGCAAGCCTCAAACTCTGCAGTGTCCTCGTGGTCTGAAGGCCTCTGACCGCTGCTGCGCTCCACCATGGAAAAGGTTAACTCAGCCGAACCCCGAGAACCCACAGCCGCCTTCATCCTGTGTGTCTGACCACGCCGAGCAGTCGCAGCTTCGGGCACCCACTGCTTGCCCAGCCAGCCCTACGCCCCCCTCGTCTTGCCTGCGCAGCAGTGAGGTCCTTCCAGGGAGATGGAAAGCTAAGCAGTGTAAGCGCGTGCTCCTGCACAAGCCACGTGGCCCGACTCCCCCTCTCAGGCGCACTGGCCCGGCGTGGTTCTGCCGGGTTGGAGTTAGCCGGGGGCGCTGCGAGCCCGTCGGTGGGAGAGGCCAGCCGGGGCCCGAGCTTTGCACGCAGCGCGGCAGCACAAACCAAGCAGAAGCAATTTGCAAAACGGGGCCACGCTTGCACTCACGGCACCGTGCCGTTCTTTATTGTTAGCATAAGTCGGTGTTGCGAGCCCTCATTATTAATTCAGGGGACATTTTTATCTGTAAAACAGCGGTTTCTTTTAATAGCCCACACGAGTCTTCCGTTGGAAGAAAACTGCAACGTCGATTGTTAAAACAGCCGTGGAGGGAGGCGGACAGAGGTCAGAAGGGAGGCGAGTCCTGCCACGCGGGTGTGTCGGGGAAGCAGGCGGGAGCGCAGGCAGGGGTGGTTCGACGGTGGCCTGTGGCCAGTAGGCTGTAATGGCCAGGACGTGCACGGGGTGGTCGAGAGCATGGCCGTAGGAGGAGACCACACTGTTAGGACGTGCCCTCCTTGCTGCTCCTGTCTCAGAGGCGATTCTCGTGGTCTGGGACAAAGGACAAGTAGCAGCCACGGAGCCACAGGCCAAACGGTGAGCGCAGACGTGCGCTCCTCGCTCCCTGGAGCTGCCTGCGCAGCCGTGAGGGCCGAGCTCCGTCAAAGGGAGGGGTTTTTATGCCGCGCTGGGGTCAGGAGGACTTCTTCCCTACTCCGGTATTTGCCATCCCGCCCCACCCGCCACCAGCTGACCGTGGGGCTCAAGCACATTCATTTATTTTTCAAAAATTCTGATGGAAATTTTTACCATCGCTTGCAGAGCATTTTTATTTCACTGGGGGCTGCCTTTCACTCAGAGCCTGATTTGCTTCCAACAACAGCAATAATTGCCCATACTTTTACTAGAAAAATAATAAATAGACCATAATGGTAAGTAGAGAGTTTACATTCCCAACGGAAAGAATACATCTGTTAAGATGAGTTTCATTAAAATGTTAACTGAAACGGACGGGTGAATTTTCAAATTGATTCCATCTTTGCCCGGCGTATTCGAGGTCTGTTGGCGATCGCAGCTACGAAGCAGTCTTTATTGAAGATAAACAAAAACAGTGGATAAAGGAGGCCTCCTCTCCCTCCCTGTCTCTCTGGGTCAGTATCTCAACCTCTTGATTAGATTTGGGATCTACTAATTAGATATAATTCATTATCTGCAAAAATGAGATCAGAAATCAAGAGCTGCTTTTCAAAATAAGGCGATCTTTCCCCTCATCCATCATGGCTATAAGTAACCAATTTAAAGTCAGACGAATGCATAACCAGCATTATTACCTTGTCATAACTAGTTAGGGAGAAAGACCTGGAATAAGCTGGCATTATAAATGGTTTTTATCACATTATTTTGCAGTTATTTGTCAGCCACTTTGCTTAAGATAAATGCAGAACAAATAATCCAATTATAAAACTAAATCATGGCAAAGATTTTGTGTTAATTGCACAAGCACAGGGGTGGAAACAGTTCTCCACTTTGTCGGGCAGGGTTTGCAGATCTTCTTTGGGGAAACATTCGGCTGCAGATATTTTCGAGTGCGCCGATCGCAGGGAGCTGGTGGGGTGGGAGATGAGACATCGGAGCCAAGTCTCTGCAGCCAGCAGGGCCATTTGGATGAACAAAAGCCACTCGCACAGACTGGTCTCCAGCTCACCCCCGCGTGCTTGTTGCAGGCTGTTTCCATATATGACTTGCTGAAGATTTAGTTCTAATCACAGGAAATAAGGGTTAATTCTTGCAATGAAACCCACCCGGGCAAGGGTTTGAAGCTCTTGCCCAGGTGCTGAGCAAGGCTGCGCCTTTGTCCAGGCCCTGCTGCAACGTGCAGGGAAAGGTGGGACGTGTCTCTCCGGTTTGGTTTCTGGGAGTGGACAGATCCCAGTGCTGCCGCGCTGGGGGACGCGCGCTCCTAGAGCAGCACTTCCCCGGGGCTGAGCTTGGTGGACTAAGTGGTTTTATCTACACTAGGCACCTCCCCTGCCCCACTTTTTGCCCCAGATTTCCTACTATTGGCATTGCAAATGTGCCACCAGCATGAGAGCGGCCTGAAAGCATGTGTGTAAGGGGCCTGAGGGCAGCCGGGCAGCACGCGTGCAATCAGCACGAGGGCAGCAGGTGCTGGGGGAAGCTGGGCTCCTCCGGCCAACAGACCTTGGCCCCTGGCTTCAGTCGGACCAGGCTTTCAGCCGCCCTGCGCTGACCTGCTCCGAGATGAGACCCGCCAAGGGCCAGCAGAAATGCAGAACAACTTCCTCTCAGTGTTACTCCACATTCACTGAGCAGGTCTGTTCTGACTGCCGCTGTAACCGCGGCTCACCAAGGTCTGGAAACTGGAAGTGCAGGGAAAAAGCCTGCGCCGGTCCCATGCGCCAGTGAGCAGGGCAAAGCTCTGCACATCCCAAAGCAGGAGCCCGGCCGTGGCTTGGGGTGGGAGTCTGCATCCAGACGCATCGTTCTGCGGAGCTGGAAAGGGCTGGGTACGACTGTCGGCAGAGCAATGTTGTTTTAATCAAAATGCAGAAGCGTGTTGTTTTACAAACAGCAGAATAAAGACAATGTGGTTCTGGGGAAGGGCTGTCCCTGTTGTAGCATAAGAAAGTTGAAGTCACTTGGCCATGGCGTGGTGGCACAGTGCGCACACAGCCCAGAAAATTTGCAGATCAGGCTAACTATGATTCAAAATTCCCTATTGTAAGCGCGCTTTTTTTCAAAGCATTGCTGAGAAGTGACGCGCCAGCGCCGCCTCCGTCACAGGAGAGCACAAAGTGGGGCAGCGGCAAGTGACATTTATCACATTATTTGCTTTATACCAAAGTCCCCGCTAGAAACAGTGGCCTGATTTCGGTGACCTTCACGGCCTGCACGTTAAGGTGAGGTTGCACTGAGTGCCCTCCTGCCACGGAGAAGATCGCTCCAAGAGCCCTTGGCTGGGACTGTCATTTGTGTTTTGTTTTCCATAAAGCTGCAGCCGATTAGACGTGCAAGCACAACTGCAGCTGAAAAATGCAGCACAGCGGGGTTAGGAACAATTGCAAATGACAAGCTATTGCGTTTTGAATTTCTCTTCCCCAGCGCCTGGGCTCTTGCTAGGCAGGCCAGGGAAGGAAGGCTCTTTCCTAGCTTTTCAAACCTAAATGAAAATTTCATGCCTTCTGTCAGCGAGCGAGTACCAGCTCCCTAGTTATGTTGATTGAATCGACCATAGAGGAGACTGTCAACTTCCAGACTTCCACGCTGCTGCAGCCTTTAAAAGTAAAACAAAGGAAGCAGTGATTCCAGTCGACCCGTGCTACGACTTTCTGATGTTGTTTTTGCTCTTACACCCTTGACTCTGCTGGTTGGAATAACTGTGTTTCAAAATAAATGATTCCTGAGGCACAAAAACTAGTTCCACCTGAATTTTGCGCTGCGGCTTGTTTAAAGGGCTGGTCAGACGGCGGGCTCTAAGCTGGCGCTCCCCTTTCTTGTCCCTACAGTTTAGGTGGCTGCAGAGTGAAAAGGCTTGACAAACTGTTAGCATTAATGTACTGAGCATAATGAACACCAACCACACAGCACATGGTGCTTGTCTCCTTATTGGTGAATTTAACTCACTTTAATTGCAGCGTTACTTACGTGATGGAAATGTTGCCCTCAGAGGGATCATTTGGGTGAGGAATAATGTATTTGTGTAAAATGGGGGAAAAACGCCTAGCAGATAATCTGCTGTAGTAAATTATGGTTTAATAATTATTACCCAGCTTGTGTTTGGCTTAGGGTTAAAGTAGAGGCACTTCTGGAAAATAGGATGAAGCCTGCCTGAAGCGCAGCCACCGGGGCTCTCTGCAAGTGATACTGGTGGTAAGAGAGTAAGGAGAGCACCTGGGAATAAAGGGCGTCTGCGGGGAGGAGAAAGTATCGACCCCGTGGGCATGTCAGCGAAATAGAAGGTGACAAGAAGCCCGAGGCCTGTTTTGACCACATCACATGGGTCTCCTGATCCTATTGAAGGTGGAAGGCAGCAACCTGCCCTCTTAGCAAATCTGACACCTGGGAGGTTTTCTATGCAAGTGGGAGGTGTAAGACCTTTACCCTCCAGCACAGAGCTGCTGCCCTAGGCGGTGGGACACTGGTGGTGTTAGGACCTCCCTTATGTCTCTCGTTTGTACCCTGAACATTGAATATCTTCCTCATTATTCATCCTACACACCAGAAACAGCTGGTCTTCAAGGGAAATTACCTAATGAATCAACAATAAGGCTATTGTGTAGGCGTGACATTTCTGATAATAAATTAATGCTTTCAGGAGATTGACCGCGCTTGTCTGGGCTCTGCGCTGCACGTTCAGCTGCAGCTCCTTGTGCTGCTTTACATAACTGAGAGCTGGAAACCTTGACGTTTAACTGCAAACAGCCTCCCCAGTTTCCAAATCTACATCGCAGAAATTCCCTCTTCGTGTATTCGGAATAATCCCGGCGAGGCATTTCCGACTGGTGTTTTGAAATGATTTTCATTTGCTTTTGTTTGAATCGATACTCGTCACTGCGTCATGTTGATCTTAGAATTAAATGTGGAATTTAAATATTTTTATAGGGGAAAACGCAAACAGACTATAAATGCAAAGATTACATTTTTATTTCAATTAGATGAATTATGTGTTTGCATCTTTCGCGTGTGCTTGCACTTGAAGGATTAATTTTTCAGAAACGTTTTCATGGCATGCAATAACAACTAGATAATCCGTTTCTAACTTTCCAAAATGATCTGGACACGACCGATTTATTAAAACATGGTTGCCCCATACGCAACATGCTCCAAAGATGATTATTTGCAAACAGCTTCTCTGTGCATTTGCAGGTGTTGACTGCCTTTTGCTGTTTGTACGTGGACAGGGTTGGTTAGCAGTTTAAAAACTGACTCTCTGCTCCCTGCGAGCAGAATGGCATCGGCACGAGCGTGGCTGGTTTCGCTATCTGTGGCAAGCCCTACGTTTGATCTCTGAGGAATTCTGCGGAACCAGTTCCTGAGGTTTTAATTCCATGCCTCTTTTCGTAAGCGCCCAGGCAGTAAAAGGACAGCACTTCTGCTTTTTGCCACATTTCTTGGGGGCAAAATGCACAGTTGCAAAATACGAGCGGAGTGAGCTGAGGGAACTGAAGCTGGGAAGGAAGTCTGTATTCTTATGCAAGTAGTCGTGGAAGTTGAGAACGAGATCCGAGGCAGGGAATACATGTTTTAGCAAGTAGCTTGACTTATAAGCGCTCACAGCTACTCTCGGTATATTTGCTGCTTTTTCTCTGGCTGGTGGCTGCAGCGTTATATAAATGTCTAGACAATGCCGGCTCTCCTGCCGCCTGACACGGCGTGTGCTGTGGAGTGGGAGGAGCACGGCACCGTCACCCCAGCACTGTCGGGGGGTGTTTTGGTTTGAACGACTTACCTGCTGACGCGGTCTGCCTGCTCTGAGCAGCGTTCCAGCCGGGGAGAAGCGGCGTGGCTTCAAGAAGCACGTAGCCGGTGCTCCCTTTTCCCCACGGAAAGAGGACTGGCTGCCCCCCTCGCATCCCTGCATATCGGGGCCTTCCAGCTGGGGACCGGGGAACTGGTCTGGAGGGAACGGGAGGCTCTTGCATCTTCCCAGAGAGGCACAACATCCCATCTCCCTGCAAAGGCAGTTAGCCGTGGGCCCCCCACTCCCACGTGCTGTGCTTCCAGCAGGACGGAGAGCACCAAACCCGGGAAAAGCCACTGTCCTTGAGGCTACGTGGCAAGCCTGTGCTTGCAGTTTCCACCCAGAGAGCAGGGGAGAGGGCTGAATAAAGCTCTGAGAAGTGCCCGAGGGAAGTAACAGTCTAGTGGATAAATCACACGCGCAGCAGGCAGGAGAGCTGGGCTCCGTGCCCACCTCCACCCTGCGACCCCATCGGGGCACTTGGCCCGCGTGCGCTCAGGGCCTCCCTGCGCTTTGGTCTCTGACTGGAGACAGCTGGAGCCAAGCGCCCGACGCTCCTGCTACCTTGCAGGGGGTGTGCTGTGCCCCCCAGCCATCAGCCCCCCGCCCAGGCTGAGTGGAAGCGGGAACGTTTCAGGCTTGATTGCTCCCTGCCTCGGTTTCCCAAGCCGGAAGTGCTGACCCACCTGGTAGGAGGGCCGTGGGCTCAGCTGCCAGCGTCACGAGGCGCTCGAGGTTTTCCTGGGGGCTGGGGAAAGGTGAAACCCGACTGCGACTACAGCTTGGGACTGGGGGTGCCCAGAGAGCACCTGCAAGCCTCTACCGGTGGGGGCGCCAGGGTGCTCGCCTCCTTTCCCTGCCAGGGTGCTGGGGCCGGCTGGGTGTCCTGGTGGGTTTGCAAAGTCGGCTCCCTGGTCCCCACTGCCGTGAGTCCTGCGTGCACCTGGGCGTGGGGCAGAGGAGGCCCAGCGATGCTGTCCAGCGGGCACGATGAACCATACCTAGCCCTCCTTGGGCAGAGGCAGGCTGTGCCGGGGCCGCCTCTGCCCGGGGCAGGGTCCCGGGGGGCGGCGCTGTGGGGTCTCTTAACCTGGGGCAGGCGTCCACACCAGTGCCAGGCTGCCTCATCTCTGTCTGGGCTCGGGCACATGCCCGGCTGCACGCGCACCGGGGCTCTCCCCTGGCCGGGGAGCTGGGAGCTCAGGGCACGGCCTGTCTGCAGAGCCGTCCCGTGCCCGGGGCGGGACGCGCTC
>NW_005841869.1:4244350-4244836 GCF_000455745.1 Alligator sinensis
CCCCCGTGCCCCGCGGAGGCGCCTGGGCTGCGGCGCGCAGGCGAGGTCTGGACGCTGTGGCAGCCACGGCTGCGGGGAGCACGGAGGTGCAGCCCGTTGGAGGGGCGAGACTCCTCATAACTCGAGCAGGGATCTGCAAAATCGTGCTGCTTATTGAAAACAGGCACTCGGTCATTTTCCAGAGATCTGCTTTCTGAGTGGCCGGCGGCGGCCCTCAGCCAGGCAGAGCACCGGGATCTGCATGCGCGCGCTACAGTTCGAGAGCAATGACCCAAATGGCCGAGAAATCGGGACCGGGGGCTGCGCCTTGCGGGGAAGTCCCGGCAAGCGATGCCCTTCCCGGCCCCGCCCCGCCGCGCCCAGCGCTGCTCCGCGCTGCCCGGTGCAGGGAGCTGTGCAGAGGTTTGCTGCTCGCGCCACGCGGTGGGCTAGCCGTCCAGCCAGCCCGGCCTCTGATAAAGACGTGATGTATGCGGGAGCGTGTAG
>NW_005841869.1:4244867-4249693 GCF_000455745.1 Alligator sinensis
AGCTCCGTCTCCGTCTCCGTCTCCGTCTCCGCAACCTGGCTGCAAGGCATGAGGCCTGTTGCGTTTCTATGGTGATGGCCACGAATTCCTCCCCAGCTCTTCAAAGTGAAAGACATATTTGTTTTGCGAGCGCAACTTTGTAGCACAAAAGCGCTCTCTTTTTTCCCCGTAACACCTGCTAATCTGCACTTGGTCCCTTTGAAGCCCCCTGCTGATCAGAAATTCAAATACATTTTTGCATGCTAATCTCGGCAGTAATCTAGAGCCCGCGTCTTTCATGTCCTGTGCAGGAAAACAGTTTTCTTTATAAATCACCGAAAACGCTGGCCCTGGGGGCTCGCCGTGGGGGGAGGAACGGCTGGGGAAAGCCCGCCGTCAGCCCCTCGCAGCGTCACGTCGCCTGGGCCAAGCTGTCCGTGCCGAGGGGCTCATCCGTCCTCTCCGTCTCCGCGCCGGGGTCTGTCTTTGCAGCAGGGAGCGTGGGGCTTTCGCGTGCTCCGTGGGAGGGCTGTCGCTGCGTGCCGCGATGCTGCGCCCGGCGTTCCCGGGTCGGGGCTCGGCTCGGCGCGGAGCACCTCGCCGCCGCAACCATCGCGGCCGAGAACTCGAGTGCCTGGGCCTTTGTTGGCTGCCTGCTCGCAAGCCTGGTGCCGGCAGATGCGCCGAGGGCCTCGTGTGCCCTGCGGTGTCCAGCCCCCACGAGTGACCGGAACTGGGGGCCGGGCAGCACCTGGCCACGGTGGCACGTCAGCCCCCGGTACCCCACGCGCGTGCAGGCAGGTCGGGCACACGTCCCGGTCGGTCCCTGCACCCCGGGAACCCGGTGCCAGCTGTCACCCTGTCCCCACCTCCTGGCACAGGCAGTCCTGCATAGAGCGAGACGCGAAGGGGAAGGGGTGCGCTGCCACGCCGTTCGCCTGCTCTAGCGTGGAGGGTCAGTCGCGTGCGTGGGTTTGGAGGGAGCTGCACAGCCTTTGCTAGGAGCCGGGAGCCCATCCCGTGCCCTGGCCGACACGGGTGAACCTGGCTTGTTCGAGTCCCGTGAGCAGGGCTGGGCTAACATTGTGTCATCAGGAGCTTGCATCGGGGCAGCGGCATGAGTCACGGTCTGGTTCTGTGCCCTCCTGGAAGCGCCGCTCTGACACCGAGCTGGATGGCAGAGAGGCCCTGAGCCTGCGCCCGGTGCTCTCAGCGTGTCGGAAGCGGTACCAGGGGGATCTGGGGTTTTCCCTTCCCGTTACATGTGTCGTGAGGGCGCCGGGGCTGTATAGAGGCCTGGCTGCAGGGCGGCACTGCCTGCCCGTCAGGGAGAGCCCGGCCCAGGAGATCCTGCGCCTCCTCCAGGCTCCTGGGCACCCTCAGTTTGGACCCACCGCTGCCACGATGCAGCTGAGGCCAGGCCGGGCGAGAGGCGCTGACCGGGAGGCAGTGTGTGGCCGGCTCTGGGGTGGAGCGCGGTGCAAGCAGCCCCAAGCCCACGAGAACAGCAGCCCTGGCGGGCTCCCTGCCAGGGGCCCTGCCCTGGGAATGACAGTCCACGGACTTTCCCTTGCTGCCCCTTTTCACCCGCAGCGAGACTGAACCAGCCGTGCCTGGGAAGCCGGCTGGGCCCTCGCTGCCCGTGGCCGTGGGTGCAAGGGACCGGACTGGCCATAGGCCAAGGGGAGCAGCGTATGCCGCTGAAAGCTTGGGTGGGGGCAGCTCAGGGAGGCCGAGCACAACCATCTCTGGGGTCTAGCTGGGGCCGTGGCACAGCATGGGGTTTTGCGAGGTGCAGCCATTTGCTGTGGGGCTCATTGGGGCTCGCCACGGTCTCCTCACGCGAGCGGAAAGGTCCCCGCTCCCCCGTGACGCGCTGCCTGCCCTGCCCCTTGCCGTGCAGCGACGTGCCGGCTCTTCGGTGCACCCTGCGCCCGGTGCTGGGCTCTGCGGCCTCCTCGTCGCCCTCCAGGAAACGCTGGGCGTGACTGGGGCTCTGAGTCCAGGGCCAGGCTGGAGGTTTTCACTAAAAACCCACCCAGGAAACTTCGCCCCTGCGTGTCTGAGCCCATTTCTGTGTGCCAGGCTGGCCTCCGCATCCTGGCAGGGGCCTCCTCGCTGGGTACGTGCCACGCCAGGCTGCTGGGGCTCCTGAGGCAAGGGCAGTGGGACGCTGCTTGAAAAGGCAGTGGCCCTGGTTTCTCTCACTTTCCACTTACCGCCACTTAAGGCCACCTCCGTGATGTAGGCAGCGAAGCTGCGCACCCGCCTGGTCCCGGGGCAGCTGTGCGCACGGGGCGCCCCAGGAGCTGGCGCTTCACGCCCAAACTCCACTGCCCGCTCCAGCAGACGAAGAGGAGGCCAAAAGCCCCTCGATTTTCGTATTCAGACTCATTCTGAGCACCGGCTCAGACTGGAGATTTGCTGAGTAAATAGTCTCAACAATAATCTCAGCCTGATTCCAACTAATTAAATCCTGTACAAACATCCCTCTCTGGGCCAATATAGTGAAAGACAACGAAAACACAGAGAACCAGACAGAGCTTTCCTCCAGATTGTGCCCAGCCCTTTAATCCTGTATCTTTTGAAAGATAGTAACGTCCGTAAGATGAGGGGGTCAGCCTTCTTGCCCTCAGCATCAAGCAGTGGAATTTTTCAATAATGAACAGCTGGGTCACCAGCGACACAAAAGCTGCTGTAATATCCTGTAGGCTTACGGGGCACAACAGAAATCCCAAAGCAAATCATGATGTACACAGAAAGGGACCATCCTTTTCTATTAAGGAGGCCACTTCAAACCAGCCTCGACACCACCTTTTCTCCAGCTTTTCGGAGGTGGGATTATCCCCTGCGTATATTTAATCACGCACGGCGGGGAGGGGGAGGAACGGCTTTGATTGCCTTTTTGGAGTCGGAGCATGCGGGAGCGCGGAGAGCGGGGAGCTCTTTGTGTGCCCGCGCCGTCCAGGAGGCTTCGACCCGGAGATATTTACAAACAAGCGCGTCGGCCGGGAGGAATGTGCTGCGGCCCCGCGCGGCGCGCTGGCAAAAGGCAAGGCTGGCTCTCAATTAATGCCTGGTCCTCGTCCAGACCCGGAGCCAGGGCACAAGAGCGGTCAGCTTTTAAGCCTTTTTGGGGGGGCTTGGAATAATAGATGGCCTTCTTCAGCGGAGCAGGAAGATGGGAGTGAGCTTGTGGCCGTTTCTGGAAAGGCCCAGTAAGGCAGAAAGCGAGCTGGGATAACGGCACCAAAAGATAAAATACTGTCAACCCGTTTCTAGAGACCCCAATGTCAGTCCGAGATGGGCTCGAGATAAGTTAGAGAGTCCTGATTAAAAGCAGTTTGTGTCAAGGAAGTTACCACTTGCAACATGTAGAACATCTGACAGTGATTAAATGGAGCGAGCTATTAGCTTTTCCTAAAGAAACAATAGTTAAATGTATCTCCGCAAGTATGAAACACTTTATGTACTGTATCTGGTACACCTCATTTAAATTGACTTAGATGGAACAGACACACTAAGCCAAACTGGTAGGTTATTAAGAGTATAAACCTGGTGCCCAAGAATTTACAATCAGTTATATGGGCGGTATCCTGACTTGCCTCCCTTCCTCGGTGCTTTCATTTACTAAGCATGTGCTGTAAAGATGTCACAGTTAGAGCAGGGGACAAGTTGAGGATGTTTCTTGCAGACGGTCTGAAGTCACGTTGCTGGGGCAAATGTCTCTCTGCTCCACGCAGACAGCACAGAAGTGCTGCCGCAGGCTTTAGACAACGGCTACGATGGCAGAGACACCGGCGTGGTACGGTCAGGCACGCTGCTCATTTATTCATCGGTTTGTTTGGAAACTGTAATGAACTTTGATAGAAAAACACTGACAGAAATGTTTTCTACAAGCTGATGAACAGGCAAAGAAGTTTTTTTCAGCTCTGTTCAACCACATAAAGGTCCAGGAGAATGTGTTTTAAATTAAGCACATCATACTTTTAATACTAGTGGTTAGCAGAAGAAGATTCGGGAGAGTCATCCAGCTTGAAGTGGACAGTAGTTATAAATAAAGGAAGTGCTGCAAATAATAATTATTTAATAAGTCCCCCAAAAGGTATCTTTTTAGTAGCTGGCGTATGGATCAAGAAGCATGCTTAGATGGTTATTACCAGGTTCTGTTCACACTTGCACGCCCTAGTTCGCGTTCATAAATAGCAGCGAAGGAAGAGGCAAGTCAGAAAAGTTTGTGTTCAGCATTTCAGTATGATTTGAATTACGAATTTTCCTGTTATTTGGAGAGATCAGTGAGCAAAATTGCTAAAGCGAACTTCTCCACTGCTGCGAGCTCAGCCAGAGCGACACTTTCAGAAGGCATGGACGGATCATAAAGCTGACGCCTGTGTCGGTTTTTCGCTTACCATTTACGCAGACGGGTTTCCAAAAGTGCTGCTGCTCCCATTAGCAGGCAGGGAAAACCCTCTGGCTCGTGGAGGTGAGCACAGCCACCTCTCCGTCTGTACAGGGGCCAGGCCAAGAGCCGCACGCAGCTCTTCCCAGCGGACCTGGGAGCAGTAGGGAGGAGCTCGTGGACTGGGGCTCTCCAGGGTCGGACCCTCGTGGTTAAATGCCAACTGCATGACACAAAAACAGCAAAGGGAAGTCTGTGCCCAACTTTGCTCCCTTGCCTCCAGGCAACCATGGGCCATGTCTGCCGCCCACCCACCTGCCTCTCCTCCGCAGGCTCGCGGACGCTTGGGATTCTCCAGCAGGCAGGGGCCGGGGAGCTCTCGGCTTGGTTTCATCCTCCTGCCCGCTCCATCCGTGTCCCACCTTGCTCTGCTCTGCAGTCACCTCCT
>NW_005841869.1:4249703-4263320 GCF_000455745.1 Alligator sinensis
CTGGTCCCTGCCTCTCCCAAGCTGTCCCTGCCTCTGCGAGCACCACAGCCGCAGTCCAGCTGTGCCGCCTGGGGCCAGTCGCTTGGCTGCAGCAGGCTTGGTTACGGCAGGGCCCCGAGCGGTAGCAGGGGCTGAGCTTCTGGCTCTGGCCATGGGCCCAGGCTGGTGCCTGCAGTGGGCTCCAGGCAGGTTTTGCTCCGGTGTCACAGCGCTGGCCAGGGTCACACAAACACGCATGACACCAGAGTGGGACTCCCGCCAGCACCTCCTGCCTGCCAGGGCCCCCAGTCCCCGTGCAGGCCCGTGCTCCGCCGAGGTCCTGCTCTCCCGTGCCCCGTGGGCGGATCAGCCGGGGAGCCCTGCACGTCTTACGCTGCCCTGGGGCTTGTGCTCTCCCCCGCGCAGGCTCTGGATGGCAGAGATGCCCCTGAATTCACGACTGGAGGGACTAGGGGACGGGCCAGCTGCGCCCTCCCAGCCCCCTCTCAATACTGCACGAAGCCGCCAGCATCAAGTTGCTCTGGGACCTTGTAGCGCTTAGCGGACCCGTCGCTGCCTCTACCTGTGGTGGCAGTCGCTCAGGAATGGGCACGCTTCGTCCTCTGGGGAGGCCTGGGGCTGGCACTCAGCGCGGTGCCAGGCTGCCGTCACTGCCGCTGGGCAATGCGCTTCCCGGAGAAAATACCACGCTTGGGCCAGCGGGCTGCCATTTCCGCCCGCTGCCTCCAGACCTGCCTGCACGTACAGGCCAGAGCGCCGGGAGGGGAAAGCTGAGCAGCGCATGGGGTCCCCTCAGTGCTCTTAATTGGTTCCTGAAAAACTGAGCGTTAGGCGAAACGAGCCTTAAGAGAAACCAAACGTATCTGCCGGCCCACGATGGCAACTGCAGTTGTTTTTAATGACCCAAGATAGCGACTGCGAGTGTTACAGTGAAACTCGCTGAGCACTACGTGCAATCAGGTAGCAATGTAAAATGAGCGTTATAGCGACAGGGCGTTAAGTGGGGGTTGCCTGTACGCGCGTGCGGGGCGCAAGGGCCAGGCCGCGCCAGGGGCTCCCTGCAGCACAGGCTGCGGCCACGCTGCACCACCAGCAAAGCCGACTCCCCAGGACCAGGAAGTCTTCAGCCCTCAAGTCACCAGGGCATTCGTAGCTGAGTGTCTGAGAAAACCCACCTCCCACCCACAGGCCCCCATGGGGCTGTTCCTGTCGCACGTGGCAGCCGTGGGGAGCCAAACCTGGCCCGCGTGCCTCCCTGGCGCTGTCACCGCTCCTTGGATTGGGAGCATGGATGGCACTGCAAAAGGGCAGTGGGTGCCGCTCGTTTTCCTGCAGGTACCAAGGGCTGAGACAAAGGCAGGGGCCTAGGGACTGGCCTTCAAGGCCTCTCCACGTGCATGTAAAACTCCCCTCCCCTCCCTGCCCCAAGACAGCCTGATGGGGAGTGGCATGTTGGTGTGCTGTGCATGAGATTCACATGCCGGGATTGTGTGCGCAGGTCGGTCGGTCGGTCATTATGCCCACCTCCGCGCTACGGCAGGTGGCGGGCAGTGCCTGCGCGTGGTAGGGCTTGCCGCAAAGACACCGTGCCGCCCTCACTTTGCCAGCGCGAAGCACGCGTTGCTGCAGAGGAGACGCTAAACAAAAGCAGCCGCTTGAAAAGAGAAGTGGAAGCTGCCCATGGTGATCAGATGACAAACGTTTTTGTCAGGAAATAATACCTTTCTCCGGTTTCCTGAGGGGCTGAAGGCAAAGCATAAAACAAAGGCTGGTGATGAAACCCAGAAGAATCCCTCTGTGTATTCTGCGGGAATACAACAAACAGGCGGCTCGCTGCAGCCCAGGTACAGCAGGCACTGTTTGGACAGCTGCACTGTCCGTTTCTAAGGTGCTGCTTAATCGCATCGTGGTGACAGTGACTCTCGTGTGGTGGGAGGCTCGCGGACCTCCGGACAGCTCTGGAGCCACACCTGCAGGAGTCGAGCCCGCACGGCGCGGAGGCTCGGGTTCCCGATGCCTGCCACGCACTGATGTGAAACAAGACTCCAGCCAGAATTCCCTGGAAAAGCTGCACTTGGTGGAGCAATAACAGCAAAGGTCGCCTTGGATCACGTTAGCAAAAGGTCACCCACCCACCTGTGTCTATCTCGGAGCGTGCACACAGGGTGGAAAGCTGGCAAATGGGCTGGACCCCTGGTGCAGGACTACCCGAATCTGCTGGGGCCCAGCCTGCCAGCTCCACGGCATGCGAGAGTATTCTGGTAACAGGACTGGTAAAAACTGTCCCAAAATGCTTGACATGCCCCTATTGCATTGCACAGGCTTGGCCTGTCTGTCTTCCAGCTGCCGTACTAACACTGCATGCATTTAAACCCATTACAACCAGGGTTGCACAGCTATGTGCCATTGCCTTTCCCTTTCCGTGACGTGGCACCACGTATGTAATATGAAATGGAGCCATTCAGCTCCAGGTCTCTAGCTTGGCTCCCGGAGGGGAAGAGAATTGTTATCACCTGATTGCTGCTAAGTGGCCAGTCGTAAATGGTCTGGAGGTCTCAGTTCACTGCCTAGTGGCAGTAATTTTGTGATCCTAAGGTAAAATCAGACGGGCAGTGTGCCAAACACCCCTCCTGGCACAGGGCAGCGTGTTCCCCCCAGAGCCCGCCGCTGGCTGATGAATCAGGAGCACCAAGAAGAAGTAGAAGTCTGCACAAAGCGCTGGCTCGCCAGCTGTTCTTGACAGCTGTTCCAAAAACCTTCCCAAGCTCATCCTCGGCACTGCAGCTTGCTGCCTGAAAGGCGAGGTGCTGCTGGACGTGGTTCCCATTGCTGAATCATCATGTAGGGGCATAAGCCAGCAAGCCCTGAGTCCCAGGGCCAAAGGTGGAAGGGAGAAGGCAGGACTTGACTGATGGGCCCATTGCAGACACTCTTGCTATGAGGCCAGTTTCCAGGCTGAAGGAGGGCAGAGCCTGTAACCGGCCATGTTCTGCCGAGTCCCACCACCGCCGCCCTGGAGTAACGGCTGGGATGTCAGTGCACCTGGCCCAGACCTGAGCTGCTCCAGGCGATTCTGCTGCTGTTGCTTATTCATGTTGTGAAGCCCTGATCATCTGGGCAGAGCAGCCCCTGCCCTGGCAGCGTGCGCGTGACTGAGCAGCAGCTGCCCCGCTTTCCCCACGGGCACGTGAACATCCCGCCTCGCTGAAAAGAAAAGAAAAGGCCAGGGCCACGTTCTGCCCCGGGGCACAGGACATGCCCCCGGTGAGAGCACGAGGGACGTGGAATCCGCCCCTAACTTGAATCAAGTCCCTGCAGGAGCCTGCTGCTCCCATGAGCCGCGCAGGCCGGGGTGCAGTGTAAAACAGCAGGCACAGCGATGGCTGCCACCGGCGAAAACGTGTCGGATTTTAGCAAGATGCTGCTGAAAACGCGTGCACTTCACTGCGCGCCTCCAGAGGCTGCGAAGTGACCGGGCCCCGTCCACCAGCAGCCTCTTCCTGCCGCGTTTGCGTTTTTCTGTATGAATGCGGCACTCCTGGAAGTGAGAGATCAACAGCCTTGGCCAAGCAGGCTGCAGCCAGCACTTGGCACTCCGGCCAGGGCTTTAAACATGGAAAACAAAGCGTGGGACTCAGAAGGTGGTTTCCAAATATTTAACACAAGCCTCCCTGGCGGCATTCAGCACCGCTCCCACTTCTGGGCTGCCAACACTCTCCAGTAAATTTTCCCAGAGAATCGCTGGCGTCCACAACGCGGCTTCAGTGCTGCTCTTGTTCAGCTCAAGATTTACCTTTGCCTCCGAGCCAGCTCGATGTTGCTAAGCGAGAAGAATAGTCGTGTCTCTGGCATGTTTGGGATCCTCGTGCTGACATTCAGGCTGCTAGGCAGGCCCTTCAGACAAGTGTCAGAGGCCGCTGTGCCGCCTGGCGTTGCTAGCTCTGGCGCTTAGTGCATTTTTTTGAACGAGACGCAGTCAGGGCTCCGAGGAGCAGTCACCAAACAGCTCAGCGCGAGGAATTCTTTGTTTGAGCAGCCGTCCCCTGAGCGGCTCCAGCTCCAGCACCAGCGGCGCAGAGTGCAGGCCCAGAGGAGAGGGCAGAGCCCCTGTGCTACAGGTGTCAGGCTCGAGGAAAAGGGGAGCCCCGCCGGGAAGAGCTGTGGCCTCGTTCCAGCTGCAGGCACTTGCTATGAGCAGCAGCGCCTCAGCAGCCCGCTCTTTGGCAGGTAGCTGCTGCCAATTAAATAGATCCCTGGGTCCCCACGTTCTGGGAAGCGGGATCTTATCTTCACGTGATGGTTTCCCAGGCTCTGTTCTGCCTGTGCCAGGGATGAGCGAGTGAAGCAAACACTGAAAACTCCGGTTCTGCCATCAAGCGTGCCTCCAACGGCCTCTCCCCGGCCCCGATCCCGCAGCCAGCGGTGCACACGTCTGATCTGCAGCACACGTGCAGCCGGTCCCATGCGCAGGACGGTCTGCAAGGTGGAGCCCGGCGCCTGCGCCCTGGGGCGCCCGCGGGGCCCCCTGCATGTCCCACTGGAAGGGTAGGGTGCTGACGCATGTCACTGGGGCCTGCGCCACCTCCGAGCAGCTCTAGCAGGAATCGTTATGAGTTCAAGCTACAAAGTGACTAATTATTAGGTAGGACTCACCTAAAGGGTTAACATGGGATCTTTTTAATTGTCAAAAGAGTTTCAGGCTATTAGTGTTGGCATATTCCTCAATAATCTGTTTTATTTTTACCTGCTGGGAGCTTAATTAAAAAACAAAGAGGCTCAATTTAAAGCCCATTACTATGCTAATTTTGTAAGAACTGGGCGGTGATTAAGAAGCTTTAAAAAGAGGAGTTTAGTTTGCTCTAGGGAATGGGTTGGAGGCAGGTTTTATTTCGTTTCATTAGCTAGCTACAATTATTTATAAACTAAATGGAAATGATGATATTAAAGAGTAATGAAAAAAACAGCATCCATGTATTATTGAGCAGCAGAACTTTTTTTTAATTTAGCATTGAAATGTGCGGGGCCTTTATTACTGCAACTCGCAGTTAACACAGCTAAATGCAGTTGTTAAATATAAGATGCCTTTTAAATATGCCCATAAATACAGAGGTGCCTGGTTTGCTTTTCTTGTAAATCACTGGAATAAGTTTATAAAGACATCACTGTGACAATAAAGATGAACCACTGGCTCTTTTTACAAAGATTTTATGAGGTTTTATGCAGGAAACTGTCTTAACACAGAATAAATTACAAGAACGTATCATTACGCTATATATATTTGTGTGTATGCTATATATATATGCATGTTCGAATGCATGCTTTTGTATTCTGTCTCTCAGATGAACCAAAATAATATACAGAATTAAATAAGACAATTCACGATAGACTGTGAGCAAGGAGATGTACAATGTGCAGCCTGCACGTGCATCACAGAGTGGAGCCACAGAGAGCGCAGGAAGGGCATAACTGTGTTTTGGAGAGTTAAGATTTGGAAAGGGGCTGGCGGCGCGGCAGAGCCGTCTAGCACGACTGTCCGTGGGAGACGAGCAGAGGGGCCTGGAGCGAGAGGGTCACGGGAAGGAGTCCAGGGAGGGAGGTACTGACAGGGATCCTGCTGTGGTGGCTGGGAGCAGGAGACGGTAACACCTGTGCACATCTGCCCAGCTAGATCCAGCCGGATGGAGCTGGTGCCTGGCACATCTCTAGAGACACCAGTGTTTCTGCAGAATGGAAGTTTTCCTACAGGCTCCCTGTGATGCGCACGGTCGAGAAGGACACCGCTTTCCCCAGTCGAGAGCCGAGCTGAGCACGTCTGGTGGTTCAGACACACCAGCCCGCTCCGGTCAGCGGGGCGCTGGCTCTGAAACGGGATGACCAGCGATTACATCTGCTCACCCAACACGGTTCTAGCAAGAACGGGGGCAGAGGCTGAGGCTGTAAGTGCCATTGCTGCTCCTAAAGGCGGGTACGGAGACATTCTCCTGGTACACCGAGCACAGGAGATGTCTAGCCTACACCGATGGCTAAGTTCAGGAACAGTTTCCCGAGAGGGTGGGAATCTCCCTTGCTGGAAGTCTTTAAGCGCAGGTTAGACAAACACTTGTCTGGGACATCGGACGGAGACGTTCAGGGCTGGGGCAGGGGACAGGCCTGGGGACACTGCTCCGAGTTTCCGCTGCCCCCCCACCGTCACTTCCTGTCAGCCACGTCCTTCTCTACCCGGCTCGTTGTCCCCGGGCCTTGTTGTGGCTTCTCGCTCTTCGGGTCAGGTTTGAACTTGAGCTCTGATTGTAAAAGCCTGGGCTCTGGGTCGGCACTGGCGGGGCGTGGGGGAGCAGCAGAGACGTGGGCCCTCAGCCGGCACCAGGAGGGCCCAGCACTGACCCCCCAGCTCCTGGGACCCGGCTCCTGGGAGCGGTTGTCCTGGGGAAAGGCTGGACAGGACGAAACACCCAGTTAGCAGTGCTTTGCTTCATGGCCACCAAGCTACATGTGACAGCTCTTCAAACCACAGGTTGCAGAATCGGATTGCGTGCCCAGTCCTTTAAAACCAAGAGGTGGTTTCGAGGTGAGGGGTGTCGGGGCTGTGCGGTGCTGGCCGCGCCGATGCGTTTGCCGTGACGGCGGGGGCGCTGCGCGCTGGAATGCGTTGCCCTTTCCGTCCCGAGTGGCGGGTCTCAAGTGAGCTGGGTCCTGTTCCCCTTCCTGCCGCACATTCGGTGGTTCGCTGCTCATTATCGTGGGCACATATTTATGGTCCTCGGCAGAAGCATTAAACACAGCGCTTGGGCTGCTGCCGCATCCCTGCTGTGGGCACCCCTGGCCATGAGCACAGGCTGGCAGAGCAAGGGGCTGTGCCCGTGCCCGGGAGTGGGCTGGTGCGTGTGCCCGGCGCAGCGTGCAAGGGCCAGCTGGAGCAAGCAGGCAGCTGATGCCATCGCCCCGGCTCCTGGCTGGGACGTGGGAGGCTGTGCTGAATTCTTCACTGTCGCGGACTCCCTGGGTGACCTTGGGCAAGTCTCTTAGATGCGTGTACTCCTACATGCGCAGGAAGTCCTGGGCCTCTGAGCCTCGGCCCAAACCTACGAGTGCAGACGCTTTTCCTCAAGTTCAGTGGGCTACGGATAGAGCTGCGTGCATCCCTGCACCTCCATTCAAATAGAAACGGCACCCCTCCCTTGCTCCCCCCACCCCAAGCCTGCTGTCCTGCGTGTGTTGGCTGTGAGCTGTTTGGGAGCACCTTTCGCAGCCCTCCTGACATGCATCGCATGCTCAGCGGTGCTTCAGTGGTGAAGGATATTTTTCTTCCCACTCCAGTTGCTTAAAAATGGCTTTCCCCCAGCCGTCTGCAGACACCACCTTCCAACTGCGAACAAGCACTCAAGACCGTCCAGTGCCGGGAGCGGAGCAGACACTCGACCCTCGCTGGAGCCCTGCCAGCCCTGCCGGGTAGAGCAGCCAGGGCAGCACGGCTGGGCAGTGCCCCTACAGGTGTGCAAGGCCTGTTTCCAAGATGATTAATGAGCTGTTCACAGTCCCCAGGTGGCCTAGAGTTGGTGATCCTGCTGCCTTTGCATCCCAGACTACTGCAGCCTTCTCTGGGCCTGGCAGCTACGCTGCTGCTTCCAGCTGTGCACAAGGCAGCCCCGAGACCCACGTTGGCCACATCTTCCTTCCCATGCCTGAGTCCCTCCACTGTCTTGCTTGTCTCCATCACAGTGACGTTCAGCTCTATGTCACAGGCCCATCGAGCTCTCTCCACGGCTGCCTCGGGGCCAGGGCTGAGGGAACGGGGCTCAAAAACCTGGAAGATGGGAGGGATGAACCCTCAGCAAGTCTTTAGATGACACCAAACTGTGGGGAGTAGTAGATACACTGGAGGGCTGGGCTAGGATTCAGAGAGACCTTGACAAGTTGGAGGATTGGACCAAAAGACATCTCATGAGGTTCAACAAGGACAAGTGCAAAGTCTTAACACTTAGGATGGAGCAATCCCATGCACCGGGACAGGCTGGGGGCCGACTAGGTGGGCAGCAGCTCTGCAGAAGAGGACCTGGGGGGACAGGGGACAAGAAGCTGGACAGGAGCCAGCAGTGCGCCCTTGGTGCCAAGGAGGCCACCGGCGTCCTGGGCTGCATCGGTAGATGTGTTGCCGGCAGATGGAGGGCAGTGATTCTTCCCCTCTATTCAGCACTGGGGAGGCCACATCTGGAGTCCTGTGTCCAGCTGTGGTCCCCACTACAGAAAGGATGTGGGCACATTGGAGAGAGTCCAGTGGAGGGCAATGAAAAAGGTTGTGGGCTGGGGGACAGGACTGGTGAGGAGAGGCTGAGGGAACTGGGCTGACTGAGTCTGCAGAAGAGAAGACCGAGGGGGATTGAATAGCAGCCTTCACCTCCCTGCAGGGGGGCTGCACAGAGGATGAAGCTGCACTGGTCTCAGTGGGGGCAGGTGACCGGACAAGGAGCAATGGGCTCAGGCTGCAGCAAGGGGAGCTGAGGGTGGATATCAAGAAAAACTCTCTCGCAAGGAGGGTGGTGAAGCACTGGGACAGGCTCCCCAGAGAGGCGGCGGCGCGTCCCTTCCGCGAGGGGCTGAAGACCCGGGTAGACAGAGCCCTGGCTGGGATGATGTAGTTGGGGCTGGTCCTGCTCTGAGCAGGGGGTTGCACTGGATGTGACCCCCTGAGCTCCCTTCCACCCTGAACTGTGATGCTGTGAGTCTAAGGCCCTGTCCTTTCTGCTGCCTGGGGGGGGGGCAGCTGCACCCCGTTTGTTCTTCCACCACAGCCAGCTGTGCTTCCTTCCACCCTGCTTGTTCGGCACGGGAAGCACCTCCCCAGGCCACTGCCAGGCCCCGGCCTCTCCTCTGGCCCCTGCTCCCCAAATACCTCCGCGGACCCTGCGGACTGAGCCCTCTGCTCCTTGGAGTGAACTCTCCTCCCCCAGCCTGTGGCGGGAGGGGGCCAAATACCAGCGCTGGGAACTGCTGCACACGGAGACGCTGGGGCTGAGCTGTAGCAGGAGGGCGGAGGTCCGTCGCCTGGTTAAGTGTAGAAAAGCACACGACTAATCAGCTGTGCGGCCAGTGGCCTTCTGACCACCCTCACCCCATCACCCGCCGAGTCTTGGGGCAGGAGCTGAGCTCTCCGGCGTGAACAACTGGGATAAGCGAAGACATCCCCTGACCCTGCACGTACTGCTTGGGACCATCCTGCTCTCGGTCTCTGGCTGCCGCTGGCGGCCCCGGAGCAGAGGCAGCAGGGCAGAGAACGCACGTGGATGACCCGGCCCTTCCTGGCTTCGTTGGCCAGTCTTGCTCCTTCCTCGGTCATCTTCATTTTATCTGCTTGCAGAGCTCGGCTATACGGTGCTTGATAATTGCAGAGACCCTTTTCAGGCTGAGCCTTCTGCTGAGGCTCCAGTTTGCTTCTGCTCAGGCTGGTTTTCCTTGCGCCGTGCCAGCTTTGTGGTGCTGTCGTGACGGGGATGCATCAGGCCCAGATCCTCCTTGCTCTCTCTAGTTTACGTGGCAGTTATGCCCCAGAAAGTGCTTCTGGCGAAAGCTGAGTTACGACGACACTGAGTACGCGAGTTGGAACGGCTCCGAGCCTCCAGCGCGCCTGAGAGTCCAGGGGCTGTCGGCAGCAGCGGGACGCTGCTCTGCAAGTTGTACGTGCCGGCCCGGCCCGGTCCGTAACGACGCGCGGCACCGCTAGCTGGCGAGCAGAGTAGCTCCCGGGGCTCCCAGAAGCGCACCGGGGCAAAGGCGTTACGTGGCAGCTCCTCTTTAGCGTGTCTGAGAGCAAACCCGGGGTGAGTCTAGTCCCGGAGGTGCCTCTTGGGATAAAGGTCATCCAGCTGAGCAGCTTCTGAACTGCTTTTGGCTCTGAAAGGCAAACTGACTTTCCAAGATCCCTGAGGCCTTTTAAATGTCCCCTGGCCTGCTGCTGACCCTGCATACACCTTACATTCTTCCTTTAATGATTGACACTCAGTGGGTTTGTGCCTTCAGGCACAGCCCAGTTGTAGCTGCTTCTTCATCAAAGCAACTGTTTACAGATGGTTTGAGTTGGATACCAATAAACAGTATTCTTATTGTCTCAACAAAAAAAGGCAGCTTAAGTCCCTAATGATAAGGATTTTGTGCTTTGCAGAGAAAAAAAACCAGCCAGGTTGAGACAGCCAGCCCCCTCAGCTTAGCAAGTCAGAGTACTTTATGCCTCCAACTAAACCGCTTTTATCTCCTCCAGTGAGTGGGCTATAGATTCTTATCATTGTGGCAGAAGTGATGAGGGTAACATCTTTAGTTGGAAATCACTGGCAACATGTGGAGAAAGCTTAAGATGTTGTCACACTTTAACTTGGTCCTAATCTGTTCAAAGGCAGTTCATACTCTTTAACTGCGCCAGCAGGTAGTGAGGAGGAGTCAAAGACTATCGGGGTGAAATAGCTCATGCCATTCTTCTGAGAGTTTATGACTTTCATAAAGTGGGTACAAAGAAATTGCAGCAGTAACTGTTATTGTCTAAATGAAGAGCTTATGCTCACCCAACCATATTTCATTAACTTGTACTTCCCGGCTTCTGCAGTCCCTGCCTTGTTTGTGCAGCGCTGGAGGCAGCGGGAGAGACGTGGTGAGAGAAGGGCCTCAGTTCCCCTTGCTCAGCCTGGACGGTCTCGTAGGGTTTGACAAACCAGCTTACCCCCACGAGCGCGTGCAATGAGCAGGGAGCACATGTAGGCCACGTACCTGGCGGCATTTCCCCAGAAGCAGGCTGGTGAGAAGCAGATAGGGGTGAGAGGGGCGGAAAACCCCCAGATGTGTGAATTAGGACCTAACCCTGTTCCAGAGAGGCCAGTCTGGGGAGGGTTTACTCGCTGCTCATTCATAAAAACACCTGGTCTTGTGAACACGCGTGCAAACCCCAGGAAGATCCTCAAGTGCCGGGCAGTGTGGACCGCCCGTGCTACGGACACAAAACACGCTGACGACTTTGCTCCGTGGCTCTTTCTTTTCTTGACCGACACCTGTCAGTTCCACTTTGCCAAAGAGTTTTCATTTACGTTTTCTAAAAGCACCCTCCTTGAAACGCGACCCAGGATGCCGAGCTCTGGAAAGCTGCTCGTGCGTTCAGCCCACCTCTCCCTCCCCTCGCCGGTCCTGAGGGCTTCGGGGCCCGTGGGTGCTGGGCTGGATTCTGTTCTCAAACTTTCAGCGTGCCTGGAAACGCCCGTGCGAGACACGTGCACCAGGTGGGACAGCTCGGGCGCTCCCGCCGCGCCGTGGGCCTGGCTCCCCAACAACGCGGACGCGCAGGGGTGGGGAGCAGCGTTGGCCCGCAGATGCAGCGCTGAGATGCCTAACCCTCCGGCTCAGCTCTGTCGCCTTCATCTGCCCACGTCGCCGGAGGCAGGTTTTGGCAGTGGACACAGGTTCCCGTTAACAAAAGTGTCGGGCTTATAGAGCACGTGCTGCAATCCTGCAGTTTGAATAAACACTGCTGTCGTGTCATTAGCATCAAAAGATGATTGAGACATTGAAATACAAATAAATCCATATTAAAAGAGCTGTAATCTACTGCTTCTGGTTGACGTTTGTTAACACTGAGCTCGTTAACAGTGGCTCCCTATTACAGGAACCTAACTGCAATTCCCTGCCTTCCTTTCTCTCGCAAGGTATTTGTTCTGTCTTCCCTGCAGAAGGGGACGGTGCAGCCCCCCCGCTCCGTGTGGTAACGCCGGATAACTTCTCCTCTCTAATCTCTGGGCATCTTTCCTGTGAGGGGGATGCACTTTGGAAGGGCAGGATTGTAAAGAGAAAGTATGTGACTGGAGTGGGAAAAACAGAAGCAGCTTTCACACATTAAAAGTCAGGCTAATAGACAAGGACTCTGTGCAGAGTATAGCAGGGCCCTTTGTCAGACAAACAACAAGTTTTCATGCTCAGATGGGGATTCTTGGGTTAAATTGCTATCTTTGAGTTCTGAACACGGAAAGGTATTAAAGTGGAATTAAACCTTTACACAATCCAGCTCTTGTGTCATTCAGGATTTTTTTTAGGTCTGTTTAATTGTACATAGCAGCGGGGTTCTGAGTGACTGGTGCTCTAAAGAAATAAGGGGTAGGGCTAAGTCTGCAGCCCACTGCTCTCTGCTAATCCTTCTTGTTCCTTGAAGAAGGATTTACTTTTGCTGCCAGCTTGTGAAAGACTTCCCTGGTCCAGAAGAGATTGTTGTGGCTTTCCCGGGGAGGTGTGGTTGCTATAGCAGGGAGTCACGCCTGGGTATTCTTTCAAACCCTACTGAGAATGGGCCCAAAAAGAGCCGAAGAAGAGTAAAACTGGGGATTAAAAATTGGAACAATGGGAGACAGGAAGATCGGAGTGGGAGCAAACAGGAATTACAGCGCCAAAAATAATGCAAAGTGACAAAAAGAGGAAATAGAAAAATAATAGCTGCCAGTCTGCCTGAAAAGAGAAACTGCTACAAAAGAACAATTTATTTTCCACTAACAAAGAAAATAACAGGGCATTTGGGAAATAAGACACAGGCTTGTGCTGTAGCATTATGTTGGTCCGTACTGTACTGCAAACACTTGCAGCGAGCTCCGTGCGGCAGCCCACCCCGGCTCTGCCCTGATCTGTCTATTCAGGACCGCGGCAGCTTGGCACGCCGGTGTTTGTTTTCTCGCAGGCCCGCTGCTCACGGATTTCCGTCTCTGCAGGTTCGGGGCAGGGCACCGCTGGAGCTTCGGCATAAATGCCCTGCTGCTGGGATCGTGAATAAAAGACCCAGCTTTGCACGCACCCTGGTACGCAGCCTGAACGGCCCCCGAAGCACCGGCGGTGTCTGCCTCCAGCGTGTCGGCAGGGCTCCCACTTACAGGAGGATGAGTCCCGCAGCTCTTGCCCGGGGCTCCTCGGTCCCGTCCCGTCCTGTCTCCTCCCCCGGCCCCCATCATTAAGATCTCACCCATCTAGCATTTCTCCGGGTTGATACTTCCTTCTTCTAGACTCGTTTCATACACACATCAAACGGGAAAATCACTGCACGAAGACTGAACTTTTCCCACTGAGTGAAGAGCATTAGAAAGAAGAGCTTGTCAATTGAGAAAAGTTTCCAAAAAAAAAGAAAAAGGGGAAAAAAAGTTAGCTCTGCATCTAACAGCAAATCTCTCCAAATGCCTTTCCTGCACCCTACTGTTTTATATACAGGGGATGCAAAGAGACATACCGGATGAAACATTTTGTTTATAAAGTGTCTGTATTTTGTTTTATTTCACATGTTTTTGCAATATAGATAACAGATTACAGCACAAGCTTCCACTGCCTTGTGCAATAATGATACTAGAAAGCCTTTCTAGGGGTATTAATAATAGATCGTGTTGATGAGTTTGGAGAAGCTGGCAATAGACCCCCTACTGCAAAGACATTAACACCACAGGACTAAGGTATCTTTTCCTTGCAAATCAGTTGCTAAATTGGCTGTGCTGATGGGTTTGGGCATGAGCTCTTATATAGCTTCACTGCAGCAGGCACAGGAAGTTATTTTGTTTTATACTGGCACATACCATTTTTTCTTTTTAATGTTCATAGTTGAGAGGAAGGGCCTGTATA
>NW_005841869.1:4263351-4296276 GCF_000455745.1 Alligator sinensis
TACACCAGTCAAGAAATAATTTATAAATTAAATCTGAATTGTATTGGCACTTGATTTTTTTCTTCTTCTTTGCAAGTGAAAACTGAAGCAGTGAATCACAGACATGATTTCCCTGCTTCCTGGGCCATTAGGGTGAATTTCCATCTAAACTGATATTAGCAGGATGTCACCACGTTGACAGCAAGGTGACTTCAAGGAAGTTGTAAATTGAGAATGGCGCTGAGCGTGCGAGGGTGGCGAGACGTGTCAGAGACGGGACTGCCCCCTCTCACGGGGAGGCCAGAGAGGCCGGGCACGGCAAGGCTGGGTGACGAAGCAAGGCAAGGCTTTGCGAGATCGGGGCTGGGCGCGGGGTGGAGAGCTGGAGCGCGGCGGGAATCGAGCTCAGTCTGTGTGAATACCTGAGCACAGATCCAAAGAAGGAATCGGGGAAGAAAGCCTTGTCTGCCCAGTGGAATAAATACAAAAACCTAAAACTCGTGGTTCCAAAACGATGCCTTTCTAGTATGTTCTAGTTTTCTGTCTGTCTTCTTGTCTGGGTCCAGCACGGCTACCGAGCACACCCCTGCACAATGGAGTAAAGGGCATTTTAGTGGAGGCTAAAAACTGTCCTGCAGGAGAGGTGCAAACTGCTTACTGTCCCTCCCGTTTTCACAGCTCTCTGATCCATGTTAGACTAACACAACCGACTCAGTCTGCGTGTGGGTTGTGAGGATGTTTTGGATCTGTAGACAAAGGAACTCCATTTCCCAAATGTTTAGGCCGCTGGAAAGTATAGTTCTAACAAAATCATTGCATCTTGTTAATCCATTAGGCTTTTTAATTGCAGCTATGACTTTATAAATTCAATTGAAGCGCTTAACTTTTATAATAGTTTCTATGCTTCAGAACAGATTAGGAGAAAATTGCAGCCATAATCTGTACAGCACAATTGCCGTGCTATAAAGAGGAAAGGGAGTAGCTGGGAAGAGCAATTGGATTCCCAAAGGTGGAGCACAGTGGAGCAATATCAGTGACTTTGTAAATGAAAAATTGTTTTAATTCCCTGCTAACAGCAATGATTCGATTCTTCATAAATTTTTCCATCAAAGTGTTGTAAGGAGGAGATGCCATAAAATAAAGCTGCCTGGCAGTGATGGAAGACAGAAGAACAAAGTGGTCAATTAGGGGGTGAATATTAAGCAGAGAAAAAAAATCCATTCTGCCATGTGCTGCTGGAAGCAAAATGCTTGAAAGCCCTTTGCCTTTGCCCGTGTACGCTCCAGTTCGGGAAGATGTGCTCTTTTTAGGTGAGCTCTGATTGAGCAGGATGTCGTGGCGCACACGCAGCCTCTCTGAACTACACGTGGATGCGTGGGCTTTCCTGAATCGGGGCTTGCTTCAAGTGTTTCTTTTCGTGACTGCCGGAGCGCAGGTCTGCGCCCATGCCCCGGTGCTCTTGCTTGTCGGAGCAGGGAAGATGACTGAGCTCCCTTTCAGTAGGGGCAGTAAGGCAAGATGGAGCTTCATCAAGCTGAGGAAGGAGCTGTGCCGTGGTGCCTGTGGCGCCACGATACAGGGGTTCCCTCCGGCTCTGCGTCCCTGCCCTGGTGATGATGGACAGCCATTCCCCTGAAGGCCGTGTGGTACAAGACGGCCGCGTGGCATGGAGTGAGGGGTCTTCCTGACCAGTGCCCCTTCCCCAAACCCCATCAGCAGCCCTGGCATCACCCGACGCCAGCAAGGAGGCCGCAGGGGGAATGGGCAGGAGATCCAAACCCCTGAGGGGTCAGGGCCGGGGCTCCTGGACACGGGGTGGAGTCTCGAGCTGCTGCAGCTCATGGCGAAGCGTGCACCTGCAGGCTTCGGGGAGCCCATCCCGACCTGGCATGGGCTCTGTGTTCACGGCCGGTTGCTTTTTAAACTGCAGTGCCCGTAGAAACAGCAGCACGAAAGTGTCAGGAAGGTGCTCGGAAAGGAACTTTTGCCCTGCCGCACAGAACCAGCAATCCAGAGAGCGGGCGGGCAAGACCCTGCTCTCTGATGTCCCACGACTGCAGCAGGAGCAAGGTCGTATCCAGTGATCCGAAACGTGCCGTGACTTGCACAGGTGACAGCCGTGACCATGACAGCTGGTCACGTAGGATGGAATAGCGCAGCCTTGCATGACACCAACTCCAGCAAAGTCCCTGCCTAACTTCCACTGACTTCAGTGTCGGGCAGAGCTCGCCTGTCATGTGGCGTCACGCTTCCTGTTATAATTACTCTATATACATACAAATACACGTGCATATTATCTATCTATCTATCTATCTCCTCTTCAGCCAAATGGCCTAGCCAAGCAAAGAAAAGTTTAAGACAACACAAGTAAGATATTCACTGATATCTCAGAGGGGAAAAAACCACCAGACTGCTTTTAAGCTCTGCTGCCAATGGCCTGGGATGTACACCTCCGCTTAGACGGTGGCACCTCGCAGCGTGCACCGGCTAAAGGCAAGCACCGACACGGAGTCATCCTAAGCACGGGGGTGGGAAATAAATACTGTCTTCGCCTTTTAGTATATAAGAGGATGAGTTTGTGTTCGTTTCCTTGGGAAGTGGTACATTTTCTTCATAAACCTTTTATCCTTTATGCCGATTTTATTGGTACCTAGAGAAAGTGAAATGGTTTACTTCCACTGAAATTTCAGATATGAAACTGCCTTTAATAAAGCCATTCACTATTTTTTCTGAATGTAGTTTTTAAATGTTCCGGTATTTCTCAAAAATAATTGTGTTCTTTCATAAATCAAAGCGTTTCAGTCTTCCTTTTGCACATCTGGGATGTTTCAAATGTTTAGGATTTATTATGACTAAGCAATGCTTTCCTTTTTTATATGCATTCATAATCTCTAAGACGCAAAAAAAATCCAAGACTCCTTTGCTTTATATATAGCTGGCATTTCCCCAGTCTAAGTCATAGGGGAAAAAAACCAGTTCCATCTAAAACATCTCCTGAAGGGTAATAGATGGCATTCATTAGTCATTTAATTTTTCTCTTACTAAAATTCGGTTGTGTAGAAAGCATAATACATCTGCCTGCAGTTTGGACACATTTTGTACTGAATGTTATGAATACCAAGTGAGTTCTTGGCTGACGTGGAGGTACAGCCATGCTGGTGATGACATATAAAAGCCATGATCCGGGGGGAGTTAAAGACCGTACAGTATTTTCCAAAGCCAGCGATCACCAGCTTTGTATTTATGACCTAAACAAAACTAGGTGTCTGCCACGATTTTTTCCAAAAAGCCACATCAGAATTACAGAGAAAGAAAAATGATTTAAGGTCTCCAATAGTTAGACAGCAGCATCTGTCATTTAGCATACATCAAACATAGCTTAATAGCTGCCTAGTTATTGCTTCACTGCAAAGGTCCAGTAAATATGCAAACAGACTGAACCAGGCTATTTTTATAACGCTGTCCTGTTTAACAAACCTCTTGAACCACACTTAATATGAACAGCAAATTTTACACTGCACATCGAGATCTCTCAGCTTATAATAAATTAGTTATAATAAAACAATTAAAATCTATTTACCCACAAACAGGAGGAAATGAAGGGCCCAGGGTGAAGCATCAGAAAGGTAGAGGGCAGGTTGTTAGGACATTATAGGAGTAAACAGCAGAACAGTGATTCTCAGGAGCAGAGCAGGGTCACATTTAAAGCAAGATAACTCCGCTAGAGATAATAAATCAGTTGTACATATTAAACACCAGATGGTTCGGCCCTATGCAGGAAGGCGCATGGATCATATAACTGTGGCTGTGTTTGTAAGGATTACCGAATCAGCCTCACTGCACAGGAATATCCTAACAAATAAAAGCTTTATGGCTACTTCCGCTGGTGAGCATTTTCATCTACTGTTTAAAGACAGGGCCACATGTCTCAGGCATCTTGTTGCCCCTAAAATGTATGCAAAATTAATTTAGTAAGTTTGACCATTTTTAAAATGCAGTGTGTGTTTTGCTTTCTAATACTGTAAAGTTGTTTCACAGTGATTATTACAAATACTCAAATGAACAAAACAGCCTATTGTTCCAAGCTTTAGCTCAGCTAAATCCCCTAAGTGTTTCAGGCATAGATGCAAACACACTTAAAAAAAAAAACTATTGAGTTGTCTTTCAGAATTGTCCAGGCAACAGAATTTATTTATAAAACTCTTGCAATCATTGATTCAAAACAAGGTTTTCTTGTTCTGCTTTTCTCCTTTGTCCTCTTTGAACAATTTTCTTTGGAATGTTTTCGTTGTGCTTAGGAGTCAGAGATTTCCCGGGGCTTCTAATAAAGGCATTTGATTTCCACTGTGCATACTTTAACGAGTCCAAGGATTTTGAGGTTTGACGTTAACTTGGGAGAGCTGGAGATAATCAGCGATGGGGTAAAAAGTCAAGAGTTATGCAAATTATTTGTGAAATTTATAGAAGGCAAAAGAAACGTTTCTCCAAATGTGGTTAGAGCAGCTTAGCTCAGAACATCACATGTCTACCCTTAAATTATTGCTTTGATTGAAACCTCCGTCGGGGTGACCTGTAAAGTATTTCTGCTATCCTCAGACTTCTCAACAGGTTTATTACCATTGTTTATAAAATGAGCAGTCTAATGAGCAGTGTTTTAGATCACAGATATCAAAGTCTGGTCATTTGTCAAGATTAGTTTCCTGTTGTGAGACTGCCTTGTGCAAAAAAGTACATAACCCTGGGTTACTTTCTGGGAGCTGAAAAACCTATAAACACTCTATAAGATAGATTTAATGAAGTTTTCATAATCCGAGAATTAAATCCAATTCACTGTGGATTGTGTGTGTGTATTGCTCTATACATATCACATGTTGCAAATTTCTGACTGTGGATTATGGCATTTTACTATGTTGCCTAAGGATAAACCCAAAGGAAGGCAAGAAGTTCACAGAGTAATGTCAAGCAGAAATATAAATCTTTAGCCATAATTGGCAAACTGCACAAGTTAGTATTATATTGATGTAACTCGTTACAACTCAGAGACCACCTACGAGAATGATAATGCTGTGCTGCAAGTACTCTCCACCACTAAATAATATTTTAAAGTTACATGATAAAGCACCTTCCGTCCTGAATGGAAAGCCACACTTCACGGAGACATGGTGCAGAGGCGGGAGGGGGCTGGACTGGTTTCCTGTGCGTCCGTAGACAGGAGGCAGGCTACTTTATACGTGTGCTTATTTGCTGTGGTCTCCAGCACTCCTGGTGCGGTCAGCCGGGAGGGGCGCTGCGAGGCAGAGAGGCCTCGGCCTCTCCATCAACCCACGACATTGCTGTCGCTCTCCCGGGGTGACAGCGGATGGCACAGCTCTCTAGGGGGTCAGCTTTTCTTTGGGAGAGAAATTAGGGACGCTGATGTGGGGTATTATCTCACGTGATCTGGTTGTTTGCCCACCAGGCGCCAATCTTGGTTGCCTGGAACAGAGAGGGCCAAAGACTGTCCCCTTTGCCGAGCCCAGCTCACATGCCCCTGGCTCCAGCCCAGTCCCCCCGCCCCCGGCACAGGCCGTGCACACGGGAGTGCCCCGAGCCCAGGCGCGCTCTCACTTGCCCCGCATGCCGGGGGCTGCCTCGCTGGCTCTGTAGCCCGGGGGGCCTGGGGTCAGCTTTGCCTGCCAGACCGGGAAAAACATCACTATCCCCAAGGAGCATCTGGGCAGCGCGGCTCTGGCCCCCTCACAGGGGTCTTGCGGGACGTGTCCCTGCTACGTAACCCTTTCTCGGGAGAGTTTCAGTATTCAGCGTTCAGTTCGTTAACAGTAGAGGCAATAACGCTGGGTTTGCTCTGTATCATCATGACTGCAACGCTCTCACGGTGCCTTTCTAAAGGACCCCACCCCGCATGGTTTTAGGATTATGGCCGCTAAGGTCACGCTAAACAATAGCATTTATTTGAACTGCAAAGAAAGCCAGGGAAGAAACCTGGAAGCTGCAGCAGCTGAAAGGGCATCAGCAGCCTTGCCCCGCTCGGAAGCTGCTACCCCACGTTGAGTTTGTCCCATCCCTCCTTGTAGCCACCCATTGAGTTGTACTGAAGCGTGCACAGGTTCACTGTCACCACAG
This sequence comes from Alligator sinensis, assembly GCF_000455745.1. Lineage (NCBI taxonomy): Eukaryota > Metazoa > Chordata > Crocodylia > Alligatoridae > Alligator > Alligator sinensis. The sequence continues at coordinate 4,269,454 of NW_005841869.1, forward strand.
TATAAATGAACTGATGCCAGTCGGAGGAGTCGGAGGCCTTCACACCAGATTTGCTAATCTGCCGACTCTTCAAGCATGCTCCATCATAAAACACCCTCCTTAGACAAAAGGTGCAAGCTTAATTAAACGGAGGCAAATAGGTTTAAGCAGTTAAATAGAAACAACTTTTTTAAGCAGTTAGAAATGTTTGCCGTTTTTTTTTTTAAAGTTGTTTAATCCTTTTAGCTCCTTCATTACGCATGTGCGCCAGCTATTTGCTGTTTAGGGATTTACCGGCTAAAGCCTTTTTATAGTTTAGTCCAGTTTAGCAACCAAACGCAGCGGCAGGTTTTGTCCCCGTTTGCACCTAGCAGCGAAAGCAGCTTCAGGGAAGTCCTGGCACGGTGGGACGTGAAATGGTGGCATTTGCTGGAGGGGCTCACGGTGCACTGGCGCCTTGGCCCCTTGCACCCCTCGAGAGGAGCTTGTTGGCATGTACAAACCCAGGCATCTCTTTCCCATCTCGCCCGTGTGAGACCTGCCGTTTCACTCCAAAACGAGTGGCTGCCGTTTTGCTGTATTTTCTCAGCTGAAACAAAATAGAAGCCCCTCAGGGCGGCCCCGGGAGCCAGCCTAGGCCACCCCTCCGAAACAGGTCCCCTGTGCCTTGTCCCCGGGAGGTGGGAGCTTGCAAAGGAGAACAGCGACAGGGCTGAGCTGTCACGATACAGTTACGCACATGCTGCTCGCTGCCTTGGGGGAAAGCCCTGTGACTTCGCCTTACGCGTCAGAGCACTGCCGCAGAACAAGGCTGACCTGTAGCAGCACCGAGCGCGCCGCGTGACCCAGGACACGAACCAGCCGTTCACCTGACTGGGAATCGCGCCTTTCCTGCAAGCTACTTCAGGAACGTCCCAGTCATCACGAAAGCGAAGCTAAGTCGGAGGGTGGGGAGCGTGGAGGGTTGAGCAGGAGTGGCGTGGCGCGCGGGAGCAGCGATGGTGCGGACCGAGCCAAACACTGCGCCGTTTCACATCCCTGCAAAAGGGACAGCCCCTGCTCGGCCGGGCTGCTCCGGTCCCAAGGAAGGCTTGGCTGCTCTGGCCGTCTCTGAGCTAGTTCTCTTCCCCCACAAGCAGACACTCGGGTGTCAGCGCCCAAGTACTGCCCTCCACAGAAAGCATCACGCCAGCAAGGGGCTCTCAGAGGGTCCATGTAGAGCAGGTTCTCAGTCGCAAATCATCAGCAGCATAATAAGGCTTGACTCATCCAGAAGCTGAACCAAACTGGCTCTGGCTTGAGCTTTCAGGGCGTGGATAACATTGTTCCATTTTATTTCTTGTGCCTCTAGCCTTTTTGATTCTCTCTCCCAACAGAGAAGCAATAACACACACACTAAAACCTCACTAAAGAAACATGTAGTGGGAATCTTATGAGAGGTCCAGATCTTAGGGACTTTCTAAGCCAAAGGGGCGCAGAATCCACGCGGTGCCGCTGGTATTGCGGTGTCCAGAACACGCAGTTGCCAGCGTGCTGAGTCACTTTGCAAACTGATTTGTGGCTAAGTCAGACTGCCCGTTCCCAGCGTTGCAGTACAGGGATGCACGTTCTGACGTTTCCCTCGTTGCCTTTCATTCTCGCAGGCTGTTTGCTGCTAAGTGCAGTGGCTGCATGGAGAAGATCGCCCCGACGGAGTTTGTGATGAGGGCCCTGGAATGCGTTTACCACTTAAGCTGCTTCTGCTGCTGCGTGTGCGAGCGGCAGCTGAGGAAAGGAGACGAGTTTGTTCTGAAGGAAGGACAATTGCTCTGCAAAAGTGACTATGAAAAAGAAAAAGACCTGCTGAGCTCCGTGAGCCCGGATGACTCTGACTCAGGTGAGCTCTTCCTGCACCTCTTCCAGTTTGAAAGGCCACCAGGGCCAAGCATCCTCATCCGATTCTGCAGAACTGCTCGCTGCTCAGCCAGCCTTTGTAGCGATGGTGCCTCCATCCTTGTACTCACGGGGATCGGTGCACTGCCGCGTGAGCGCCACTCCCAACTATCTAACCTGGATCTTCCCTCCTTTAATTTCAGGCCATTGCTCACTGTCCTACCCCTTAGCAGAGGGCAGGAATAATTTACAGGCTGCCAAGATTCAGACAAGTGGTACTGTCCTAGAAAAGCAGGGTGGGTAGATCTGTCTGGTTTCAATGGCAGAGGCCTGATCCATGCTGTTTCCATCCATTTCAGTAACAGATTGGAGTTGTCACGGGGCCCACGGCTCCTACGTGATGATGGAGCACAGGTTGCACGTGCACACACTGACACCGAGTCAGGCCTGGACCATGGGCAAACAGCCATGGCCCAATTCCTGGAGCTCTCCAGGATAAGTTTCTCTCTGCCGATCACACGCTGTTGTGCTAAGAAAAGTCACAGACCCAATGGAGACACGTCCAGGACCTGGAGGACCTGAACACTGAGCCTGGTGTTGCAGGAACAACGCCTGTAGTGCGCCGCGGTATGCCACGTAGCAGATGGGGCTGTGCCCCGCAGCGCTGCCCTCACCACTCGCTCCGACACGCAGACGGCCCTGGCCCGTCCCGGCGGGCAAGGCCTCCGCATGGGGACTGGTACAAAAGGAAAACCCCACTTTGCTGCGGAGGGCTCTCTCCACATGCCACTCGGCTGTTGTCTTTTCCTGCACCCTAAAGCGCTCGCCACGTCCGTACTTCCAGAAAGGATGGTTGCTGTCTGGATGCGAGCAGTAGCAGACAAACCAGAGCGGCAGAAAAATGTGTGCAGAGGTGTGAGGGACAGAATATTTTTAAAGGGTGACAAGTGGCTGCCCGTGCCCAGGGAATGGCTGTGTGTTTGTCACGGACAGTCCTGCTTTGACTGAATTAGAGCCTAATGCATGAGGTCCAACCCCTGGGTGCATCTCAGGGAAACAACAGCGATCACCAGTCCATCGAATGCACAGGTGGCCGGGGCATTTCCCTCGGGTCCCTGGAAAGCCTGGCACTCCTGCTGCTCCTAGGACACGTTGAGAGCAGGACTGTGGTGAGGTGACGGTCGCTGCTGTGTCACGGGATGCATGGGTCTTGAGCCACTCGTGGGCCAGTGCCCATCACAGCCAGGCCAGATCTGTAGGCCCACAAGCCCCTGACTCCAGAAGCCCGGGCTTGCACGCTCCGTGCCCCGAGCAAACCCGGGCTTTTCAGCATCTTATTCTCTCTTTACCAAAACTTGGGCCCGTCTCCTTCTCTTTATTTGGACAAACTGCCCTTGAAAACTCCTGCCTGCTCCTGTCCTCCCCGTGTGCGGCTCTGTAGTAGCAGGGAGGACGAGGTCCTGCCTTCCCCTCCTCTGTTAACTGTTAACGTCACAGCAGTACACGGGCAGTCGTTGCTGGCTGGGGTCCAGTTCTTCTTTTGGACACGGGTGCACTGCCAGGGCCACCTTGAGTGTCACGAGTGCCTGGGCCAGGCCCAGCCTGCTGCAGAGGCAGCCGGCTGCGTTTGCTCTTGGCTCCCCACCCCAGGACACACACAGTCATGCATCCAAGAGGTGAGAAGTGCTTCTTTTTATGGACAAACAACCCTTTCCCGAGCCAAGGCCAAACCTGTGGAACAAGAAACCAAATTAAAGAGGACTCATTTTCCTTCCACTGTTTAATCCTGCAAAAGCCCGAAGCTCCCCGCTGCTTACGTGAGTGCAAACAACTGCACCCCGCTCAGGCTGAGAGCATGTCCTTCTCCAATCAAATATTTATCCACTGGCCACAAAAGCAACTCTCCAATGAGCAATATTAACCTTCACTAAACCTTTCTGTAGAAATGGCAGGCTGGAAAGTTAATAATGTCAAGGTTATTAAAACGATGGAACTTCTCTTTAATCATTATGCAAAAGATGCTTATGGAACTGAAAGGCAATTAGATTGCTAGGTGCAAAATAATCAGATCTAAAATGAATTTGAAGTCTAATCTGTTAATTCCCTAAATGTAATCTTTGGATACATCACAAGTACAGTATGTTTCTTAACATTAAAGACCCCCAGAATGCTAATGTTTTCTGCATGAAAAGCAAAGGTTTAGTGAAATGCATGTAAGAGACCCCTTTGACTGCTATGAATCATAGCGTTTGGCCACAGATGTTGATGTGGACACAGAAGTTATTTCAACCGGGACAAAATATGTGCTTACTCATAAACCTTTGGCAAGCGAGTCAGGATTTCCCACTGCTAACCACGAATGCACACTGCATTATCAGATCACACGATCATTCACATCGAACTAGAGAAAATACAAATCATATATTCATGATAGATATGCACGCTCCCACAGAGTTTCATACAGAGGTGTACACACCCGGGGCTGTATACACTTCAGCCAGACACACTTCGGATAAGCAGGAGAGACGTGCACATGCACTCATGCATGTCTGCGGTACAGTGAGAAAAACTGCTGTAGTCTTCCATAATACACGGCAGTGAAGAAACAAGCAGTATGCTTTGAAGGTACCACCAGGCTTGCAGAAATGTTTAAAAAAATAGTTTAAAACAACGGATGTCTAATCAAAAGACCTGGATTTTAAATGTCCTGCTTTTGCAGCACTAGTGCAACCACCGTTTCAGAAGTTGTGATGTATGTTGTAGAATAATCAGCAAGCCCTGCTCTTGAAAACATTTAAGCATGTGATGAACATCAAGCTGATGAGAGTAGTTAGCCCTCAGGGCTGAACAGAAGCCAAAGTGCTTCCCTGGACCGTGGCAGAGAGACTGCGCAGGTGCCATTTAACCTGATAATCAGCCAACTAGGAGGGTGCTGGATTTGACACCAATGTAGGGTAACAGTGTTCAGTTTGCTGTTTAGGGGGCCTAGTAACGTGTTAGTTTAACCTTCTGAGAGTCCCATTGCCTGAGTGAAACAAGCAGGACTTTCACTTCCTTTTGATTTTTCCACAGTGAAAAGCGATGATGAGGATGGAGATGTCAAGCCAACCAAAGGACAAGTGAGCCAAGGGAAAGGGAGCGATGATGGGAAAGACCCGAGGAGGCCCAAACGACCAAGGACTATCCTTACAACACAGCAGAGAAGAGCATTCAAAGCATCCTTTGAAGTGTCTTCCAAGCCCTGTAGGAAGGTAGGCTGCTCCGCAGAGACCCACGCGTAGGGTGGCCACCATAGAGGACAATCCGGTTGTCCTCTCTCCTCTAGTGATACGAAACCCGACGGCTTTATGTCCTCTATTTTCCTCTCGAAGGGAAAATTAGAGGACATAAAGGCATTGGGTTTCGTATCACTAGAGGACAGAGGACAGAAAACCAGCATGTCCTCTATGATGGCCACCCTACCCACAGGCTGAAAGCCCACTGAAGTCCAAGGCAGAGTCTTGAAGGAAGCAAATGTCCATGTGGTCAAAAATGAACTGACCGCTTACAGCCGGGGCTCTGGGCAGCACGTAGCGCGCCCAAGAGGAAGAGAAGCTGCCACATGACCTACCTGCTAGGTGCACGGAAGCTAATCTTTAAACGTTTCCTCTTGCAGGTCAGAGAAACACTAGCAGCTGAAACAGGACTTAGCGTGCGAGTTGTCCAGGTCTGGTTTCAGAACCAAAGAGCAAAGGTAAGCTACCAGTTAACCTCCGCACGGACTTCTCCTCTCACAGCAGGGCCATGTCACTAAGGTCACCAGGCAGGGATGAGGCTTTACACGAGGTTTGTGCCGTGCACCCTGCACGTGCTGCACAGGTCACACGTGCGTGGGAAGACCCACAGCCATGCACAGGCCCAGGTTAGGACTAGGGTGTGCACATAAATACGACCAGGAAAACCAAATATGTGTGTCCAAGAATGAACACAGAGGCCCCAGGAGTGTTTGCACAACACGCAGACTATATAGGTTTGTAATGGAACCGGATCCTTCCCTTCGGACCCGCAAGGTTATTCTGTTTCCCATTTTATTCAGATGAAGAAGCTAGCGCGAAGGCATCAGCAGCAGCAGGAGCAGCAGAACTCTCAGCGCCTCGGCCAAGGTAAAGCCACGGTTGTGATGGACGCGAGGAGAGGGGCACAGGGCAGCGGGGTAGTTTCCAGGGTCTCTCTGCAATGGATGGGAGCGCACCCACGCGGGTGCACTCTCCCTGTGCCCACCTGCGCCTTTATATGTGTATGTACAGAGCACAGCACGCGCAGAGCTCTGTGTTTACGCAGCTCTGGGGCCATGTTCGTGTTCTGCCACTGGGCCAGGTCCCGAGGCCAGACCTACAGGTACCCGCCATCAAGACAGGCAGCAGCAATCTCCTCCTCCAGGCTTGCTTCTCTGCACTCAGACAGGGATAGGGCGGCCTGCACTTCTGCACCAGCCAGGTCACGCTATGGGCTCCCAGGACCATGCAGCGATGCAGACACAGCCTAGGACTAGCCAACTGCCCTGGGGATGCTTTGTGGGGCTGGAGAAGGGATGCAGCTGGGTCCCCCCCGCGTTACCGCCGAGCCAGTCCCAGCTTCATTCCCTCCCTCAGACGGAAGAGAAGCTGGCCAAGGACCGTGGGCCTGGCCTGGATCTGAGCGGGGCTCGGTGCTGCCGCTGTGTAGCACCAGTGGCTGTAGGCAGCGGCAGCAGTTTCCCTGCGCGCACATCTCCCAAATGAATGAACCGCCCACGGGGCACAGCAGCAGAGACCCTGGGCTATTCCCATGGCTGTCGAGGGTGTTCTCCGTACTGGTACTGCCTTGCCATGGTGGCTCCAGGCAGCACCCAGAGCCCGTGTGCTAGGTGCTGGACATGGACAGGCATTTAGAAAGATGCAGTCCCTGCCCCAGGAGCTCAGTCTGTCTGAGAGGATGACGCGGCCAGTGCTGGAGGCTGACACGGCCGGTGCCAGGCTCTGGGCCTGGGTTCGGGAAGCAACCCTGGCCAAAGGAGATGGGGTCAGTGCTCCTTCATGCCTCTTGCTGGGGACTGAGGGGTCCTGTGGTAGCACCTAGGCAGCAGAAGGGAGAAAACAGACGAGCTCCTGCTTGCGCCTGGCCCCTCGTTTCCTGTGGCCCAGGCATTCGAGGCTGGTTTTCAGGAGCCGCAACCAGGACTGGGAGCTACCCTGGGAAAACAAAACATGGTGCGGTGCCTCGGTGAGAAGGTGAAGTGGCCAAGTGCCCTGCAGACACGAGGTGGCGGGGTCCTGGCAGCGAGAGGAGTGGACGTCCAGGGCGGCACGCAGGAGTTGGGGAGCCGACATCCTAGCACAGCCTGGCTCCCAACGCGAGCCTCCAGCTGGCAGGGTGTCCAGGCAGAGCTGGCGTCTGAGCTCTGGGGGTGGGCTCTGCCCCGGGCCCTCACAGTTCACGAGACACGGGTCAGCGCTGTTTGTGGCCCCGGCCGAGGCTGACTGCCGCTAGGAGGAAACGAGGGTGAGCAGGTGAAGGGACCGTGGAGGCTGATGGCATCAGAGTACCAGCCGGATGCCTCATCCTTAATTGATGGTTCTCTCTCGGGACCTGGATGGGATCCTCCTGGCGTTGGCACCGACACCGCTGGGCACTGGTGGCTGGGGTTATCCGGGGCATTGCAGGGTGAGGAGGGATCCCTTAGGGTATTTCTAGCAACTGCACCTCACGGCTCATCTCCTCCTGCGCAGCGCGGTGTGGGCGATGGGGAGGGCAGCACTCCCAGTCGTACTGCCCCTGCAACCTCCCCCTTGCTGAACAGCCCTGGACTCCGCTGTCTGTTTTGCAGAAGTGATGTCCAACCGGATGGAAGGGATGATGACATCATACACGCCGCTGGCACCGCCGCAGCAGCAGATTGTAGCGATGGATCAAAGCAGTTATGGCACGGACCCCTTCCAGCAAGGTCTCACCCCTCCACAGATGCCGGGAGACCACATGAACCCTTATGGTAAGGCTCTCGGCACACCGCTGGGCTGGGAACGTCTGTGCAGACAGCACGCGGGCAGTCTAGCAGTTTGTTTTGGCCATCATTTTCCTGGGGTTTGCACTAGAAGATACACTGGACCCGTACTTTTTGTCTTTACGTATTGATACGCACGCAGATGGGCAGTGGAAGCCTTGTCCCAGGCACTAAGCAACCATAGCAGCTAATTCAGAGTACAGAGCCAGCGACTTTACCACCCCGAGGCAGCCAGCAGAGAACAAACAGCACATAAACCACCCCCAAAGCTCAGGAGGAAGGGAAGAGAAGGCTTTGCCGTAGACGCTGTAGTGCGAGGGATTAAATGCATTGGTCTCAAAATGCAGAGGCAAGCATCCTCAGAAGATCCCACCAGGCATAGGCTCCAGATCTGTTAAAGAGCTCTCGTACTGCTGCTAGATGTGTCAGTACAGAAAACATCCTCCTGGCTTAACAGTCACTGACCTAAGGTGATTACCTGCTTCTGCCAGTTCCCAGTTGCAGCTTTTCATGCAGACAGGTGTAACCCAAGCCAACTCTTACACGTTACTGCAAGTGCGTTGCAAAAGTAGAAGGCTAGTGGCTCATTCAGGACAGTTACAGCCTGGTATTTAAACGTGACTGTAGTTGTCCACCTGGTATCCCGCAACGGCTCTGTTTTGTCTATGGCGTAGGGGCACTCAAGCGTAGAGACACATACCTACATCTCTTGCTAGCTCTAATGGGAACAAAGTGCAGGCAGTGGGAAGAAAGTTGAACTCCACCCACACTGGTGTTTTGGTTGCAGAGAAGAGCTGGTGGTAGCGTGAGTACTGGAGAGCGGTAAAGAAAAGAGAAAAGAGCTAAGTTTCAGTGTAGTTTAGGAAGAAACCTGCAGCTCGGGTGAGCTCCAGGTGGGTTCATTTTTGTTGCAAACGCTTTGCCCAGCCCTGTAAAGGAAGCCCTCGGTTCTGTGCATCCAACCAAGCGCACATGAAGCCACTTTAACAGAGTGCCTAGGAAAAGAACCAGGATGTGTGACCCGGAGCACCGTCTGGTGCCCTCACCGGTGAAGTCAGTTGAGATTGCGGCCAGTGAAGGGAAGAGACGGCCGTCCTTCCTTTATTCCAAACCAAGCCAGAAGACACGGGAGCTTGTGAAATGTAGGCACGTGCAAAGGTGTAGCATGGCCAAGGGATCCATCCGTGTCCAGGAAGGTTATGCCTTTAAGTGGGTTCCCTTCCCGTGCAGATACGTCCTCTCCTGCACTGGGTCGCGCAGTAACCCTGTGCCAGGGCGGAAGGCCCGCGCCTGCGCTCCTTGGCTGGCCAAGGCTCCAGGGTCGCGGTGTGAAGAGTGAGTGGCCCCTTTCCCGTGTCCATTAGGAAAGGGTGTCTTACATGCTGAAGACTGCAGTGTCCACGGCACACGGCAGACTGTCCACGCCACGTGGCCGCGCTCCACCTTCTCTGCCAGGTTGCTACCCTTTGAACTCCTGGCATCTGAGTGCCAGCCTGTGCTTAAAGAGCAGGCCCTCGCCGCGAAGGTGTTTTACCCCAGCGCGTGGAGATCAGGTAGTTGCCCCTAGCAGACTGTGTAGGACCTGAGACCCTGGCTCGGTACTTCTCTCTGCGCAGGACCAAGCTTAACGTGTGCGTTTCGTTTGCAGGGAACGACTCCATTTTTCATGATATTGACAGCGATACCTCTTTAACTAGTTTGAGCGACTGTTTTCTTGCCTCCTCAGAAGTTAACTCCATGCAGGCTAGAGTAGGAAATCCCATTGACAGGCTGTACTCTATGCAGAGCTCGTATTTCGCCTCATGAAAATAAAAGGAAAACAAGAGCCGGCATATCTTTAGCCAGTGACTTTTTCCAGTGCAGACTCTACAGCCATATGTCGTCCAGCTCTTCCTTCACAGTGACTCCGCTGCCTCTGGACTGCCAACAGCCTTTCTAGGAAGCCTTGTGTTAAACAAAAAAGCGTTCCGCCACCACCGCCCCTCGCCCTCCCTCGCCCAGCGCGCGCCAGGCCAGGAGGGAAGTGTGGAAAGGCCGAGGCCCAGCTCTCCAGCCGCCTCCGGTTTGGTTGGCTTGGAGCTCGTCGTTTGAAAGGAAATGGATTTTGCCCAAAGCCAGACCTTTTCCCTCCGTTCTTTCTTCTTTTCTTTTGGATGTTTAAGCATTTTTTCGGAAGCCGCTGAAACCAACATCAGTCAACCATATGACAAATAAATCAAGGAACCTGGAGAGTCCTCCCTTTTCGTACTGCATGACTCATACATGTTGTGGACAAATTGCCATTTGAACTGTGAGAAGTTAATGTAAATGTGACGTTCAGCATTTGTTTCCTTTCTACACTTTTTCTACATAACCCTAGGTCTGCTCATTAGTTTATAGCCCTTATACTGTATGATACGTAGAAAAACTGGTTAACAATGAGACTTGTGGAGAAAGCCAGTGATTTCATAATAAAAAAGGTCTTTGACCCCAGAGAGAAGCTGCATGTTAGGGACAGGTCATTTAGACTAGTATTGATCTTAATTAATTAAAACAAAAGGTGCTTACAAGACACAGAGCTATATTTAATTTTTTAAGTGTGAGAATAAAACATTTACTTTTATTTGTAATTCAGTGCCAAATTTCAAGCCTAGACTGTGATTGGCAACACACGTGTTGTTCATTTTGGTCTGTCTGGTTGTGTTTTGCACAAGACGTAAATGTGCTACGCTCCACTGTCCATCTGGAACAGTTTCGCTCTCCTTCAGGTCCTGGTCTGTTCCGATTTGCCAAGACAAGCCGCGTCCTGCAGTCCTAGCCCGAGCCCGAGCCCGCGCCCGCGAGCAGGCGACAGACTGCAGGTGCACCAGGGCGGGAGCCTGGTGCTGCCCTCACGTCCCCACGGTCCACGCTGGCGTAACCCCGTAGGCCTTCCCGGTTACGCCAGCCAGCCCCGTGCTTGCGGCAGCGTAGGAGTGAAGTTGTAGCCCAACAAAAGCCATCGCCCTCAGCGGTCTGTGCGTACGCGGGTGAGAGGACACGAGACTGCCGCGTGCAGGGCTGCTGGGGAACGGCGCCAGCCTGTGCTGAAGTTTGAGTTGCCACCAGAGGCCATTTTTACAGGGCAGAAACTCTCTTAAATACTAATAGAAGTAACGATGATAATGTAGTTCTAAAAATCACACGGTGATGATTATAACGTGGAGCGACAGGCAGGTATAGTCAGGGCTCAGAGTGGAGAGCGCTTCATGGGGAAAAATTTGCCAAGACAACATCCGTAATGACACGGGGTGTTTAAAAGTGAGAGCGCAGGGAAAGATCAGTAGACAGGCCCGTCAGATAAATGTTTAGCAAACACTGACCATGCCAGCCAAAAACCAGCTCAGTGCGCCAGTTAACTGAACTCCTCGAGTGTGACAGCTGGCGCAGACTCGGGGCTGCAAATTCTCACATGAGACTCAGCAAATGATGAAGAAAGTGCTTAAGCACTCAGCCGTATGGCATGGGGCCATGGCGCCAGCCGTGCCTGCCACCGTGCCCGTCTACAGGCAAACCCAGCACCCGGCTAAGTGTGCGACAGGGTCAGCCCGCTCCGTTTAGCTAGGAGCGCCACATGCTCAGGAAAAGGCCGGGCTGTCGCTGGACTCAGGTGCCCAGGAACAGTCCAACACCAAGAGCCACTTTCTGCACTGCACCCTGCGGGGTGGGCAGCAAGCAGAGCACGACAGAGCCAGAGCAGCTAAGCGAGAGCCGTGCTCCTCTCCTGTATGGAAAATGAGCTCACACATCTGGGGCCCAGGCAAGAAACCGAGACCGCGCCTGCCGCGACAGGTGGTGGTCATTAACCATCACCGCCTCCCCCGACACCCAGCAGGCAGGCCCCGCCAATCGAGGGCCCGCGCCCGAACAGACAGGTTTGTGAGCGCCAAGCGCGGCCAGGCAAACCAGAAAGAGGTGTGCAATGGACTCTGTCTGCAAGAGAAAAGCTTGACTTTGCACCTTCAGGGCGTGAGGAAAGGATCCCTGGGGAGCGGAGAGGGCAGCACTGCTAGCAAGCAGAAGACATTGGCACAGACCTCCTAGCAATACCTGGAGATCGCCCCACAGCTCAGCTGCTCGCAGACAGATGGGCACCATCTCGCACTCTCCCTCTCACACAAGCAAAAAGCAGAGCCCTTGTCCACCAAGGAGACAGAGCCCAAACCGCACGCTGCTGTGACCAGCTGCAGCTCGGGTGCGTGCATGCTGTGCACACAGCGCTTTCCTCGTCACCTTGGGAGGGGCTTTTTCCACCTGAAGCAGGCAGTGCATGGGAGCCCACCGGCTCCCTCCTGCCACCTGAGGGGGAGACGCTTTGCTGGGTTTTTTCTTATCCAGCCACTGCCAACACTTTCCCTTTTATTGTACCCAAAAAAAAAAGACCTCTCCCCCGCCCCCCTTCCCACCTCGCACCGGCTGGTATCGGTACAGAACGCAGGCTTGCTGTACGCTCGCGCTGCGAGGTCACAGAAGTTGGCAATGTTGGCACATTTTCACGTGACACACTTGTAAATACCAGGGTTGCCCAGACCCCCCTCCCAGCAATCAGCCCAGCGCTGCCTTTCGTGTCACAGAAGACGTGCCACGCCAATGGACTCTACGCCGTGGCAGAAGCAAAAGGATGCCTTATTGCATCGGGATGCCTGTTGTGGACTCCTTGCTCCTTTGCCACCCTTTCTTGGCTCTTAGCCAGCTGTTGCAGGGGGAAGTTCACGTCCGGGCAGGAATAGGCAACGCTCCTTCAGTGCACAGCTGCTGCTGCGCACACCCTGCCCATCCAGGGTAAGCATCATCGCTCCTGACCCCTTGGGTGCTGCATGGCAGTGCTCTACTGACTGGCTCCCCCATGTCCTGCTCTGGCACCACATGCCGCTGCCAAGGCTAACTATACACCTAGTGCCAGTGTGAATTTGAGACAGCAAAGGGTAGGAATGCACATCTGAAAGCAGGACCAGCCACTTCCAGCACGCCCAAGATAGCTCTCAAAGGCCAAAGTTCATTAAAGCAAAATAAATGTCACTATTATTTGTAGTATGAATTATCCCGCAGGAGCGCGATCATTGTGGTTTTAACCTGGGACCTGCAGTAAAAGATTATAAAGCAACCTCTGACCTTTTTGATTTCTGGTTTACTCTTGTATTGTCAAGGGAAATGTCACTGATCAGGCAAAGGTAAAATGTATCATGGGCCACATCACAGTAATATCTTACAGCAAGTCAAACTGATAAACTCCTGCCAAAAACTCTTAGCATCTGGCACTTCCACGGAAACCACAAATAGTGATTGCACATGTGGGAGTTGGAAGGCGAGAGGTCATGACAGCAGTTTATTACATGTACCGTACAGTGATCACTCTTGCTAGGAAATTAACCCCTCTCCGGTATAAATGCATCACATGAGCTCTTCATGGCATTTCAATCATGCTGTCTTGGCTAAGGACGGCATACGTGTCACACTAAACAACGCCGAGATGCAATTAAGTACAAGATGATGGATAAGGTTTCAGTGCTCGCTCAGTAACATTCAGCAAAAGATGATCTAATATCAAAACGAATAAGCTCAATAACCACTTCCTCCAAGGTCCTTATCATGCAGATGATTCAAAGCGATGCTAGCACCGAGTTCCCTGCCTGGCACGGTCTGAATCTATTCCCTGTGCTCGGTGACAGGTGCGTGCTTTAAGCTAGTGACCAGCAGGTTTCCATTTCATACTTTCAGTACTGATGGAAGTACTCCCCACCATGTGCTGATCCCACACGGCTCGGTAGGTCAGTAGGCAGAGAGAGAAACCCACAGTCCAGGCTATTAGAGGTACAGCATTAAATGAGTTTCACAGCTGCTAAGTAAAAGATGACTCTTGCTATGAGAAAATACGCTGTTTGCCAACTCTGAACTGAAACGCAACCTAGGAGCCTCGTGGATGTTTCCTTCCTAAAGCGCCATCACCGAAGAGGCCCATGTGCTTGGGCCCAGGTGCTGCTAGCCACGCCAGGCACGTGGACAGCACAAGGTGTGACCCGTGTCACTCTTCAAGCGGCTGCTGGCTGGGTTTCAGTTTCAGGGAGCTCCGCGTGTAGCACTGCATCATGCCTCTCTGGCACCCCCCGCCCTGGTGTCTGCAGCGGTAGGCACCCTTTTGCAGGCCGTGACTTCCAGAGGTGGTGTTGCTTGCCTCTGCCTTGCTTGGGCTGGATTCCTTCCCCGCTTTCCCTAGGGTCAGGCCCCATCCCTGACTGCCCTCAAGGCAGCATTTTCTCTCTGCTATAGCAGGGCGAGGGATGGGGCCCGTGCAGTTTGTTAGACCGCCATCCGCTTCGCGATGCCGTCTCATAACCCCACGAGAGTCCAGGGAGAAAGGTCCAAACACGAGGCCCGATTCCCAGCCGCAACAGGGGAGCGGGGATACTAGAGCCAGCATCAAAGCTGCAGGATTTGGAGCCACAAAGCTCTCCAGTGTTTAGATGCAGGACGCCATATCCCTGGAGCCCAGCACGGCTGAGCTGGCAGCCACTGCGTGTGGAAGCCCCGGTTCCTTCAGCCTTCCCGCCTAGCCTCACCTGTGTGAGCAGCACATCACCGCCACCTGAGCTACAGCTTGTCAGGGTCTCCGTTCAGCAAGGTGCCTCTGCACGGGCTTCACACGGAGCACGTACTCAAATCCCATCGGCACGGTGCAAGTGCTTTGCAGACTCGGGTGGGATCAGTCTTGCTTGACTGGGGTCTTCCTGAGCGATGTGGTAATGAGCTTATGCCTTCCCGAGGGCACAGCGTGACTCCTCTTGGTCGTGCACAATATTATTTTGTTTAGCAGTGACTGTGAAGGGACTTCCAGATATTTTACATGGGGATCTCTGTTTTTAAGTGAACACCCTTTTTTAGCTGTGTATGGCTGTATTAATTGTATATTTATATATTCTGTATTTATGTTACCAAAATGTAGTATTTTGTAGCTGTCTGTTACAATTTGTTTAACTTGTAAAAAATATGAAAATGCTCTCTCATACTTAACCATCTGCCTGTCACAGTAGTTCCCTGCCTTCCCCTTCTCTGTTGGTAACGAGACACCATAATGTGTGTAGGTTGGATTTTTTATTTAATTACTTGTCATTGTTAAATTATTTATTAGTGTTTTAAAATTTCATTCCACTGCATCTTCCCTGCCACTGTCACCTGGCAGCTGAGGTACGTGAGATTCCCATGCATTGTGCTCCTTTCCCACAAGAAAAAGCAAAGAGAGAGAGAGAGATAACACTTCAGTATATTTGTAAATAAAAGCAACCTGCAAACAAAGCAGCTCCTCTGCCGCGTGCCCTTCTTTCCTCACACGTGTGCCTGCTGGGCAGCGCGGCGGGACGCTCACCAGCGCCGCGTTTCTTCTGGTGGGGCGCCGGGCCCGGCTGCAGGAGCCAGCTTCCTCCGTTCATCCTAGGGGCAGACGCGGGCAAGGCAAGGCAAGGCAAGGCCAGGCTCTTGCCCCTCACCCCGTGCCTCCCTACCCACGGTCCTAGGCCCACGTCCTGGAGGTGCTGCGTGGGCTTCCTTGGAGACCAGGCAGGACGGTGAGGTCGAGGGAGGCGGTTGCCCTGTGAGCAGTGGTGACTGCATGTTTCCAAAAGTGGGTCTGGGAACAGAAGTTCATAGCTTTACTGGACACCAGAAGGTGGACTGGACACAGACGGTGGCTTTCCGGCCCGTCGGCACGTACCTCCTCGGTCCGCGGGGCGTCGCGGATGCGCAGAGGCCGGGCAAACGCCAGCACCTGGTCTTTACTCGACCTCTAACCACATCGCACTGCAGCTGAGAAGCAGAGGTGGCTTTCACGAATAGAGCGCTTGCTTTCTCCTGACCCCACGTGCACTGGTATTTCGTGCCCCAGATCTGACAAGCTGGTCGAATAAAGATAATGCCTCACCTCACAAATCTGGCTTCTCTCATATTCCCCGGACCGTCACAGCTGCAATGCTGCCATCACAAAACGACTGCGACTGTAAAAGCCAGTCAGTCGAGCCCGCAGGCCATTGCAGGGCGCTGCCCGGTCGGGCCCTGCAGTGTCTGGGCCAGGCGCTCTTCCTTGCCACCTACGCCCAGGGGGCAAACATCTCCCAGGCCGCTGCACGCACCTGGATGTGCCCTGGGTTCACTGGAATCAACAAACGCAGCACAAGAGCTTTGGGGAAAATTGGCACGAGGGACCAAAAGCCAGGCATTTTGCACTGGTGCAGCTCATTGCTGGCTCTTGCCTAACATGGCATTTTGCAAACTGCTTGTCCTGACCAAAGCTGCATTTGGTATCTGAAATAAATGATCAAAGCAGCGGTACCGGGGCTGGGACACCAGCTCCTGCACCGTGGCAGCAATGTTCCTGTCACTTTTCCTCTTGCAGATGGCCAGGCCCAGGGGCTTCAAGGCAGTGATCTGTGAAGCGAGGCAGATTTTTCACAATGGACTGGAGAGTCTATTGCATTCAAAATCCTGTGTCTAGAAGTGGATTCGTTAACAGGCTAGCTACGCTTAGGGGAAAATGTGTGGAGGCTGCAACTACTCCAAAATAAAGCGCTCTCGGGTCTTCCTTGGGATCGAACCTGTCCCGAGGACCCACCCCCTGCCACTGGCCGAAACCAGACACACAAAGACATGCAAGCGTGAGGTACGAGGGAATTAAGGGAGAAGGAGAGGTTGCATGAAAGAGAGAAATAAGCAGAAGCCCCACACCCCACGCGAATGTCAGCTCTCCCCGCTGCCCGTGTGCCAAGCCTCTCCCCGGGCATCAGGCACCGTGTCCTTAGGGAAAGGGACTCTTAGGGCTTCCCGGCCTCTTCAGCGACTGCTTGCAAAGCTTGTCCGTAATGGCGCTGCCAGGTACATTTGGCTGGAGGTGCCACGGGGCGGGGAGCACCGCACCATTACACAACGCTGTTACGCAAACAAGTGCTTCGTGCTTCTTGTCAAGAGCTCCCCCGATTCACCCAGGGGGCTGCCCCCGCCGACCTGCCGTCTGCCCAGCCCCGTGGCCGGAGCGGCTCACAAATTCACCTTCGTTGTTCTGGATCAAACCACCTCCTTCCCGTTCGCTAGCTGGCTCCGAACTGCAGCCCTGCCTCCCCCAATGCTAGTTATTGGTACAATGTCACGGAGGAAAAATGCATTGCCATTAGCAATTGGTTTCACCTTAGTCAGAGTTATCTGCTCAAATATTCATGCTCAGTGAGCATCCAGTATTTATGAAGGAAGAATTACGGAGTTGCCCTCAGCGGTTTCTGAATCTCCCCAAAAAGATGTGTGAAAGGGATCAGTAGAAAGGAAAAAAAAAAAATGATGAATATATTTGGGGCTTGGCGTTCTGCATTGTTTGTGTTGTGTTTTCTCTCCGGTGTCAGCGAGACAGAATGAAGACTGATTTATACGGCACAGCTGTAGCAGACAAAAGGCGAGGAGAGAAGGGAAATGGCTGGAGGTAAAAATGCCGGTGCAAAGGGCGAAAGCCTGCACCTGGGTACTGCTTCCCCGGCTGCCTGCCCCCCTCAGAGCACCTTGTAAAATCAGATTATCTGCTGGACACAGGAGTTCAAACGGCCCTTCAAAAGATTTGTCTTAATAATTGCTGCCTTATCTTAACTCCTGGGTTTTTTTATCAGCCAAACTGCTGCTGGGAGGCAGATCTAGGGGATAAGGTGCTGTCACTCTTAATTATTATTACCTCTTATACTGAAAGCACATTTGTTCATTTTTCTGTGGACTTAGAAATGGGTTCAGCTAATGAATGCCTGGTGTTTATCAATATTTTTAACGAAAGTAATGTTCCCTGTTGTATAAAAATAACCGTGCATTAAACCTGCTAAAGAGCTAGCGTATACGCTTCCCCGTCATTTGGACTCCGAGTGGGACCGATCGCTCTGCTCCGAACAAACCAGATTTTCACATTCACAGAAAACTGCTGCTGCCCTGACCCCACGGTGTGCAGCCACCCGCACAGCGCGCGCTGCCCGTCAGGAGGACCACGGCACTCATCGTGCGAACCAGCACTACATCCCGACAAGAGAGCGTGCATCTGTTCATTCACTTGCTAGCAAGCCGGGCGCTCCCGCCTGAAACCCCACAAACAAATGCGGCCCAGGGCACTTATCAGAGCAATGACCAAGGGGGCGATTTAAGCTGCTGAGCTCAGTTTTGCAGATTTTCAGAATTAGCTGTGACCCATCTCCCCAAGGCAGAGCCAGGTCACTCCCTGTCCATCCCAAGGGAAGCATAAAATCCAGGCATTATCCCACATTATCTCTCTCTCGTCCTCTTCCCTCCAGCGGGCCTGACCAACCTGAAATCCCCCTGGGGAGGCTCCCTGGCTGCCTTTGTGGAGAGCCGGATCCAGCCCTTCCCACCAGCCCCTCAGACGAAACCCAAACCACAGCGTGCCAGCCTACCACCGCTGCGGTCCAAGTCTGTGCCCAGAGGTGCGCCCGGGGCAGCTGCCACAGACAGCTCCTGCCCAAAGCCACTACAAAGTTTCTGCCTGTGCAGTCAAGCTAAAAGGAAACCGGAGTTTTGATCGGGACATTGTGCCCCTCGTGAAACTAGAAGACACAAGGCTAAGTGCAAAGCAACACGGTACATCACGTCCAAACCTGGGCGAGGCATTTTCATTATGGGGGGACACAACGTAAACCACAGCTCCAGGGAGCCCCGAGGAGGAGCTCTGCTGCCCACCACAGACTAGAGCACTCGACAAACATGCACCAGCCAAACCCCATCCCACTGCACCAGCCCCAGGGTCAACCGCGGCGTGGGCGCAGCGAGAACCCGACGACCTGGTTTGGCGTTTGCTCGCACCGCGCCATTTCTGGAGACTGTCGTCTCTGCTTGCGCCTGCCCACCGCCCCGGTCAGGACGGTTAGAGAGGGGCACAAGAACACCACGACCGGACCAGACGTGCCAGGTCCCGTGCTGCCGATCAGACTGCTGGACGGCGGCACCCCACCAGACACGCACGTCTCCTGCCCCTCGCTGCCCCAAATCCATCTTGTCAGCTGCTGCACGGTTACATTTTGGGGAAGGCTGCGGCAGACTAGATTCTTTTCCGGGCACTACTCAAGTTCTTCCCCAGCCCGAGCTGTAGGATACGAGTGTGCACAGCTGAGAGCTGGAGCCCGCGTTCTCCTACCTGAAATATAAATCAAGGTGCCAAGTCCTGCTGCCTTTTCCAATTTCTGAGCTAGGCCAGGCTGGTGGCAATTCTTAGTGAAAACGCTTGCAAATGTTGTTGCTGCTCATCAGGCAGGATTTCTGAGTTCCCCGTTGTGGGGAAAGCCTCTACAGAGAGGCATGCAAAAATATGCATTTGTGAAACTGGACAAAAGCTGGACAAAGCAGAGCATGCCAGTGCCCAAAAGCCACGAGCTGAAGAAGGATGGAAGAGCAGGTGGCTGGCAGCATGGAAATCTGGAGTCAAGTCTGCCCAGCAGTGAGCCCGAATGTCATCTGTGCTTCCCTTCAGCCCTGCCTGAGAAGTGAGGGTGATTTGCAGCCTTTAAGCTTCACCGACCTCCTCGTTCTGATAGGCAAGCCATAAGAGATGGTCTCTTAGGCACTGCTTCAAAGAGCACATCTGATTTCTTTATCAAGCCAGGTTTCGGGGAAGCTACACAGACAACTTGTTTTATTTCTTCGTGTTTTTCAACTGTGCTTCTAGGCCTTGCCGACACGTGAGGGACCACAATGCCAGCCCCGGCAAAGGATGCTGACCTGCAGGACCCTTGCCAGCAGGCTCTTGCGCAGCCTCACGAAGAGGGAGACGAGATGAACTTTGCAGCCGGCCGAGAGGGAAACAAAGCCTAAACTGCTCCCCAAATCCTACTGGCTTCTTTACTTGTCATTCCATCCAGGAAGAGCACACACCAACTGCTGACACTTCCTTAGCCTGACGAAGGGTTTTTGAACCCGAAAGCTTGCTTAATAACTATTCTCCAACTATTTGGGTTGGTCTAATAAAAGATATCAAATTCACCCAAGGAACCTTGTCTGCCTATGTCCTTAGACCAACACGGCTACAACCTACACCCCAAATCCTACTCCACTCATCAATGGCTCCAAACTTCTGCAATAGCTTCAGACTACAAGACAAGCCCCACGAGTGCCAGGGAGGTCCTGGATGTGGGGCTGGGGCACCTCTCCCCTTACCAGTGCCTGCAGTGCACTGCCCAGTGGGGGGAACTGGGGGGGCACTCCGGGGTGGGAGCAGCCCCCCACTGCCGCTGCCAGAAAGCTGGACAGGTTGCTCCAGGGAAACAGAAAGCAAGAGAGTTAGGGCACCTGCAGCAACCGCCTCTGCAGGGGACCAGGATATACCACTGCAGCCTGCACGGAGCCAAGCCCCGTAGCCTGGGAAAGCACCGACCAGCTGCTAAGAAAGGGAAACAGGAATGTGAAAAACAGCCCTGAAAAGGAGGGCAAAACTCGCCAAAGGGGATGGTGCTGAGCACGGCTGCCCAGGCGGGGACCTTTGCACGTGCAGATGCACACCCATACTTGCCTGGCCAGCCCTGCAGACTCATCTGCTGTAGAGGACGTGGGCCACGGCACTTAAAGCTCTTCCAAGGAGAGGGTTTCACAATCTCAGCTTGTATAATTAAATGAGGAACATGGCATATGAAACGCATTTGCCTTTCATACGTCCATTTTGTAATTACCAGAGTCCCCTTTAGAGACAGCGTGTGTGTATGAACGCACACGTGTTGTGTAACGATTAGTGCCTTCGCACGTAGAAAAGGCAGAGACACCAGTCTTCCTTTCAAGTTCTCCAGCAAGCCTCCCGTTATTACCAGCACCACTCAAGCAGGTTTGCTTAATTATTTCATTGTTTCACTTGCTGCTAGTCAGCTGGTGCCCAGCACTTGGGGATGAGTTATTGCTGAACTGATCGGCCAAAGATACACACCAGATGTGACATTCCCTCACACCTGCCTTGTCAGATCACCAGCGATAAGGTACTGGGAAGTGTTGCACAGAACATGCTCCAAGTGAACGACAGACATTGCCTTGATCTTTCTTTACAGCAAAGGGGGAGGCTCCAACCTTTCCCTGGAAGACTGAATGGAGGAGTCAGATAATTAGCCTCCTGGTGGCTTTCATGCCGGACACAGCAGTTGGAATCTGCTTAATGAAGCAGACAAAGCCTCGGTGGCTTGAAAGGAAACACACAAAAGGTGTGGGCAATCCCAGACTCACTAATAGGGAAGAGGGAAAAACCCTGAGGTCTCTTCATATGTCATTAGAAGCTGAAGCAGGCAGGCAGCAAGGCCCCGTAGCCACACAGAGCGGTGATTCATCCTCTGAGACAGCCTCCTGTCACTGAAATCCAGAGACCTGATCCAGGCTGTTTTTTACATCTTCCTGCCCAGGTCCTCTGAAAGCTCTGCTCCCTGGGTTTACCCAGAAGCCAGAATCAACACCGCAATCAAGATCTCTCTCCCTGGTCACTCTCAGCTTCCCAAGGCTGAATAAAGAAGGAACCTCAACTTTTACAATTGAATGGCCTCCAACATCTCCTCCCTGCATTCAAAACTTTGTGGCATCTGGCAGTCAACTTTCAGGATCTCCGCGCGCTCCCGGCTTGACGCGGTTTATCGGCCTGCTGGAATTCTTCTTGCGGTTCATGCACTTTTCTTAAGAAAGCTCTCATCTTCATTTCCCTGCTCACGACTGCACCCCCAGTCAGTCTGCAAAGTGCCACGAAGCTGAAAAGCACTAGACGGCTGCAAAGTCTAATTATTACTGCTGTTAGAGAGGTGGGAGCAGCCTCGGCCTCACCTGTGCCAGTGTTTCGTTATGCTGCTACACTTGTGATGAACAGAGTCTGCTTCTGAAGCCAGGGATAGCCAGACACACTATAATTTTCCATCTCTCCAATGATGCAATCAGCAACAATTAATGCACTGCATCTTGGCATGGAAAGGACCAAGTGCTTCAGGTTGCTGGTCTATCTGGTCTTGAGCTCAAGTTTAGAGTCTAATACAATTTATTGTCTGTGTTTGTGGAGCATTTGCTGTTTCGCCGGGATCTGAATCTTCTGAAACTTTTTAGAGGCCTTTCACACTCAGAAGACTCTGGTAAGACAACTGGAACATGCATGAGAAAGAACAGGCTTTTGAAATCTAATCTTCTCCAGCTCAAAATAGAGAAGTAGTGCTGTGCTGTTGACAGTAGGTCTCTGAAGACTTTCAATATACTTTTTATTCCATAGCTCTGGCACCACATAGGAAATTAATTCAGCGACAATATTTTCATTAGATTATAACCCAAGTTCTCAATCTTAGGCACATTTGTATGCTTGTAATACATTCTAATTACTTGTAAAGAATAAGTCTGTGTGCTGGTTGGTTTATTGAATATATTAAATTAATGAATAAATAAATTTGTCTCCACGCTGGGAATGCCGCTCGACGTCAAAGCCTGCCGCAGAAGGAGGGAACCAGGAGCGGGTTTCGTTTGCAGTGTTGGGAAATGATATGGTTTGTATTGTATGAGGATTTTTCGGCCTCCCCTATGAGTGACAAGTGAGGAAAAATTGCCTTATTCCTGGCTAACAGCACATCAACTGTTTGGAGAGCCCGGTGTTGTAAGTAAGCATTCATTCTGGCTTGTGGAAGCGGACCAGAGGTATCTCCCTGTCTTCGCACCCCGGCCCTGGAGCCGCCACGGACGGTCTAGCCCCGGGGACGCTGCCTGCTGCTCTAGAGGCTCTTCTTCCTTCCCAGCACGTGCAGAGCAGGAGGCCTTACCAACCAACAGATGCAATCCTAGGAAAAATACAAGGCTTCGGGGACCATGAAACAGGCAACCACTTTCTCCCTCCCCTTCCAGCAATCTTTTGAGTTATTTATTTGATAGGGCTTTTTTTAACATCTTACCATACATCATTACAAAATGATTAATTTCTGGGTGGGACAAAGCCACCGGAATTCACTGCTTTTCTTCAAAGGATGGAAATTAGTCATTTCTACAGCAACATACTGAGTGTCAGACCCAGTTAACTGCAATTTCCCCCAGGTTCGTTCAGTGATGGATCTCAATGGTTCCTTGTGCCAGGATTCCCTTCTCTGAAATGATTTTCTTTCCTGGCCTATCTGGGAGAAGTGCAAGCCTTAGCATGCACTGAAGATGACACAGTATTCTGGCACGAGCTCCCTCTCTCTCTCCCCTGGAGCAGAAGGACGAGTGCTTGGATTTGTGGGAAGGGCTCAACAACCTCTCAGCACTACGGCATCCTCTCGCAGGCTAGCGCGTCTTATGAGGCCTCTTCTCAAGTCCACGTCACAGTGGCAGAGTGCCCTCCCGATGGTGGGGTCCTTTGACACAGAGCTCTGACATCTTCACGTGGCTCACAGGTGACATGGGGAAAGAGCACAACATTTTGCGTTCTTGCCTTCTGCTCTCCCGGAGTTCTGATGCAAAAGTCTCACCACTAATCACCGCCAGGAGATGCTGAAAAAAGGACATAACAATGGGACAGGGGCCTGGGGTGCAACGGCAGCCCCATGCGCAGACACGGCGGAAGTACAAGGGTGGCTGCGTGTGTTAGGGGAAAGCTATCCTGTGTACAAGAACTGTTTGTCCCTGTGAAATGCACAACCCCTGTCAACCTGCCAAGTGAAACCTGGGGTGATTGTCTGCGTGAGTGCTGGTAGCACAGGGTAAAGCTGCCCGTGGGCTACTTTCACGTACCCGCCCAATTCTTTTAAGGCTTCTGACTATTTGGGAAAGCAGAATGTGTAGAACTTGTTTGTTTGCCTCAGATTATGCCCTGTTATCAGGTTTCTCAACTCGCTGTGGAGTTTGGCTCTTCCATACCTCTGGCAACTTTCTCAACATCCACACTGCATCCAGGGCAGGACACAGGAGCTGGGCGAGGCCGGAGCTACTGGAAAGATGGAATCGGGCACAGAGCAGGAGCGAGCCAAGCAAAGGCTTTGCCAAGCAAGAAGCTGGTCGCTGGCGCTGCAGCGGGGATGTAGGCAACCCCACTGATGCCAGGAGGGGTGTGTGAGGGTGTAGCTAAGAGCAGGCTTTGGCTCTTAATCTACCCAACATTACTAGAAACATGGCCAGGTGCCACTGGGCTCCAGCTGAAAAGAGAAGTATCTATCATCCGTTAAAGACATGTCAGTTTATATGCTCAATTCCTGTCTGGCCTCCATTCAGATCAAGCACTGAGGCAGCCCTCATAAGGCTTGCAATAAGCTCAGTGTGTGCTGGCAGTTCTCCTCCTGCTGCACTTATCAGCAGTCTTTGTACACTGCCTGCATCACTGGAAGGGTTGTCAGGAAGTGCTATAAATCTACCCTTTCTCACCACTTGCAAATACATTTTTCATGGGCCAAGATGCTGCTGTGAATGTATCTCCTTTCACAGCCACCACTACGCAAGGTCTTCCAGACCAACAACGCACAGAAGTTGGCAGCTCAGTGCCTGCAGGTTTCTCGGCGGCTCTCGCTATGGGGTCTCTTTTTTTATGGGACGTTGAGCTTTGAATCTTCGCATTTCTGGATGCTGACTATCACCATGTTTAAATTACTATTTCCCGGTCCCCAGCAGTCCAAACCTACTCTCGCTTTCACCAGTTTTCTCGAAAGATGGTTACCGTTCAGCTTCCAGGTGAAGATCTCACGCTTTAACGTTACATCATTTTTTCACTTCACAAAACTAGTGACTAAACCATGTTTTCTTCTATAAGTACTCTTTTAAAAAAAGATCCCTATCAATAAATACAAAGATCTCGTTATCATGGATAACAGGAATGGTTTTCAAAGGCACAGTGAAGAGCTAGGTCTTTGAAAACCACCTCCAAACTTCCAAAGGGTCTCAGCGTTTTAGTTTATTATTATTTCTCTCCAGTCATCTAGCCAGAGGTTTCAACCCCTACTTGTATTGAGTACCACTTCATGGATAGCCCTGTTCATATCAATGGAGACATTCGCACTCTAAGAAATCACTCCGCTTCAATGGCATCAGAATCTGACAAATTATATCAAGAATCAACTATCAATAATTTGCCACTATTAGAACTACTTGCCAATTAAAAAAATGACGCAGGTTTTTACATCAACTAACAATCAAACAGAAGCTTCCAACCAGAGGACGTAATTTCTACATATCTGTTAGAGCCATGCTTTCATTTATATAATCACTGAAAATAACAATTATGCCAGAGATGTAAAAAAACTAATGCACATGAAGAAAGTAATTAAATATTTTCATACTAGTTATTGTTACTTTAATTTGTCAAGATAGAAGCTCACAGTTTGGCAGCGGTGGATAGAAAACAGAGTTTCCATCCCGCAGCACCTCTGACGGTCCAACGTTTCCTTCTGTTTCGAAATGGAACGAAAACTCGGAATTTAGACGTTACTTCTACAACAACAGTCCTGAAACATTTCAGTGCAAAACTATGAAATCATCTCTTTTGGATAACACAGCATACTATTTCCACCTTGTCTTAAAATGAACACCTTAAACAAAGAGTAAGAACAAAGCCTTTTACTTTATCAAAATGTAACATTTCAATACTGGCACGAAACCATTTGACTTTACCGATTTATTCATTTTTAGATTTTCTTATAAATTCCTTCGTAAACGACGGTCCCTAAGCCTCAGATGTCAAACACCCTTTGGAGCCTAGCAGTTCACCAGGCTGGCAAGAAAACACTTCTTCTATTTCTGTCAAACACTTGTGATTTCCGAGGCACGTATTCTATTCAGACATGCCAGGAAGGGAAGGTTGTGTTGGGCAGTTCCTTTTCTCGCTGCGGTAGAGACTGGCTTGACCAGCAAAGCCATGTCATCCTCGCCAGAGACAAGCCCTGCAGCTCGACTGCCGGAAGCAGTGTAGACAAACTCTGCCTCCGAATGGGGCACAGAACAGGTGAGCGTAGGTGGGGAATGTGGAAGAATAAACACAGTTTACTCCATTTCATCCAGCCTAGCTGGGGTAACACACACACACAGCATACAGGTGCCCGGTGCCTCGAGTGCTCCACCCACTCCATACCCGTGGGATCAGCATACCTGAGGGGGGTCGGCGCCCTTCCCAGAAACGCCCAGGCTAGGAGGAGCCAGAACCGGGGCAGCGCACACTGGCTTGCAAAAGCCACTGCACCCACGTGGGAAGGAGAACCCACCAATTTTTGTCAGATGCCCAAGTTATAGTCTCTACAGCAAGAAGCTGGAGCTTGCAGATTGGCACCGACCTAGGTACCCCTACAGAAACTGATCTTGGCAGCATTTCAGTGGCAAGATTTTCACAAGGATTAACTGTCCTGAAGCTATTTCTCCAATGCACCAGGCACAAATAATCTTTTCTTCCCAATCTGACGTGCAAGTCTTCTTGTTCTTCCTCTACTTTCTTAGACAAACTGTGTGGCCACAAAGGAAAATCCCTGCTCTCCAGTTCTGTTCGACTCTCCTAGTGACCTGAGCTGCTGGCATTGGGCAGGGCTGTATTTCACACTTGTGCCTTCCCTTCCCAGGCTCCTGAGCTGCTGCGCAGGGACCAGCCCAGCCACTCACTCATCTGCTCCTGCGGCTCTGTCTGCTCCTCACTTTGGCATGGGAGGGTCCAGCGGGGCTCCTTGACCTCCTGGCTCAGGAGGCACATACCTTTGTGTCTGGCTGCCGGCAGCAGGAGGCTCCTTCCACTAGCTCTTGGGGGGTGAGCACAGAAAAGCAGCTAAGGGATCATTTGCGCAGGGACCAGCCCAGCCACTCACTCATCTGCTCCTGCGGCTCTGTCTGCTCCTCACTTTGGCATGGGAGGGTCCAGCGGGGCTCCTTGACCTCCTGGCTCAGGAGGCACATACCTTTGTGTCTGGCTGCCGGCAGCAGGAGGCTCCTTCCACTAGCTCTTGGGGGGTGAGCACAGAAAAGCAGCTAAGGGATCATTTGTAGGG
>NW_005841869.1:4296286-4305267 GCF_000455745.1 Alligator sinensis
GGCCAACGAGCCAGGCTGGGGCAGGTGAGCTGCCATCCATGGGAGGGTTGTTGGCTATTCTCAGGAGGCCTCCTGGAAGCTTTGGGCTGCAACTCTTTACCGGTCTTTCTGCTCCGGTCCCAAGTCTTGCTTAGGAAACCTATTGACTTCCCTGTGGGTAAGAGCAGACTCCTATGCCCTGTTTTCACGGGACCTGGCCAGCGCCATCTCAGCACTGACTGGGGAAGTTGGCAGCATTACTGCCCTTTCCACTACCAGGCAAAGCAGCGCCTGCTGTCTGCCTACTCCCTTGGTTTTGCCAGTAACACCCAAGTTTCGCAACAGAAAGCTTTCCCCTGGCTGGAGTTTCTAAGAACCTGTGTAATGCATCCTATTTACTTACATGAGGGATTTAAGAATGGCCATAGAAAGGTGATAAGCATTTCTCAGTATCCACCTCAACCTGGTTTTATACTGACGATGTGTGTCATCACTGTCTCTAATGCATGAAAGCACAGTCGGCTCTTGCCCAAACACCAAAAGCTACAGCGTGACTCAGACACATCGATCTGGTGGCACTGTGCGTATGCGTCACACATGAATATGTTGACTCCATTCTGGTTTCTGCCCTGCTTGTAAGTCCCCAGCGCGTTTAACAGCACCTCATGGGATTGCTTGGGTTGAGGACCGCCCTGTAGAGGGGAAGGAGGGTCATGAACCTCTGTGATTTTGAACAACTTCTTCAAATGGTGACCTCTGAAATCCCCTCCCCAGTCGGTGCAGGGACACACAGCAGAGCACTCCTCCCACAGCATGCATGCAGCTCTCACGTTAGATGTGCCTTCCCAGGACCAAGAGAAATGGCTGGTTACTGAGATGCTCCCCACACTCTATTAGCCGGAAATCAATGTGCAACTGCTCCAAAGGTTTGCTGTTGGTGATATTCTCCAGATACGCGGATCTGGTGGGCAGAGTTTTTGTCTGAACACAGGGAGCACATGTCTCACATTTCCTGTGAACATCCTCCGCCATCTGGGAGCGGGAGAACCTATTCCAAATAAGTTCCAGGGTTCCTCCACGGCCATCACACAGCTCCCATGCGACCCTGCAGTCCCTCCGTAGCACCAGGACTGCAGAGTAGTCCTCACTGCACCGTTACGCAGAATTACTTTACTCCAGTCTTTCAGCACTTGTCTGCACAGGGGAGTCAGCGTGCAGTAAACGAGGCTAGACATTTACATGCAGCACAGACACTGCCACGTGCTAGCTCTCTGTGTGATCTCTCTGATGGGGCACAAAGAGAGCAAGGTACCTCATTCCACTTGAAAAGTGCACATTTTGATTTGTTTGATAACTGTTATCTCGTTCAGACATGTTCAGGATTTCAACAAAAAGAAAACCCTACAGCTCTTCAGTTTTCAAATGCAATAGAGAGGGAGAGACATCAGTCTATCTTTATCCCAACTACATAGCACGGGTTCATTGCAGGTAGATCCTGCCTGACTAACCTTGTTTCTTTTTATGACCAGGTCACAAACTGCTTAGATGCAGGAGTCGAGGTAGATGTCATCCACCTAGACTTCAATAAGGCCTTCGATATGGTATTGCATTCCAGTCTCATAAATAAACTGAGCGGCTGTGAGGCAGATGATTACATGGTCAGGTGGGTGGCAAATTGGCTTAGGGGTCGCACCCAGAGAGTGGTGGTGGACGGGTCGATATCGACCTGGAAGGGTGAGGGCAGTGGGGTCCTGCAGGGCTCGGTCCTTGGACCGATACTCTTTAATGTCTTCATCAGTGACTTGGACGAGGGCATAGAGAGCACCCTGTCCAAGTTTGCACGTGATACCAAATTATGGGGCAAAGTTAATACAGCAGAGGGTAGGGAACAGATCCAGGCGGATCTGGACAGGTTGGAAAAACGGGCAGAACGAAATAGGATGCAGTTCAACAAAGACAAGTGCAAAGTGCTGCGCCTGGGCAAACAGACCCACCAACACACCTCCAGGCTGGGGGATGACCTTCTCAGCAGCACAGCAGCGGAAAAGGACCTTGGAGTCATAGCTGACTCCAAGATGAACATGAGTCGTCAATGTGACAAAGTGATCTACAAGGCTAACCGCACTTTGTCATGCATTAGCAGATGCATGACGAACAGGTCCAGGGAGGTGATGCTTCCCCTCTATGCAGCACTGGTCAGGCCGCAGTTGGAGTACTGCGTCCAGTTCTGGGTGCCGCACTTCAGAAGGGATGTGGATAACCTTGAGAGGGTCCAGAGGAGGGCTACTCATACGGTCAGAGGCCTGCGGGCAAGGCCCTACGAGGAGAGACCTAGATCTCTTCAGCCTCCGCAAGAGAAGGCTGAGAGGTGATCTTGTTGCTGCCCATAAATTCATCAGGGGAGGGCAGCAGGGAATAGAAGATGCTCTGCTTACTAGAGCATCCCTTGGAGTAACTAGGAACAATGGCCACAAAGTCACGGAGAGCAGATTTAGGTTGGACGTTAGAAAGAACTTCTTTACAGTAAGGGTTGCCAGAATCTGAAGCGGGCTCCAAGGGAGGTGGTGCTCGCCCCCACCCCGGGGTCTTCAAGAGGAGACTGGACAAGCGCCTGGCTGGAGTCATCTGACCCCAGCGCTCTTTCCTGCCCAGGGCAGGGGGTCGGACGCGATGGCCTATTATGGTCCCTTCTGACCCTAACGTTGGAATTTATAGTTACGAATCTATAGTTATGAATCTATAAAATGTATGAATCTATAGTTGGTCCAATACAAGATATCACCCTAAGAAATCCTTGCCGCTCGCGTAAATCCTGGACCACCCCAGCTACAACATCACTCTTACACTACCCATGAAACAACACTTTTTGTTGTAAATTTCTGCAGGAAACTGTCTTTTTTGAGCAGCCCTAACCAATCATTACCCACCACCTTTTGTCTGAACAGGAGGGATACAAGGTCTATAATCCCTTTATTGCATTTCCAAGCAGAAATTCCAAATCACGCCTGTCGTGACTCCGACAGAGCTCTGGAGGACGCCGCATCTCCAGCTCCTTCAGACAGGTCTCAGCTGCGGCTCACAACCAGAGCCTCACTTGAGTTTGGGCTTCAAGAAAACAGCCAGAGACGGTACAGAGAGCGGCTGGCTTCTGAGCGAGGGCTCCGGCCTGCTTCTAAAGATGACACGCTCTGAGCAGAATGAATGTGGTATTTGAAAGGAATAAGGAGTCACTGATTGCTATAATCCATTTGAACAATTCACGTGTTGTATCTTCCTTTCCTTTATCCACCCAACATTTAGTTTTGCTTCATGCACTGAAAATACAGGTGTTTCAGGAGCTGTCCACAGTAATCCCCAGATCTTCTTCCTTTGGCTTAACATGTAATTTAGAACCCAGGAAGGGTAGACAACAAGGAGACGTTCCCCTCAGCGTTCATTAATTAGCATTTCTTAACACTGCCCTTCTCCTGTCTATTTACCTAGCTTGATTAGGGTTCCCCTGGAGCTCCTCACAACCACTGTAATTGAGACTGACCTAAATACTTTTGTGTCGTCTACAAATTTGGTCACTACATCCCTTATTCCAGATGGGCAATGAATATGTTAAATACCAGTTCCAGTGGAGAATCATCTGGCATCAATTATTAACTGTAACCCTTCATTCTTACTTAGCTTTTTGTTTCTTGCTCATTTTCAGGCCACAACAGTACTTTCTTTTTCACTCCAGGATTATTTAAGTTCCTTAACAACTTCTTGTGCAAGGCTTTGTTAAAGGCTTTGGAAGGTCCAAATAAAGAAGAACAGGTGGGCAGCTGAGACGGTACCCTCCTGAAACAATCAGCAAACCCAGTTTTCCTTTGTACACCAGCACACCATGGCTATTGATGGGTTTATATTCTGGATTGGATTACCTTCCCACTTTTTACCACAGAAGGAAAGCAAACTAGGCGACAAGATAAAAGTACATATAAAATAACAAGAGCCACTAAACTGAAAGGCAATCAATTCAGGACTGATAAAAAGAGATGCAATTCTGACAGCAGGAGTCCTTGTGACACAGTATCACGGGGGTCCCTTCTTAGCACAATGCATGGACGGATGGGCTACCTGGGCGGATGTCCAGAGAGCTGTACTAGTCAATGCACAGGTCTATCGGCTAGTTTCTGGCGCTGCTATCACAGCTGTCACCTGGTTGTTCCCAAGGTCTCTGGGCACTGCGGGCGGTTTATCGGGGAGATGAAATGCTGTTCCTGCCTTTGACATTTCTGCTGTTCTTGGAAGGTGCTTCTGGAACGCCTGTGGCCACGCCGGTGATGCTGACTCATCAGGCAGAAGTGTCTTTCAAGATTCCCACATGCTTTGGCACGCATTTAGGACTATGCCCTCCAGGCCAGGGAGAGACAGACATGTCACGGAAATGAACAGGGAGTTTCAAAGTGCTGGATGCTTGTGAAATTTCACTTTGCCCTGCTTTCCTCTCGAAAGATGGGGCAGACCTCAAGTAGGAATCTACAGGTAATCCTCAGACTTTGCCACAAACCCCCCACCCCACCACCCTTCCAGTGGCATCCCTTTGAGGTATCAAAAATATTCTGACTCTTTGCATGGCAATAGCTTCCTGGGGTTACAGCCAGGGATCAGGAGCTTCTTGTGCTCAGCATTACAACCCAGAAAACCACACAATAAAACGACACTTCTTACCCCAAAGAACTGCAGTCTCATGTACTGTGCCATTAATAGCAGCCCGTGATACTTTCCTCCCTGGAAAACTATTCACATTCAAAATTAGTTTATACATGAAGGACCTGGTTTTCCAAAAACACCAGGCCAGTCTCAAACTGATGTGCACAAATTTGCCTCAGCGCTTGCAGGTGCAAACGGGTGAATTTCGATGTCTAACTCCTTGATTTGTCAGTGGACATATGGGGGCAAGGTTTGAGAGTTCAGCTCACCGGTGAAGACATACGTGAGCCAGCTGTAACCCTGAGTTAGTTTCTGTGCAATGAGAAGACAGCAGAGTTTTTGCAATCCTTCTGTTCAGCAAGTTGAACAGCGCTTTCACAGTTCTGCAGCTCTGACGATTCTGGCTGCAAATCTCTACAAGTCCATGGGGTTTTTAATATGAAGGTCATCCTGACCATGGGAGGTAGCAGACAGCAGAAACGTAGGTGGGGCCCTTCAAAGGGAATTAGGCACACGGTTCTCCTCGATGGCCAGTAGGAGTCAGCCACTGAACCCCTGTGTGCTCGGTGATTTGATCCATGAACAATTTACCTAAGGACACTCCTATCATCTATGTCAGAAATTACCTGTGGAGTTGCACACACTCCCTGCAGCAGTAGCAGGATCGTGCGCCATGCACCTTTTTCAGCTTAGGACTGGCAAGATAAGATCTCAGAAGAATTCAGTAGTGAGGCAGGTGATGAAATGCTCCTGTTGTGTCTGAATACATCAGGTTGGGGGTGTTCTGGCTCCTGGTTGTATATTTAACTCTCACATGCTGCGAGATGAGCACCCTCCTGCCTCCTGCCTGTCATGGAGGGAGGAAGAGCATTCCTGTGCAGAGCACTTACTAACTCTAGCAATAATCCAGTTGACATCAGACGAACTAGGCATGTATTATTCCAAAGTGGTTACTGACCTAAGAGTCATCCGTACCTGTACTAGTACATGGGATTTAAACAGCATGTGTTGGGGAAGTGAATGTACACATTCCCCAAAGTGTTATTAGTTTGTACAAGGGAAAATAACTTGTGTAAATTAAGACCCTGAAGATGGTTACTGACTTCTGCCATGCCCTATTTTTTGCACTGAAGGAATAAAAAGGCGGTATTAGGTAACAGAAAGGGCAAGGAAGCCTTATCAGCCAGGATTTAATAACTGGTTCTTCAGATGTGAACTGTGGGCATGGCATGAGGATCACCTACCCATCTCTGAACTAAGAGAGAGGATTAGTGCACAGCAGAGAGAGCTGCCCTCTGAAGGCAGCACAAGACGAGTAAGAACCCAGCTGCCCCGGTCTGACACAGCACCGGGGGCAGCTTGTGTCCCAGCTGGTGTGGTCCGGGGAGCTCCCCGCCGCAGCGTGGGCAGTGGCAAGGGCAATGAAGAGTCATGCTGCCTTGACGGCACTGCCCGGGCTCCAAGTTTCCTGTCCCTGGCCAGTTGGTCTTCTCTGAACATGCCCGGGGGGTGGCTGGCTAATAACATCCGTGCAGCACAGAGCCCAAGGCCCCAGCACTCCAGCTCGGGCAACCGATCTTGCACCTGAAAGATTTCTCTTTCTGGTTCCCTTCATGCCAGGTCTCTAAGCAGAGGCGTGCTGTCCCCTCATTCACCGCACCTCTCAGCAATGCAAAGGGGACAGCACAAAGAAGGGCCAAGACCCTCGGAGAAGAGGGAGGGAGTGGCCGCAGACATATTGTGAGGCTGCCCGAATCGCAGAGCTGCCAGCCGAAATGTAGGGAGCAGCCGTCTCCTATTGTGCAGGATGCACCAGCTGAGATGAGCCGAACAGCATGGGGCGGGGGCGGGGAGGGATCAGCTGTGGGCCTGATCCCAGCTGCATCCACGCATCTTTGTTACGGGCAACAAAGAGCAGAAGAAAAGACTTTTGTCCTTTATTGCAAGAGCGTGCAACCTGCAACTCCCTGCCAGGGCTGACAATGAACCGGATGGGATTCCTCTATTGTCTGGCACTTGAGAGTCCCCTCCCCCCAGTAGTCACTCCAAACTGCCGAAATAATGGGCGGCGCCTTGTTTTGCTAATGACTCAGTCTTGCTCCGGCTTTGTCTGTGCCAGACTCGCAGCCTGGAAAAGCAGGTTGGCAGGCTTCGAGCGTGTTGAGAGATGGCTATGGAATAAAGCTTGAGACAATGTGTGAGGAAAGGGGCAGCGACAGGCTGGAGAGCGAAGGGAGCCTGGAGCCACAAGCAGCCCTAGGGCTCTGAGACGCCACCGTCCCCGCCTGAGCGTCCCCGACACGGGCCACCTTAGCACAGAAGAGCTGCCCCCCTGCAGCCGGGCCGGGAGTGGTGGCACACGAGTGCAGCCGCCTCTGCCCAGGGCCGGAGGGGAGGAACGAGTGCCGCTCAGGGCCGCGAAGGCCCTGTCAGAGCAGGCAAGATACCAGACCCCCTTCCGGATGCTAATCCCATTCTTCTGCTGGAGAGCAAATCATTTTTGTGTATTTTGCCTTGGCTACAGAAAAAAGATACTTAACCACAACAAACCTGTTGCCAGCAAATGTCAGTCTTAGCTACTCAGGTCGGCGTTACATGCGCCAGCTACCAAGTCTGACTGTCATTTACTTCTTGCTGGAGACGTACCTCACACATTGACACACAACTCCTGGCAATCACGGCGCCCTGGCGTTCTTCTGGAAGCAAGCATGTGCAGTACTCTGAGACATGAAAGCGAGTTAATTAGATTTAGAGCTAGAAGGCACTTACAATTGCTTCTTAAATCTTCTCTTACAACACTTGGTTGGGAGTGCGGGAAAATTCTCCTTGCAAAAAAAATGACTTTGTTAGCTTGGGGAGGAGGGAAATTCAGTCTGGAGGAGTTCACTCTTACATTTACCCTTCCTGCCCCACCAAAACCCACACCCCGAGACACGGCCAAGTAGCCAATCATTCCACCGTCGGGAGATGTGTAACGACAGGAAGGACAAACCTCACAATATTAATATGACAGGGAGAGAAGGCAACTCATGTCTAGTTGGTGCTCAGCAGTTTGAACTGTGACTTTTTAAACATAATTCCCCTTTGGAAGTGA
Organism: Alligator sinensis; assembly: GCF_000455745.1. Taxonomy (NCBI): domain Eukaryota; kingdom Metazoa; phylum Chordata; order Crocodylia; family Alligatoridae; genus Alligator; species Alligator sinensis. The sequence continues at coordinate 4,304,043 of NW_005841869.1, forward strand.
AGGTGCCGGAGCGCCAACAAGCCACACAGAGCAGCACCTGTGGTCGCCCCGTTTCCTTTTTCTTCAGTGAATTCAGCACCAGTGCAAGCAGTGGGGTTTGCAGCCCAGGTGCCTGCAGCCATCTCTTTCCTGTTGATGGGTGGCATCTTCTCTATTGCGGCAGCATGCGAGGGCCCGGGGCCCCTCCGTGCAGCCCCCTCCCCATCCCCAGAGGATTGCTGTGCGGATGGGGACAGAGACGGCGGCGGGTCCCCAGGGTCTCAGCCACCTCACATGGCCAGAAGCCTGGTCAGTCTTTTTTCCCCAACACCAGTACGGCACGAGCACTTCTCCCCAACTTTGAATCTCCCCCGAGGAGCAGCCAGCCGATAAACAGTTTTTCTGGTATGTATATCTGCCCCAAACTGGACTAAGAGGCCAACTCATTCTCCCTAGTTATCATCAGCTGACATCACTGTTTGGTCATTATTAGTCTGACGGACACTAGGGACCCAAGGGCAGAGGTGTCACTTCCAGGGGTTCAGCTTGGAGACACAGCTTCATTTCTGGATGACTAGTCTAGCTGCAGCCTAATACTTACTCACTATCTTTCAAATACAACTTTCCTAAACAGACTGAGGTCTATACAAGAAGCTATCCAAAATCTTGCTGCTTACAAAACTGCATCACTTCTAAAAATATACATATTTGTACACTGCTACGCTCGTGGTAGAGCGAATGCTGAACGTTGCTAAAGATGTGAAGAGCAATAAGGATGGACTCTGCACAGGAGCAAAAGGAACGCTGGAAATAGACTCGTGGGGATGAGAGAGGGCTGCAGAAGAAAGAAAGATCCAGTGATAATAAAAATACCACCTTGCACACAAATAATGTCTGCCACATGTAGTGACTGGCACCCAAGGCATTCAGACAATTTTACAAACATTATTAACTAAGTCAGACAATAGCCTGGGGGGAGGGGGTATTGCCATTTGCCTGATCCTGCTAAGAAGCAGGTAATAATTATTATCATTATTATTATCATCATCATCCACTTTTTACAGCTGCATAAACTGAGGCACTTGGTAGTGTTTAGCTTTTTCACTAATGACCTAGTAAAGGGAATACAGAACATAACAATGCAAGTGGCACAAACGAGCACGGAACTACAAGCTGGTGCTGAGCCATTAGAAAGTACAAGCGGAAAGTAACAAGCTGAGTAACTGAATCTGAGTTGGGGCAGGAA
>NW_005841869.1:4305298-4305914 GCF_000455745.1 Alligator sinensis
ACACCCAACACAAAGGAATCAAATGCAAAGCAGCAATAACACAGTGCAGGGCTGACAGCAGCAAAGAGTTAGGGCCCCACCTTCCCTGGGATGAGTCAGGTGCATAAAGCCTGGTGTGAGGCCATAAGTCTTTGCAGGACTCAGGTCCAACTGCTTGCTGTTTCAAGCACACATGCAATGGCTGGCAGGAACGAACTGGGAGAATGGGCCAAGTTTAGTCTGGCTTTCATCTCTGGGACTGGCTCATGCATCTTCACAGCCGCATGTCCAAGAGGCACGCGCTCCCGTACCTGCCTGTCTGAAGGATGTCCCCTTCCAGCCCTGGCACAGGAGCAAGCTGCCCAGCACTTCCTTGGGGGCTAGACTATCTACTGGCAGATAACTGATCCCAGGCTGATAGTAGGAAAGGGACTACACATGCACTCCCACAGTCAGTGTAAGACATGCAGACAGCAGCGGCAATGGGAGCAAAGCTTTTTCTAATCAGAAATGACGATCATGAGCCTTTTTATTGTCAGAGTTTGTCCTGCAGAAAACAGACTCTCTGCAGCTTAAGTAGTGCCCGGAGTCCATCTTATTCTACTTTATTTTGCTGCAGTTTCTGTTTTGGCAACTC
>NW_005841869.1:4305945-4345323 GCF_000455745.1 Alligator sinensis
GCAGCTTCCCCTCTGGGTGGCACAGAACCACTCTAGTGAGCTGCTCCCGAGCAGACAGGCCAGGCCTCTCACTCACGCTCCCTGGCCCTGCTTCTGCTCCCAGTTGGCTGCTGAGCCCCTTGCCTTGCATGCGGGCGGTGTGATCAGCACCGATAGCACAGACAACTGGGGGTGACCAGCAGCAAGCCTTGTTGCTGTGCTACAGTTCGAGAGGATCCAGGTCCCACTCAGCCCTCACAAAGCACAGGTAGTCAGCCGGTCCTTTGAGCCCCCGCGCACCCCAGGCCGTTGGTCGCTCAGCGAGATGGTCTTTGGAGAATGCCGGCAGAGGAGACTTGAGATCAGCTTCCAAGAGGTTCCTACGCCGAAGCGGCCGGAGAAGGGACCTGGGAGTCAGGTTTCGGGGTTAGTCCCACAATGGCAGACCACTTGCTGCATGACTTGTGCAAGTCATTGACCTTATCTGCACTTGAGAGATAACAAGAGGCTTGTGATGAAACATTTTGCTATCCTCGCACAGAACGTGAAAGCTGTTGTTACTAACACTGTCAAAATGATTAATTAGTCAGACTGTTCCCTTTCCATCACAGGGATTACAAATGATGGATCCCATGTAAGTTAAACCCCCTTTATTTGAACACATTACTGAAGAGAAGAAACTAAATGGCAGTACTAACTACAGTGACTGTATATTTATTGGAGTAATTATTTTTAAGATATTTAATTATCAGCCAAATGGAAAGGGAAATGGAATTAATGTACAGTAATTTTTAGCTACTAAATCTGACATGTAGGTGGCAGTGCGCCCTCTCTGCTAGCATACGTGCTCACAAGTCATTACACTGCATATGAGCTGCTTTTTAACCCTCCTACAAGTGGTCCTGGGTTTTGCTATTCCCGATCTCAGGCTTTCGAAACACTTTTCCAGCGCGCTGCTTCCTCCACATGGCAATTCCCTCCATGCATCGAGTCAGTGGTCTAGCGTGCCTGGCCCTCAGCATCCCTGCCTCAGCAAGCATACAGTACAGGGGAGAAGGGAGTTTTCCTCATTTACTGGGCACCTCCCCAGTGAAAGATTTTGCTCCCTACTAATGCCAAGAAAAATGATATTTCACAAATTTCAGAATGTTGTTTTACTTCTGCGCTGCGTGTCCTTGGCACATTCATTAGTTCAGACCATAGAATTAGCTGAAAATGAGTTGCAGATGGACACACGGCACACCAGAACGCTACCATTTGTTTAAGACCCATTATGCGTATGCACCTCGCCCAAAGTGCAAACTAGAGCAAGGGCAGGAAAGAGACAGCCAGTTTCCACTGCTTCATTTTACAAATAACTTTTACTAAAGTGACTGATAAAGAGCTTAATTCCTTCCACATCATCCGGTGCATTTTTACCTGTCTTAAGAGGGGCTGCCAAGCATGGCAACACATCTAAAAGCAGAGAGAAGAGATTGGGTATGGGCCTCTGGTCTCTGGCCGTCATGCCGGCACTCGCTGGCCATAGTCCCACAGTAACCTCAGGAGTACGCCAGGCGTGCCCCTCGGGACGAATCCCTCTGGGAGACGTGCTGTCCTGTGCGTCCAGGAATGACGTTTCCAGGGCAGTAATCACCATGCCCGGTGCAAGCAGAGACTCGGGTTTCTGGAGCTGCTTAGCGGAGGAAGGCTGCATCTGCCAGGTTTCGGGTTTCCCCCCAAACTGAAGGCTCTCAAAAAAGCTTCATCCAAAGCCTCCCCTCATGTGCTGAAGGAACAGGCTTGATGGAAACCAGGCAGAGCTTGGAGATCTCATGCCCTCTCAAACATGAAGCTCAAAGCAAAGGCACCATATGTCAACAGAAGCAACGTCCATCTGACACCATGTTCCAAACCTCCGCGAGCTGAAAACCATCCAGTTGCATGCAGAAGCCCCAGTCCTGCCTTCCAGCTTTCCCTCCCAATGCCAGCCCTGCCTCCGCCCCCCACAGCACTTCCACGGCTTTCATACGTGATTTACAACTCATGCTGCTATTTCAGTTCTCAGCCCCTCACAACCGTCTCTGCTAACGCCGTATCCTGCAACAGCCACGCAACTCCGACCCTGAACAGTCTTCCAGGGGCCACAGACTGGGCAGGGATTTTGTGATGCTGAAAAACATCCACTCTCATTGCATTTACACTTGAAAATTGTGCATCTATTTCCCAGTAATGGTGTTGCCGTATTGGTGGCAGCAATGCTGTGAGCACTAGAATAGGTGGGACGAAGAACATGGCTTAGATGCATCACTGTTGGACATGGGGTACAAAGTTGTAGATGATGAGACACGAGTTCTAGGGTGGCATACGCTCTATGTTATTCCACGCAGAATTTGAATCCAGAGCCTAAACGTACTGTACCACGAGCAGCCATCACTACTACTACTTCAGGTTAATGGATCACCTGTGCATGTCCAAACGTGTTTCCTAAGTCTATACCCACACCAACCCAGACTTACCAAAGCAGAGAGTGGGATGAGGTTTACATTGCTAATTATGTGTGAACTTGCCAGTCTCTGCAGCATACTTGCACAGTGTCTGCTTTGACACATTAATTCCCCACCTGTGCGCATAAAAGTAGCTGCACAAATGGGTTCCCATAGAAATCTAGACGGCTGCATCCACGGCACGAGAAGGAGATGGAGACAGATTACTGGCTGTGCCATACTCCACCCTAGCCATAGCACACCATGTCAGCAGCAGCCTCAGCACCATCACTTATGAGCTTAGGCAAGTGTGCTACGCTCCAAAACCCATCCTCATCCTCTACACAACAGGAGTAACAGCCTTTGCTTCTTGGCCTCTCCAGTATGCTGCGAAGGGCTCGCTGCCGGGTGCATGCACAGCAATCCTTAGGCCCTCTCATCAGGGCCTACGATGATGCCAGTGGCAGCTTCATGAGAGGAGCATGTTTGGAGAGGAAAATGCTCCTTCTAAACAACAAATCGACAACAATGAAAAACTTCCAGTGGGCAAAAGCAGCATCAGATGCCAGACAGGTCAGGCTTTCACTGCAAATCCACTTGTTAGCTTTGAGCCCTGGGGTCCTGTATCCTCGTTTTATCTAAACACCACAGGTGTTTCATACGTCTGCCATTCGGGAAGGAACGAGCATCAGAGCCGCCGCCTCCTCCTCCTCAGCGTGGAGGAGCAGTCCTACTCCAGACTCCTACTCCCTGACTGCAGAGCAGGAAAGCGCACAGCACAACTTTCCCGAGGAGCTCCCGCGACCCGTGCACGGCTTGTTCTGCCCAGGAAGGGGGAGCAATATTCTGCCACAACATGACAGGAGAAAAGCAGAGCCCTATGTAAGTCCAGAGAGCACTGTGCAAATGTCAGCTAAAGAGTGGATTCGTTTGTAAATCCACGTGTGCCTACTGCTGAAATAAGAGAGGAGAACACAGAAACAAGAATGACCTGGCAGGCCCTTCTGCGGCCAGTCCGGGGGCAGCCTGGCAGCGCTCTGGGTGTGTGCAATTCTTCCTCTGGCCCAGCCTCTTTCACGGCTAGAGAAACTCCTCTCTCTTCCAAAGGGCTTGCTATGAATCACTTGCTGCTGCTAACAGAGGGTGTGAGTTGCCTGCAGGCTTCTTGGGATCCCATGAGAGAAATTACCCAGCAAGTTCACAAAAAGCATTCTAAAACTTTTCATCATGGGGTGTGCTAATGCCTTGCTTCGCTGTCTCATGCACAAGCCACGGCCCTCCCTGCCCCAGCACACCAGGCTGCTTCTCACCCTGAGCGCTGAGGAGAGAAAAGTACACGGGGTGTTTGAAGACACTGATGCTTCTCCCTACACACAATTCAACTTTTCCTCTGTGATCCTCCAGTCAAACATAAGGCTAGTCTATGGGTCTCAATCATTTTCAAGGCAGCAGGCTGTGGTCACTACCAGATCTTCTGGACACGTCTACGGCAGGTCCCTGCTGAAGGAGAAGCTCCAGCACAAAACACAGACATCTCTGATGCTAGCAGGTAACGGGCGAAAAGAGGAGCAGGGGAATCATGTAGGGGTCAACGAGCACATCTGCCCCAACCTGAACAAATCACACTAAGGACTGGGGGCTGGGGGCAGCCTTTAACCTTCACATGGCACCAGTGTTAGGGTCCGGCACTGCAGGAGCAAATGCCCAACACCGCTGCTATGTATTAAGCACCGGGGCAATGAGGCACGCCAGGGACACCAGGTTCTGTTTGCTGGGTGGTGAATCGAAGTTACCACCTTGTGCCACCTGACTCGACCTTCGCACCCATGCTCCCAGATCAGCACTCTCCACTCGTGCACATGGGCAATACTGCCCTGCACTCGCGTCACGTGCACTGGTGACGACACACAACGCCAGGCAGTGGAGAAGCAGGCCCAGCTTGGAGACTGCAACGCAGGGCTTGAGGCAAGTTTCAGGTACGTGCGTGCAACAGGGAGGTGATCGGGCACCCTCCGTGGGCTACAGACAAGTGACTGCAGCTGGCTGTGAGCAGAGGAGAAGCAAGCCAGAAAGAGCAGTCTCTTCCGCTTGTCTCCTGGTACATCCTGATCACTGCCGGCCACATTTACCCTAACAAAGCCAGTGTTAGAGTGACTTACAGACTCCCAAGGTTTGAAGGGTTTGGCTAACACTTGGTTAAGCATCTGAATGCTTAATCTGGGTGTTCAGCCTTCCAGACCATCTGAATGTGCTCACCCTTCTCCGACACAGGGCGCTCCCCGCTCTGGGGAGATGGAGCCACCAGCACCACGGCTGCTTGAGGTGCTTTGCAGAAAAAGGGGACATGAAAGGAGCCTGCCTCAATGACTTCAGAAATCAAGTTAGACAAAAGCAGGGAGAGAACATAAGATAGCAGATAACACAGGTGGGACAGAAGTGAGAGGGCACAGCGATGGTCACAGCCGCTCACGCGCACTCCAGGGAGCTCCTTCGAGCCAGTGATTATTAATGAGGGGGCTGGTTTTGAACGGAAACCAGGCGCTGGACTTCTGCACCTGGGTGCAGAGAGAGCGGGTCAGGACTGGGGAGCACCCAGCATCACTCTTACTAACACTAGATTATTTGAGTTACAGCAGCAGCCTGACACCCCACCAGGCAGTATCAGGGCTCTGTTGTGCTGTACGTAGCACAAACGTATAGGAAGAATCAGCTCTAATTATATACTACAGACCAGGTCCCAGGCTTTCAGAAAGGACTAGTGGTTTTGGAGGCCAAATCCGAGTCACTGAGAAGGGGGCCTCACGCTCAGAGGCCAATTGCTTGGTGTTTTTCTGAAGAGCAGGCCTTTCAGGTCTGCCTCACTATGCACTTTTGAAGCTCAGCCCTGCTTGGCGGGGGTCCGCATCCTGTGATTTTACACCAGAATCGGTGGCACTGCAGCTGAGGTCAGAATCTGGGCCAAGGTGACTGCAAGCAGAGTGTGTAGTCACTGCACAAAATTAACTGAAGAGACAAAGGGTTCATACGATGTAACCAGTTAGATGTGCACAGACAGCAGCACCACAAATCCATTTTGTCTTTTCCACAATAGTTTAAGGCATTTATTACTTAATCATCACTCCCAGCCCGCTTTGGCAAGACACCATGCTGGAGTTCTCAAGCCTTTCCGCGTCCTCGTTAGTGCATGCACCAGCTCAGCGTAACACAAGACGTGTGGGCTTGGTACAGGGACGGGAAACCTAGACGCGTCGTTCACAACGGTGAGTTTCCTGCCACACCTGGCTAATGGGGAAAAAAACAGAACTCAGCTTCTGTTGGAAAAGGTCCCGTCCAAGGTACAGGTTGCATAACCTGCCCTGAGGAGAGAAAGGGAAAAGGGCGGGTATTTTTTCCCAAACAAATAAAAAGTCTTTGCAGGCATGCTTTTGTGCAGCCAAACTGTGAAGACATTTATGGAAGTGCCTGCCGTGCTTTGGATGTGGGATGGCTGTCTCTTCCCCAAGAGTCACTCAGGCAGAAGATAGGGCAAGGTGGAGACTACCTGGTTGAGAGATGCATGAGCTTTTGCAGGCAGCAGCCTGCTCCTTCAGATGTCCGTGCCTCCGAAACAGTTTGTCTCTGAGGTGCCACCCTGCTCTGCCTTCTTCCTGCCCTCAAACCTACGGAGCTAACCATAGCCATCCCCATGCTTAAGGCTGGCTCAGCAGCCTGCAGCCTGCACTCGCTCTATTGCTCCGCAGCACTTAGCACAGCACTTCCTACCCCGCGTGCTCCTCTCTGTGCCCGGGGAGAGAGGTGCCAGAAAGCAGTTGTTTCACTTATTTCAAACACTGCTGCTGGCTGGGACCAAACCTGGGAGTTGGCTGATACTTAGCAGGGCACATCTGTCCCGCTACTGCCTGAAGGTTGGAAAGTCAGTGCCGTTTCAGGGCTCTACTTCTCATGAGCAAGACTGCAAAGCATTCTGCTCTATTCTCTGTCAGATCCCATGTTACTCCAATAGCTTGAATGCTTTGAAAAGAAACCATGGCCCCGTGCAGGACGTGCCAGGAGCCCGCAGGGCCGTGAGGTGTTGGCAGGGCCGTGCAGACAGCCGGGCGCGCAGAGCTTGCACGTGGGAAGGCTATCACCTGACAACCGCCCGGGCGACAAGATGAGGAACGGAGCTGCTGCAGGTGGGGAACAGAGCTGCAGTTCCCTGACTGGTATAAAGTTTTATACGCTCCTCAATGTATGCGCCTTGTCAGGATTTACAGTAATTTAAGGTGTGTGTTACTCCTCCAGGCATGGAACTCGTAAATATTACCCTGGACTATTTGTCACTGCCTCCTCTGCCGTGTATGAAATGAAATTCGATACTTATCTCTGTATCGTTAGCGTATTAAACAGTGGGATTTATGGGGTTCGAGATTTCACTTGCTTTGGGAACATTAACTTCCTCAGTAAAAGGCCTGGATGAAATAGGAGGAATGCCAGCCTACCCCGAAAGTAGCTCTGGATCCTCAGGTGTGCGGAAGCCCTCAGGCCCGAGCACACACAGGTATCTCACTGTGACCTTCATTGCACGGGCTCTTCTCCTCTCCTCTCCGTTCCCATCCTTTATCCCCTGTAACCAGCATCTTTCTCCTCCACCATCACCATCAGACAAACAGGACAACAAAAGCTTATCTACAGGTATCCAATTCCCACCCAGATCTTCATCCACGCAGACTGGAGCCATCAGCTCAACCTCCTACTTTGCTATTCCCCAGGAACAGAAGATACAGAAGAGCCTCTGAAATATGCAGAGCCTTGTATCTGACTCCAGGTACTGCGTAGAGATGATATTTTGGTACTAAAAGCTGCTGGAAATAATTAGGAACATGTATTATTTTTGGACAACTTTTACATGAATTCATCTTCCCACTGCATAAAGAAATACACTACCGTATGGGAAGCACATTTTACGGTATCTCTAAATAAAGCCCACAATAGCGTATTACCCACGTAGCGCAGAACACCGACAAGGTAATCTTTACAAACGTCACCGGTTTATAAGCACCTCTGCATAGGACAAAGCTGAGCCACAATGGCCAGCGCATTTGATACTGCACAAATGGCAAGAAATCCCTTCCTGTGACTACAGTTTTCTGTCAAAATGACCCCGAGAAAAACGCCTTTGAAAAGCTTAAACGCACACGAGTATCTCCATCCTTCTGGACGGGCAGCGGCTTCAAGACAGTGCTCTGAGGGAAGGTAACTTCAAGGTAAGCAACTTCAAAGTGCAAACAATGCTGCACCTGTTCTTGCCCCGAGAAGAATGGTTTCACGTCATATTGGGCTCCAGGTCTGCACTATGCAGTACTATATACCTCTGACGTATGCCTTTAAGCTGTATCTTTTCTCAACCAGTCCAAATAGGACGATCCGTTAAGAAGCACTTACAGCTCCTACTGTACATTCCCGTCCTGTCACTTAAACGGAACAAAATGTTCTCCACGGAGTTTCGGCACAAAATTTTGTTTTCAACAACATCTGTTACTGTTATTAGAACAAGGGTTGCCTCCGGACTTGGTGCCAGCATGTTTTAATATAAGGTTTGTTCCTGTGCGTCTTATTTTTTCTTAAACAATCAGGACAGATTTGTTATTCTTTAAGCCATTTTTGTTGTGGTTTAGTTTTAGAAACCTCTCCATCGTCTTCTTGCTGATGTATGTGACTGCAAATCAGGGCTGCTGTTCTTGAGCTGGAGATACCAGAGCAAACTCTGCGGTTTCCATTTCTTCTTCTTTACGCAGACTCCTTCTCAGCGTGTCAAACGCTAACTCTGCAGTTGGGAAACAGCCTTTCCCTAATCCCTTTTGAGAAGGCTTATGCATCAAGTCAGACTTTTGCAGGCTGGACCCCATACCTACATAAGGTAGCCTTCCTCCTTGTGCCTCTTTAGACATGTCATATATGGATACACACAGATAAAGAGGAAGAGGCAGACAGACAGGTGGGGAGCACCCTTAATTTAAAGGATGATCCTTATTTGATGCATCTAATAAAAGGGCTACTAATAAATATTTCAAAATGTGTGTCAAATTCTCCACTTTCAAGGCTCCCTGAAGGCACTGGTTTGTGCCAGTATAGATTTCAGCCCTATGTTTTAAACAGTCATTGGGGAGAGGGATTAGACAAGGTTGTGCAAATGCATAATTTTATGCAGATAATAAATATCTTGTAGGAGGAGTGCTATTAAGATAAGCCTCATCTCATATTTCCCATAGTCTCATTCCTTCCTTGAGAGAGAGGGAGGGGGTAACAGTCGACAGCGCCTTCGGTTCTGTTCACTCGTGTTCTTGTACCGTGCCTGTGGCTACCGACTTACAACATCTCGCTGCGTTCTGCCAAGGGTTGGATTAAATGACAGACGTCAAAAAGCAGGATGTTCAGTTCACGGTGAAATCTTTCCTGTGACTTTGCAAAGGAAGCATGAAGGCCTACTGAGCACGACAGAAATGCCCCTCCCCACTTCCAGCAGTGTGGGCAAAGGGCGAAAGCAGAGGTGTGCAACATGTGCACAGGCCTCCTCTGCACTGTCATGGCCCAGGCTAACTTTAGCTATAGGAAGAGACATGTCCTTTGGATAAAGCTGAAAGCGGAAAGAACAGATCCAGCCAAGCATGGGTGCTCTCTGCATGTGACCAGTGCAGGAAGTGAAAGTGAGCCCACACACCCAGAAGTGTGCCGCTCAAGGGCTGTAGTGCCAGCTGTTAGAGAAAAATGCACAGAAAACCATACTTCTTCTCCACGGAGATCATTACAGGAGGTCTCTCTTACAGGAGATTCAAAGGTCCCAAACACAGATCTCTCACTTGTTCGCTGGGACGCCCCTCCGTAGCCTCAGTCTGCTTTCCCTGGATTCATTCTTTCCATTATTCCCCCCCTAACACCTCCTGTCACACATGTGCACAGACTATGGCCATTCCCTCTCCTAGGATAGCTCTGCCCTCCTCTCTCCACTGGCCCATTTTTATTATTTATTTGTCCTCTCCAATATTTGCAATTCTTTCCATTTTAATAAATTAATGAATCTCATTAACATGCGGCTGATTCCCACTCCCAGATTATTAATGAAAACTAATTAAATTAATGAGACTGGACTTAGTACCAATTCCTGGGGAACCTAACTAAACAACTCTCATTAATTAGATTCAGTGCTGTTTAGCATCACCCCTGTCGAACCATCCTTTAGCTAGTTCTTAGTTCATGGGACTGCATTCCTAGCTATGCTAATTTACAGGCACTATTCAGTAAATTGTTCATGAGGCACACCAAATGATTTACTCAAACCCAGATGTGTAACAGTACTATAGTCTCATCATCCACCAGGTCAGGAACAGTATCAGGAACGTCTACACCCCGTCAGCTCATCTTCCTTAACCTACAACCTACACTCTGGCCATCTCACAGTCAGGGTACTGCTAACGGCTGTACGCGTTCAGTCCACCCCGGAAGTAACGGCCTGTGCACTGCAAAGCTGCTGTCTGAATAGTGCGCCTCGGTAGAAACGCACGGCACTAACGGTCTGGAAGGTGCACGGGCACCTGCTGCTTTCTGGGCAGGGCTGGGTGTTGGGCTCGGCCTACAGCTGGGAACAGCCTCACTTTCCCATGTCATACACCACAGTTATGATCAGCGGGACTTCCCGGTACCAAGAAGGAGCTGCCGGCCGATCATCCTCAAAGCTGGCACCAAGCTGTGGAATCCGGGCGCCCGCTTGGTCCAAGACAGCCCAGATCCGCTGATCTTCAAGGCTAGGCTAGGCTAGGCTTTTGTCGGGGCAGCATACGACAGGGGGCTAGGTTTGTTGGGGAGGCAGGGTAAGAGCGCGGGCTGACTGAACCTCTAGCGGATGGTTTCGTTATTCTGGGGTGACGATGCATTTCAGCTGTATCAAGCACAGGGCAAGCATTTTACTGCATACATCATTACAAATAACCAGAATAACTGGACGAATAATGAAACATTCAAATGTCAACAGGTTTGTAATTTTTTTGAAAACAAGAAAGCATGGGGAGGGGAGGACTTTGCAGAATCTGGTGTTTGTAATGAAACTGCTTCAAGAAATCTGGAAAGAAGTCTTACATGTTGAAAATCATGTATGCTTGCACTTCAGCTCAGTTTTAGCATTCACTTAGGAAACACCCTTTCATATCCCATGGACTACGGATGTTTAATTGAAAGGTTACATACAGGGTCATCAGCATGGCACACAATGCCTCTAGCCTTATAATACACTTTCAACTTCAAAGGGATTGGCTACATTCCTGAACCTTGTACCAATAAGCACTAATAACACTGAAAAATGAAAACCAAAACAGATGTCTCCAATAGCATTGATTCTTCTTAGCTGTTCACAGCTATTCTTACACGTCTAGGCATAACGAAGGAAAGTCCTCTCACGTTGTGTGCAAAGCTGCGTTGCGCCATGGAAATGCCGCTGGAATGTTCACCTTCGCCGTCGCCTTGTTCACCCTTGACAGACCGTCTCCATTACCGTCTTAAGAAAAGCTCTTTAAAATGTCATTTAAAAATGCACCTAAATATGTAAACGCTTACGTAACAATGGCTGGAGCTGACAACTGTATATATTGCTTGAAATGCATTTTGGACAAATGTGAATGTAATATACATTCGAAGGGATCAGCTGAACTATACATATATGCCCAGCGGTCCCTACATTAACTGAGCAGTCAGAGAGCCCGACGGAAACCTGCTCTCCTTGCATGGTGGTGGCGGTCAAAAGGCAAACAAAACACTAGTCAAAGGTGCCATTAAGCAAAGGCAAACAAAATGCCAGTCATAGCACGACCTTTGTCCCATTATGTATACAGCCCAGCACACTGCCCTTAGGAAAAGGCTGTATTCATTTCTGGTCAAAAGCAGATCACAATTGAAAAAAGGGGGCTCAGAGACACTTGACAACAGCTAGAGAGAGAGATTTCCATGCGAGGAGGCACTGACAGGAACGCGATAGGGGTAACACAAACAAATCAAGGAAAGGCAAAGCGCTTACTTTCCCCCTCTCTTCTATAACAAGTGAAGTCATATTCTATGATGCACATTCAGTGAGGCTGAAGGATGACATTTGTAAACCTGTTGAAAGGAAATACATTCTAAGGCGTTAGAAAGATGCCAAAAAGAGCATGTATCTGACAGATGAGAACATCCCCAGGATGGGGATAGGACTACATAGGATTTTTCTTTTTTATAACTTAGACGGGATCTAAGTATGCCACAAGCAAACACCTCCCCTATGGTCAGGGTATCTCGTAATTGTCCAGTCGGGATTTCTTGCCTTTTCTTTCAGTATTTGGCTCTTTCAAGGGTAGGATACAGGAGTGTATGGTCTGACTGGGTATTACATTTCCTTTTCTGTCATTACAGAAGCAACACTTCTTTGACTGCTCACAATAGCTCCGTCAGAAAGTGATCGGCATCTTCACTGTAAGTGAAAGAACTATGCTAGTTTAGCCTAAAAGATGTACTGGCTAGGGTTTGTAAAGTTTCCCGTTTCATTTGGTTTTGCCTAAATTTCTAATATTTGTGTGTATATTTGTTCCAATTTGGCCAATTAGAGAAAAAAAGAGAATGGCAGCATCCAATGGTCTGGAGACAAGCACGAGTATAAGAGGACATCCAAAAGTGGCAACTTCCAAGCTGATAAAAGGAAGTGCTTTTCCACACCTTGTATAATCAGCTGACAGAGTTTCCTGACACCAGCCCCGAGCAGAGCGCTATGAAAGATTTGGTATTTGGATGGACAGCAAACGTACCCAGAGATATAATGTTAAAAAATGAACGTGCACCCCCACACTGCCGGTGCCGGGGGGTTGCACGTCCGTCCCCAGTTTGTAGAACTGGTAAGTGCCAGAGACAGGACGCTGACCTCGATGGACTTCTGGTTGGTACAGTGGGCATGCTTGGGTGACTGGAGGCTGGAGTTGGCCTCTTAATAATGAATGAAAAATAATGGAGAAAGTAGGGACTAGCTTGCAGGTGCCCTGACGTGCAGACAAGCAGCTTGCGTTTGAGGAGGAGGAGGGGAAGCCAATGGAAGGAGTTCAGAGAAGCCTAGAAGCCAATGGAAGGATGCTGAGAAGCCTAGATAATGACATGTACCCAAGACTTGAATGTCTGCAGACTTTTCGAATTTAAAGGACATACTATAGATTCATTAGTCAAGTCACAGGTATAACATGATGTCTCTTCAGAATAAAGTCCTCGTACTCTGTTCAGAAGCGCTAACAGCAAAGCCTTCTCTGGATTTTGCTGCCGATGTCTTTGCTAGCTATAGTAAATCAGCACAGTTCAGCACCTGGTCCAGGAAAGAGACATTGTCCGTAGCACAACAACAGCATCTTCCCTCTCCTGTGTCCCTTCACACACCCAGCCCTTCCTATGCCTTGAGATGCGTAGCTGGACTCTGGGCTGCCAGCCCCAGACATGACCCTGAACAGCTTTCTCGGCACTGACAGCAACAAAGTTAAATTACCAAAAGCATAACCTAAACCCTGCCATTTTGATGTACAAAGGAATGACAGGAAAAGGACAGCGCACCAGACGAACCATCACAGCTCGTGCCAGTTGCTGAATAACTTGCGTGCCTCAATCCCGCTCAAGAAGAAAAATGAACGTTAGCATGATAAACTACGGGGCTCTTTGACCTGCCTCGGAGAACCCCGCGGTTTCCAGACCTGCCCGAGTAACCGAATGCCCCTCTCTGACTGCTGCAGCATCATCACGCAGCATCAAAAGCATGCCCCTGTCCCCTGTACACCAGGGCATGCTACTCAAACCACTGAGCATGTCCAGCAATTTTCCACCACATTACAAAGAGTTTCCTACCCCAAAGTGCAGAGTGCAAAGCCTAAATCAAATAAACGTCCTGATGTGCAGAAGGCACTGGTTTTCACTGCAGTCAGTCTGACCCTTCCTTCGCGCATTCTTCCCCTCGGATGAAGAATGCTATCATACGGCATACCATACAGCCAAATCAATTATACGAGGCACTTTTGGAATATTAAGAATGGGCTTTGATGCCTGCGCAGATCTGCTGGGACCCTTCAGCTTGCTTGAGGGAAAGGCATTTGTTGTGTACTATACCACGTAGGCTGCATAATTTGACTCTGCAAAGGGGAAAAACCCTAAAGGGAAACATCATTCAAAAAAGCAAGAAAAGAAGAGGAGGACATTTTCTGGGAAGGGCATGCTCAAGTGACAGACTCAGATGTACCGAAACAGCAGGAAAGAAGTCGTGCAAAGAATTTCCCTCAGGTAGAAATTCACCATCTTTGAAAGGGATTGAGAAACCAGTTTTAGCTGTAACAAGGTTGCAGAGCTTCACATCTGTGAAACGTGTCTTTTGTTGGCAGCAGAACCGTTTTGCTTTAGGAGGCGTGAAAATGTGCTTTTGTTGTCCTTGCAGGCTTTAGCAGCAGCAATAGCTTTTTTGCCTAGCTGTGGTTGTATCTGGTCATGGACAGGACTCAGATTTCATCTACAGATTGATTTTCTAGGCTTACTAGGTACTGAAATCTCAACTAGGCTCAGTCAGGAAAGAGAAATCTTTCTGGCTGCATCAGTGAGCACAAAGTGAAGGGGGGAAAACCTGTTGCTGAGTCCAAATGTCTATAGTGACTTGGATGGCAACCAGACCCTCTCTGCTCCTGATGAACTCCATGCAGGCGGCCGCCGTGAGCAATGTGGAAGGCTCTGGAGCAGACTGAATGCTACCAGCTGATTCACTCTGCTTCCTTTCAGCTGCCAGCCCACAATATTCGTGTCAGAAAAGGCTGCATCAGGAGATGGATCCAGATGCTTCATCCAGATGATGCATAAAGTTCCGGAAATTCACATGCACATCTGGTTACTGAGAAAGAAGCAATAAAAAACTGAATCTCTTATTATTAATAAAAAGAAAAACCCACTTTTTTCCCCCTAAAGACAGGCTAATTCAGGTGGCATTAAATCCCTCTCGATAATACGACAGCTGAGCGCACCCTGGAACGCAAAAGGGGTGACAGCGAGTGCCAGAGCTGCTGCTTCCTGCTCTAAGACAAGAGCGGGCTGATGTTTAACTTTTTAATTTAACAGCCACTCCAGCTGAGCTGACAGCGGCCAGGGAGCCTCAGCTGACTGGTGACCAGTCAATGTAGAAGTTTGCTTTAAATCTGAATGAAGTAACTCAAGGAGAAAACAGGGCTACATTCACTAGATAGCTGGATAAGATAGGAAAAATGCCTGTTAAATCCAGGGTGAGCCCCCTCCTGCAGTGACCGCTGGGTCAGACAGTCAGGGCTCAACTCTGTGGCTGTAATGAGCACCCAGGGCCCTGCCTGATGTCGCGTATGCGTTGGGCAGGGTCAATACCTGCCTAGGGCTTGCAGAACTGGCAGCAAAAGTAGAAGGCGTTGATCGGGCTTAACAAATGGTTCAGATGGTTTCTGCTGGCGAGAAGTGCTGGAGCAGCAGGCACAAAGCCCAGTTTCCATGGGGGTGCAGCCACTGGACGCTGTGCTCACACCCCCCTCCCACTCTCCACCCTGCCCTGGAGGGACCCTACCGAAAGGTGGAGGCAATTCTCCTGTGCCCACAACTCACTCCTCACTCACACCTCTGATCAGTGTGGAAAACAGTGAATCCACTGGTAGGTCCACGTGCCTGTCACTAACCAGACTCTATCTCCCGTACGTCTCAGAGCAGCCACTGAACCCAACATGGAACGGGCAAAACCAAGAAGTCTAAAAGTTTTGCCCCCGCTGTATCCGCAAATACCAGCCCCACGGCCGTCGGCCACTGAAACCGCTTTCAAAGAAGAAAAACACAAGTAGCTGCAACAGAAAAGGGGGGGATAGGTAGTCTACCAGCAGGCAGCCTCCACCCTCAGTGGAGCAAGCGTTGCTCAGCGGGGTCCATCTCAGGCAGTCTGTTGGTGCCAAGCAGGGCTGCACTGCAACTACCTGGACAAAACTCAGAAGAGAGACAAAGACCGAGCAGGAAGAGTAGAAGTTGCCAAACGTGGCTGCAGTCGGCGCCACTCGTGACCATAAATGTCATTACTGACATTCGAGAGCACATCATGCTCAAAAGGAGTGTCTTTTAAACACAGCCATATTTAATTTGCAATGAAGAGAACACCTTCAGTTATTCTGTCTCTATATGCCTGTTTAATTGGGCCTGTGATTATTTCTGCTGTGGAGACCTTTTATAGGGGAGAAAAGAAAAATTAATGAGAATTATTCACAAGCCCAACTTCTAACTAGTAAAACCAAGAGTTTAATGTAAGAGGCAAAGTCCCCATCTGGTACTTCTCTTTGAAAGGAACAGCCCATGTGAAGGATTTATTGTGACATTACAATGCTTGATGTCAAATAATCTAGCTGGAAGAACATTATTGCCCTAAAGAGAGCCATCAGGCCCTGTGTGACACGGATATGTGAAAGGATTAACTACACTTAAATCAATATGGGCAATGAAAACAGAAATAACCAATCTTTTGGCCACTCAATTATTTAAGAGAGTCTGTATTCCCCGCAGAATGGAATTAAACGTGCGTTTAAGAAGACTGACAATTAAATCTGCTTCTTTAATGCTAAGGTAAGAACATAAGGATCCCAGATCTGTCTACAGCAAGGAGGACCTGCAAACTGAAGTTCTCCGAGATTGCCGTTTATTTGGAGTATGCTGTCGGTGTTTTTTCCTTGGCCATGGAATTCAGGATCACTCTGATAAACACTTTCCAGCACGACCACATTCACAAAAATGCAAAATGTGCTTCCCATTCACAAAGATGCCAAGTCTGCACTAGGGTGTAGGTTGTGGATGTGCTGCAGGCACACCGTCATTGTGCCACCTCCCTCTCTGGACCATGGACAGGTCTGAGTGGGATCCACCTAATCTGTGCTAACAGCAGATGCACGTTGTACTAGGTGGGAGAAGAATTTTTGCAATATCTGATCACTACCCAAGTTATATCGTCTCATGATTGGATGTGAACATCAAATACATACAGCCTGTGCAAAAGACTTGCAGCTGCTTGCAGACAACGCTCTCCAGCTGACTTTTCTTCCCCCCCCAACTCCTAGTTCTAGGCTACAAAACCACAAAATGCTGGTTTCAAATTCTCAGAATATGAACAAGTATATGTATTTTCTGTTAAATGAATTTAAAGGAGCAGAGGGTTGTTTCATCCTTTCCAATCCAGGGAAGCTTATCTTATCTCGGGCTTTTACAACTTGGATAATATTTTACAGAGAAAATGCTTCTGCTTTTCAGTTGAGGATGATACTATTTTTCCTGGCTTGTAAATGTATTTTTTTTTCACATGATGCCTAGTAATGTGTACCAAGTCTTGAGTGTTTGCCCATCAATTCTGAAACACACTAAGGGCTAGGAGAATTTTATATCCGTCTGCATACCATCTACTGGACTTTATAGCCTGGAAAACTGAAAGATGCTCTTCACTCAGGCAGAGCCCAACACACTAAGAAATCATGTACAAGTATGAGGCCCAGCTGAGAGACGCTTAAGCTGAAGACTGTCAGTTTAGCAAAAGCTTTTATGAATTCATAGGTGGTTAAAGGGTCTAATATGTGATTTGTAGGCCAAGTTCTGGCAAAGAAACCTTCCTCTGACTTCTTCACACTGTCGCGTTGGTTTGCCATGCTGCCTGCTATTGGCATTCTTTCAGGGTTTCTCTGTAGCTGTGTTTTGCATTTTGATCCTGTGCCTATTAAAAGGTATTACAAGGTCATTATATTACATTTTCTCTAATAGCTTGATTTCTTCCACACGGGGAGAGAGTGCAGCCCACCACAGCTGGACTTTTCTAAAAGTTGTTTTAACGCTGTTTCAGAAATGATGCTATAGAAAATCATTACTCACAATTTTTGTCTTGCCACCTGATAAGTATAACAGCTGGAAGGTATGGGTGATAAATGCTACCTGGCCCTCTGCTGCTCTTGTGATAACCTGTCTATGTTTCCTAGCCATGTTACGGTGCAAAAATCCGACAACTGTCCCTTTGTAACCAAGAACTATACTTTCTCTGGCTCCTCTCCCCATTCACGGTTTTACATAAAGTTCCTGGCTTAGACATGCTTTTAGTGGCTGTGATGTGGCTAGGAAGGGACCTCAGACACTGCCTGCGTTCTGGACGGTGGTCATACGTCTGGTTATTTTCACTCCATTACTTTACCTTTCGTGGCCAAACAGTTTACTTTCTCCCTCCTGGTATCAGCATTAAACACTGCTCATTCTTTTAAGATTATATTTAAGATGGTCTTTGCCCCCCTTCTGTCCATTTTCCATCATGTAGTTCCTGCAGGTGATTGATGCTCTCTCTTATGGTAGTTCTTTTAACTTCCATATGACAGTGACTTGTTGCTGGTGCCTCAGTAGCATAAACATGAGTGATAACAATATTACACTCTAAGGTTTACTCTTAGAGAAAGGGGAATGAAACACTGCTTCTGTGCACGACAGTGGAGATAACGACAGACATGTACAGGACTAAACGGTCAGTTAGTATTTTGAACAGGATTTCACTTCCCCCACTCAAGAATTCTGGAGAGAAGAAACTTTCAGAATAGATTTGTTCTGTCTATCACAGTTCTCCATAGGTTTACAACGATCCCGGTATTTGGTTCAATTCGTGTTTATTTGGTACATTATAGAACCTCGGACTTAAAATGATAATTGCCGAGCTGCAGGTTAGAAGCAGCTGCAGAAAATGATGTCCACAGACCTTGCTTTGAGGTCACTATAGATGCAATTACCCACAGATCTCCATTCTCTGATGAGATCTTGCATGTAGTGACACATGGATGCAATACCTATGCTTTTAAAAATATCTCTGCAAATAAAACCTTAACTGTATGTAAAGAGGCACTACTGCCCCCTCCATCACTGTATTTGTAACGTCAAGCGGCCTGGCTCAAAACCTGTCCACTTGGAGCACGACTCCCTCACCTGAGACACAACGAGACCTCGCAGTGGGGCTTCATAAGCAATGGT
Source organism: Alligator sinensis (assembly GCF_000455745.1). Taxonomy (NCBI): domain Eukaryota; kingdom Metazoa; phylum Chordata; order Crocodylia; family Alligatoridae; genus Alligator; species Alligator sinensis. The sequence continues at coordinate 4,324,434 of NW_005841869.1, forward strand.
TCTCTTTACCTTGCACATGGCATTATTTGATCAACACTTGAATACCACGGTCACGGGAGCCCTATGAAAGCAGAGGAGACAGCGTAGACAGACTGATCCAGCCATCCAAATGTGGACATTTCGTATATCGTCCAGGAACCTCCTCGCTCTCCGACACAGCAGTTGGACAACACCCCCCACTCCTAGTCTAGCTAGACAACGGAAGTTCACGCTGGGAACTTGGATTCGCTGTTTTGGAATTTGGGTGCCTTATTTCTACCTTGCATGGGTCTCTGTAATCAAATCAGATCCAGCCCAACTCTTGCAAGTTAGCCAGGACAGGAGATCCCTAGGGACCGTGCAGTTCGCGAACGCACGTGAAAAGGAACAGGCGGGAAAGGCGGCTGCGGCTGAAGAACACTGCTCTCTGAGCAGCCCTTGGCCTGTTACCCGACAGCCGCTCCTGCCTCCCAGACCTCAGTAAGAGCTTGCACAATCCAGGTCTGCTGTGCACAGACCTGGTCCCACATGGGCTGGGCACAGGATGGGCCTTTCACTCCTCTGCGCACAAGGATCGTGTCATGCTAGTGCTGCATGTAGTAGAGGAGGACACATGAGCAAACCCTGGCCTTGGCACCCACCCACTGCACAGGCCATCGCAGCTGGATAGATGCAGAGGGAGAGGAGGATGCTGTTCTCTGGTGGGAGACTGAGCTGGAGGTTCCCAGGGCTCCCAGTGCAGGGCAGGGCCAGAGGCACAACCTGCCTGAGGGATGTGCTCTAGATTTGTTCATGTTACTACAGTAAAAAAAAAATCCTCAGCCTCTGGCGAGAAGCCTGGAGCCCTCCTAAACGTCCAGCAGAGCAGTGTGAGGGGGCCGCAGTCCCAGGAGGGGGTGGAAGCTGTGCAGAGTGCTCAGCATCAGCACAAAGTTTTGGGATTATGTCCACAGCCCCAGGATTCAGCAAACACCAGCGTGGCGCAGGGAGAAGAGCAAGGAGATGAAGAAGCTGCTCTGTGAGCCGCTGGGATGGCGACTGTTGCTAGGGTAATGCTCCCAGCATCCTTCTCTCTCGCTCCCAGCCCCTTCTGCTGGTATTACCCTGTCCGACTGGTAATTGAATTCTCCTACGGCAAGGTCCAACAGTTTCCTACTTTATTTACTTATCCTCGTGCAAACGCTGACGTTTCCATCCCTCTGCAACGAGCACGTATAACTGCGTGTCCTCAGCATGCTTCAACTCAAGTGCGTACGGGGGAGAGACCAGCACGCCAGCCCTCCGACAGCCAGGCCTGATGAAAACATGCAGCTGCAAGAGGAAGGCGCCACGTTCCTGGAGCGCTGCACGCCGCACCCGGGCCCCTCGCTGGACTCCAGACCCAGCACGTGCCTAGGTTGCACAACACTTCCCCCCTTTCCTTGAAAAACCTACTGATATTGCACGTGTCCCATATATAATTCCAAGAATGGCAGTCACGTAGACAATACATCGCACTAACACAATTACAGACCTCACCGAGACTCACTGCAGCATCAGCTGTTTCACCAAAAATCGGTTGTTCACCTTGCTGCTGATGATCAGACTGCAGTTAACGCCGAGCATTTTGCACAGTGAAAATCACTGCTAGAACAATCACGTTTACCATCCCTCAATAAACCTAATATTTAGATATAAACTAGAGACGTCTCAGTGTGTCAGCAATGTATTTTTAAACACAGAAATGGGAAGAAATAATGATCTCTCTAAAGGTTACAGTAAACAAGAAGCTGTCTATTGATTTCTGTTTCACATTAAGCATTTCCGCGCAGTATTCTCTGTCCTTTATCAGTTCAATGAAGACAGACAGACAGCGAGCCACTTGTCACCAGAATAAATTGGAAGCACTGGGTCTGACCTTTTTCAATGGGGGTTCAACCAAAATTGGTTCAAAACGGGAGATTTTCCTCAAGGAAGCTATGCACTGAGATAAACAGCCATCCTTGTCAACCAAACCAACCTTTCCTCAACAGCGGGTGATGCTTCCTAGAACGCGCGCGCAGGGTCTGCTGGGCCAACGCAGCTCCTCATGCCAGGGCCCATCAGCTGCCTGGGAGGACGCGGCAAACATCTGCACCACAAAAATCCCTTTTCAACCCAATCAAACTTTTCCAAGCAAAACTTTCAGTCAGTTTTTGTTGAAATTTAACTACCAAGAATTTAATGTTTTTAATGAAAACCTGAAAAATTCTGGGGAAAAAAGCCTGTGACAGAACTAAAACTTTTGTATGAATTGAAATGTCTATATTCTGATTGAATAAATAGCACACCTGGATTTAGGTCAGGGCATACAGTACCGACAACGGGATCCCAAATGAACTCATACTGAAAACTATGCTGGGGGTTTCACACTTCAGTGAATCTTGTTTGGTTTCTGGCCGGAATATTTCAATCCTTATGAAACCGGCCACGGAAAAAGTTCTAAATACTTAAGCCCAGCCGGGGCTGCACTACGAGACCCAAAACCCAAGCAAGTCTTTTGGCTGTGGTTGTCATGCTTTTGCATTTCATTCCCAGGTCGTGATTCCATGCCCAGGAAATCCTGGTAAAACCCGCAGACTAAAACGTGCATCCATCCGCTCATAGGAGCGAAGAGGCAGAAGTGGCTGATTAAATTAACCTGTCAACTGGAGAGCTAAGGAATAATTTTAGTGAGAAGGCCACACAAAGGGAAGTTTTTCAAGCACAGAATTAACTCCGAGTCCTGTTACAGGAACCTTTGTGATGCTCTTCTCTCAGGCTCCCCCCCAGAGCAAAGGAACTGGAAAGGAGAGGAGCTGGCGTGTCACTCAGGCCTCCTTAGACTCGGAGGAGCAGGAAGATGCACACAGTCAGTGATCTCTTCCAGTCAGTGATCTTCTCCACTACACCCAGTTGGGAGACTCAGAAACCATTTGGGAAAAACTAGAGTAATGCAATCCCCAGCCCCTGCCCTGCTGCAGGGTGCTCGGGTTACCTGCTGCTCTTCCATTAACACTCCCCTGAAATCAGCTGGGCAGAGCGGGCACCACCACACTACCCCAAGGAAGGCTCCACAGCCTGGTCAGACTATAGCCCTGCTGCTGTGTGGACTGAGAGCAAAGCTCAGGCTGGCTGCTGTTTACGCTAGCTCATCCCACTTCAGCTTCCTCCACTGCGCTGCCTTCGCCAGGTGCTACTCTTACTGTTTGTGTTACAGTAGTTGTTGCAGCCTTGCTAGCATCTCGTGCATGTACTATCCCAAACTCACAGCTATCGCTTAGGGGATCATTGCCCAGAGCTACTACTGAAGAAAACTATTTAGATCTAAAACATCTGTAACAGGCTTGACTGTCCTGCAAGGAAGATACAAGCCTCAGCAGGACTCCTTCCACTAAGCCGAAGAAGAATCACACCATCTGCTTCCAGGGCCAGCTTCCTGGGGTCCTGCTGCCGTGGATTTGACCGAATCACCTGTGGCTGCTCTTTGAAGGGACTAGTCCTTGCCTGCCTCTTGCCACTCAAGCGGCGGGAGGACTTGCCCAGCTCTTGAAAGGTGCTGCAAGGTGCACTCTGTCACGTTCTCTAAACCTGACAGCTGATGGGTCTGACACCGCTCCTGCCACTCAGAAGGTGTAGAGAAGACACCCTGCTAATCCATCTAACAAGCACTTCTCTTGTCTCCTCTCAGCTCCAAAACTAATTACACAGGAGGCCGCAGGTACTTGGTGTCACGTGGGGGAGCGAGGGAGGAAAGGGCCGCGCACGTATAGGTGGATGCACAGGTGATAAGGGGGGTCAGGCACCGCTGTCCCGTGTGCTGAGAAGTAGACTGATGCCTGCAGACTTTCCAGCACCTTTCCCGAGCCTGAGAGACGCTGGGGCCCAGCACTAGTCCAGCTCTGGAAGCAGCACAGCACCAGCCAGGCAGGCACCCCACGACCAGCAATCACACGCTGTCTCTCTCATGACTCGGTGAAGTTTTGACCCAGACCCAAACTGCGATGCCAGTCGTAGAGGCCTTTCCTCCACAGGCCCTGGGCTAGGAGTGCAGCTCCACCATCTTCACCCAAGTTATGCCCATTTCCACCAGGACTGAATTTGGTCTGTGGTCTCCATTTCCAGCCATGCTTGTATCTTAGCGAGGGCTAGGAACATTGCCTGCAGACTGCCAAACGTTTTCTATCATAAGACCCAGTGTGCAGTTGCCCATGCCTTTGCCAAAGTACAGTGTTTTGGCTGACATTTTCTATGCCAGGTGTCTGCCTCGGGCTCAGTTTTATTTTTAAAGCTTCAGCAGAAAAGGCCGAGCTATTTCCAGGAGAGAGGGGAGGACCTGTCCGTGCCTCCACTCCACACTCACACACTACACTGAGACCCTACACGACCTCCTCCGTGGCCCAGAGCCCAAAGCAGTTCTGCAGCACAGCCTTCCTGGTTTCAGAGATGGCTCTTTTGCTCTCCGTGTTGAAATCCAGGCAATAAACCTCTCAAAGATCACTGTTTAACTGTGCTCGGTAGAGGTTTGTTAGAGGCTGGCAACAACATTCTCCAAAGAAGAACGAGAGAGTCGACAAGGATGAGGCAGGAGCCTGACAATGAAGCAGAGGCACAGGTACACACATGGGGGGAAAGTTCATTAAAGTGAGAGAAGCAGCTGCTTCAAATGCCTGTTTTGTTTCGAAGCTGTATCCACTGGGGGGAAATGGAATAAAAACATGGAGTTAAAGGGAGCTCACCAAATATTTAAAAACTAAACGCCAGAAATGTTTTATTTTTTAAATCCAAATAAAACCAAAATTAGATTTAAATCAAAATTAAATTCTGTAAGTCCATAAGGGCATTTTAAATGAAATGTTTTCTTCCACACAAATAAACATGTGGACTTCGGTTCAGTTTGTGTTTCCTGCAAACAAATCAGAATACTTTCCTCAACAATTCACGCTCTGTGCAGTAACTAAAAGCAGTCCTACCACGAGGTCCAGAGAGAGGTCCGGGGTCACTGTGACTACGGACATGCTGCACACATCTCACGAGAGATGAGCCCCTAGCCTGGGCTCCTTAATCTGCTCCAAGATGGTTTCGTGATTGACTAATAAAAATCATTATTACATAAAACTAGACACATTCAGAACAGAAAGAAGGTGCCGGTTGTTAGTCAAGGGGATAAGCAAACAGTGGAACAACTGCTCTGGAGATGCGATGGGGTCTTCAGCACAGCACATCTTTAAGTCTGGGCTAGATGTTTTCCTATAAGATAACCCTACTTGAACAAGAATTCACTCAGCTAAGACCTATGGCTTGCATTTCAAGAGAGATCACACTAGATGATCAGGAGGGCTTTCCTGGCCTTATACATCAATCATACACAATTCGCTTGCAATGATTACGCATTCAAAATACCTGGAGTGCAGAAGATTTATGTACGTGATTAGTCTGTTGTTGAGTGAGGGTGGACCAGAAACCCCTGAATCTCTGCAGCATGATCTTAGCGGACTCTGATGCTGTTATTAATCCTGTTTATTACAGCAGAGTCTAGAGATCAATCAAGAAAGCAGCTCAATTGTGTTGTGCACTATATGAACAGAGTACTAGAGAAATCCTCCCCCAAAGAGCTTAGAGGCTAGACAGACAAGCTAGACACAGGGTAGGGGCCGGGGTTAATATACTTATGTAAGAGCAATACACAGGCTCCCATCGCCAAGTCTGAGTGCCCCTAGGATGCCCCGGAGAAGGCCATGCAGACTAGGCATGCACCCAGGGCATCACGGGGAATGGCTGCAGATACAGAAAAGTCAAGGGCATTTACACAGACCTACTGTAAGCCCTGAAGTACTTTGCTGTCCCAATCAGGGAAGCGATTCTTCACAAGGAGGCGAGTAATTTTAATTTTCACAATAGCTATGTTGGAAGTTCACACAATGATTCGAGGTGTGGTTTGAATGCAGAGAGTGTAGACTGCAGAACTAATGCTGCCTAGCTCCAACTCAGAGCTATATTGCAAAATAACCACGACCAAAAGACTGCCCGTTTTCTTTGTGCGAGCATCTGACCTGATGCTAGAGAACTTTGGAAAGAGATGCCTGGAAATAGCTAGTGCGATTTTCACCCAGCCCCAGGCACCGAGCCCTACCAAGCGGGGCAGCAAGGTAAGCACGCCAGCAAGTGCTGAACCAAGCACAGGTGCCCACGTCTGCAATCTCAGCTAGGAAGAGTGCTTTCAGCTGTCAGCCGATACCTTCTAACAGTTTCATGCCTTTTGCTATAACAGGAAGGCGCTGGGCTGTGTGTCCCTGGAGCAAATTAGCTCCTCCTCTCCTCATGATCCTGGCAAATGGCGAGATACTCACTGCACCAGGCCAGCAGCTCAGGAAGAGCTCCCCTGACCACGAGGCACCGTCCACAGCACACCGGGCTGTCTGCAGCCTGCTCACAGGTGTAAACTGGAGTTTGCTCCGCTACCAAAGCTCTGATGTCCAGGCTCTTTGTGGCTCCAGTATACTGAAGATTTGCTCATACGCTCCGATTCCATTAACTTCTCCCACTGCCGTGTCCCTGGGCTCCCTGATAGCCAGAAGGGGATGTCACTGCACGTTTCTCTTCCTAAACCAATTCTTTACTATATCGTTTGCTCCAAATGGGGGTAATAAGATTCCCCTGGGCTTTGGCTGTGGCTGGCCATAGGCATGTCAGCCCTCACTGGGCTGTCTAGGGTTCCCTATGTACAAGGAAAAGGAGGAAATAAGACATGTCATGTTGCCTGAGCAATACCCATTGTTACCTGCTTTTCTGCAGAAACTGAAAATCTACTGTAATGAGAGGTGGGCCAGGTGGCAGTTCAGTTCCTAGCAACATGCAGGTTTCTAGTTACCTCCAGCAAAACTTGTTTCAAGTTTAGCCAGATACACGTGTGCGAAAGGCTCCATGGCGTATGGTGAGGGTGTCTCCCTGCACTGAGATGCAATTAAAAAGACTAGAACCAGAGCTGAATCTAGTCCGCAGATTCAACTGCATCGTTTCAGGAAAAAAAGCTGGTGGCAGAAGCAGCCAGCACAGAAGTCTCTGCATTAAGAACATATAAAAGACTAGGAAATATTAGGACATAAAACTCCTCAAACTGGGCATGCAAATGAGTTGATACTTTTGGCTTTCATCTTCATGCAAGAAGGGAATCATAATGCCAGCTGACGAGCAGGCCAGAGGATGGAAATTCCATTTGATGAAAATTGTAAAATTTGCCTTCAGTCATGAATCCTAATAAAGTTTGAAAAACGCTATATATTCTGCAAAAGAAATGCTAAAAAAGATTTTGATTAACAAAACTGTTTCATTTTTACCTACACTTTCTACTTTATAATACACTTAAAAAAAAAAAACCTAAACAAAAAGTTATTTTAAAATGAAAAACAGAAATACTCCATAGTCTGAAAAAAATGTCAAAACAAGACATTTTTACATTGTTGGAATGTGTCCTCTCAATTTTGTTCCAAAAATTTAAATGTTGGCAAAAGTGTCACTACTTCGCAAAGTATTTAGGTTTCAACTGATCCGGACTCTCCATTAGAAAATGGGCCTGTTGAAGTCTTCCCAAACAACTGTTCACCTGACCTCAGTGCAGTGCGAGTTAGATAAATGCAGTCATGTTTCTAAATCACCAAGACACTCTGATGGGAGCACCAGAGGCAAGTCCACAACAGGGTAAATCGTTCTGTATTCAGTGCATGGATTGGAAGTAGTACAGTAAATACCGAGGCTGAACAATATTGTGCACTGAATGAGGCGTGCGTCTTGGGGAAAAGACAGGATGTGATCATGTAACTAAAGCATGCCTCCTATGCACACAAACAGGGGTGCAAATCAGGCTTGCACAGGCATCCTTAACTCTGGCATTCCCTAGCTTTCACCTTCCAACCATAATGACTTTTAATGTCGTTCTTTGGAGGTGATTAGACACATAAAACTGACTTGCTGAGGCTGGATGTTTGCTAAGCGAAACACATTAAAAGTAATTAGTGCTGTGCCAGCCCCTCCCATGTTACACCACAGAGAGGCCACAGGCAGCATTGTGATGGCGTTCCCAGCACGTCCTGCCGTCTGACAGCACCCTGCACGCATCCAGCAGGTCACAGGAACTCTCCTGCGCGGTGGCAGGCAGGCAGGCAGGCAGGCAGGCAGGCAGCCGAGCACTCGTTTCTTGACAACGTTTCATGCGAGAGCACGTGGAAAAGTCATCAGAAGTCTCCCTGCACATGCTGCTCAGATCCGAGTCCAACTTCCCGTTGGATTAGGCTTTTCCCAAGCAATTCTGCAAGCAGGAGTCTGGAGGACTGCCACGCTCAGAGTGCTCCACACAAGCACCATCAGCAGTAAAAGCCCTGATGGAAGACTAGTGGGGACAAGCTCGGCCTGGCTCCTCTCCTCCTGGCACCCGCCCTCAGAGCTGCACCCTCTGCATTACCGCTGTGTCCCAGTATCTTGCAGGAATGGATGGAAAATCTTAGGTCTCAGCGTCCCCTTGCCCACAGACACAGCATGCAGGACCCCTTTAATTTGGGAGGACCCACTGCATAGAGCGCCTTACAGCACTTCCTGGACGCTGAAAGGAGGGCTCTCTGTTAGACCCCCTCTGCACTCGTGCTCAGCTTGTTGCTCTGAGTAGCAAGTCACAGGAAAAAGAGTTTCTGGAAGTATTTTAGTTATATAATTTGTGTTTGGAAACTGTTCACCCCGAGGATGCATGCTTCACATTAATGAGATTAGTTATTGAATTACTCTCTCGCCTGACTGCCCAGAGAGGTCCTCTGTTGTGCTCACAGCTTGCCCCACATCTTTCTGTCAAGGGCGTATTTTTCCTGTTGCTGGCAATTCCCATTAAGTGCAATATTACACCCCCTCCTCCCTGGCTGGCTGCAAGGTGGGACACCGCAGGAAGAGGCTCCGCTGCTCTGTCTTCCATCAGCCTAACCACACGCCCGGCCCGCTGACGTCAGTGGGATTTCACTGCTGTGCTACACCCACGACCAGCCACAGTCGCTCTCCCGCACTAGGCCAAAGTGTTTGCGTGCTCTTGCTTTCCGAAGGGTGGGCAGCGTTCTTCCCTCTTCACCAGCGTACAGCATTGCATCCGTATGCAATAATTCGGTTGTATCGTATTCTTGTGTAGCTGAAGCTTGTCTTGGGGCTTCCCACGCTGTGCCCATGCCACGCCCTCAGAGTGAGAAAGTATTCCTAATCTCCGAACCGCATTTCCTCTGCTGCGGTTTGAGGCCACTGTTTCTAGCCCTCTCTCCTATGGCCACGCTGAGTAGTGTCTCTCTTTCCTCTTTATACTCACCCTTCGGATACTTGAAGTCTCATCAAATTTCCCCTCAGCCTTCTCTTCTCCAGACCAAATCATGCTACTGCTTTGAGCCTTGCCTCATAAGTCTTGCTTCCTATTTTTGTCGCTCTCCGCTGGACTCTTTCTAATCTGTCCACATCTCTCTTGACGTGTGGGGCCCAAAACTGGACAAAGCACTCCAGGCGAGACCACACCAGGGCTGAATAGAGCAAAAGACTCGCTTCCCTCCGTCTGCACGGGACACCCCTGCTAGTGCAACGCAGGATGCGGCTGGGGGGTTGCAACAGGAGCACCCTGCAGGCTCCTATTCAGCGTACGGCCCACGGTGACCACCAGGCCTTTCCCTTGCAGCACTGCAGCCTAGCCAGCCAGTCCCTTTTCTGTAGTTGTACGTGCAATTATTGTGTCCTAAAAGCAGGACTCTGCACTTGTCCTTGTTGAAGCTCATCTCATCTCAGACCATTCATCCAGGTCCCTGTGGATCCTAGCCCTACAGTTTGGAGCGCCTGCAACTCCACCCAACTTCGTATCATCCACGAGTTTGCTAAGCGTGAGCTCAGTCCCACTGTCCAGATCATGAAGGAAGATGCTAAACAACTCCAGACCCAGGACAGACCCCCGGGGAACGTCCCGACTAGACACTGAGCCACTTGGTGAGCAGCGACCCCAACCAGCTATGCGTCCACCTTTTGTCTCGTCTCTATTTCCTTACTTATTAATGAGAACGTCTCCATACAACTTAAACCCTGGGTCCTACCCGCCGAGCTTTTCAGTACTAGGAATGGTTTCTGCCTGCCTAGAAAGAAGCAGGTGCAAAAGCAGAGCCCGCTGAACGGTGGGTAAAACCTCCCTGAACCCCAAAGAGACCCCTCTGCCCGCCCCGCTTGCTTCCTACAGCAGAGAGCAAGCTGCGCCTTCGGGCCTGCAGTCACTTATGTGAGGGAAGCAAGCAGGCAATCAGAGCAGAGATAATTACCAGCTAATTGCTCTCAGCAGAGGCAGAGGCAGAGGCAGTGGGTCCTCCTCTGATCGTTTCACGTGGGTGCTCCGAGCCCAAACAGGCAGCAGTGACGTTTAGAAACAGGCAGATTATTATTTCCTGTCAGCTCAGTCCCCAGACGTGCAAGTTGTGCTCTGCACACGAGGCCGCCCCGTCACGCCCAGCTTGCTCGCTGGGAGCCGGGCAGCGGGCGGGTGTCTGTGCCCACCGCAGCGGCCCGGGGTGGGGAGCAAACCAGCCCTGGGCGGCAAAGAGCCAGCTGCGCTTTGCGGAGGTCTCTGATGTCCGTTCACCTGCATCCCCGGCAGGCCCGGGGCGCTCGCAGAGGGCTCCACATTCCTCTCTGGGAAAAGCCAATTCACCTGTTTCTAAGCTGCACCACGACTCCTCCCCTGCTACCAGCTGACACTTTAATCTTATTTATGAGGCAAAGCGGTGGGGATAGGTTTAATCAGTGGAGAGGCGGGCTGTGGCTAGCCCGGGGCTGCCCCAGCTGTGCAGCGGGGGGGGGGCCACGAGCTTCCAGCTGGATTCCCCGCAGACCTCGCCTCAGGGGCCGGGGAAACCGTCCTGGAGCTGAGGGGATGGCAAAGACCTTCCAGGCAGCTTTGCTGCTAACAAAACCCTCGTTACTGGGTGAATCTGGCGGAACATGTCTCACCACAGCCAGGGAGACTTTGGGAATCTCCCCAGGTGGGGACCCAAACGAAACCAGGGGATTTGGAGGCAGGATGCTCTTTCTAGAGAGCGCGTATCGAAGGAGGCCGTGACTGCGCTTCTGGTGCTGCGCAATATGCATGGGAGGCACCAGGGAGAGACGCGTGCATGCGCTCACTGCAGGAGACGGACGCTGATTTGACTCCCAAAACGCCCCCAGTGCAAATATTACAGTGCAGCACTGGCAGATTCAGCACTAACCCTTACAAGTAAAAAGCAGTGATTTTGCTTATCCTCCATATAAAGCACAGGGAGCAATTGGAAATATGATCCGCTTCAAAATGCACTTTAACTCTAATAAAGCAACACTTCTGAAGTAATGTTTCTTACGTCTGTCACTATGGCAACCTGCGAGGTGCCGGGCTGTCAGGAAGCCTGCAACACGAATGCTGCATCCCAAGCGGTTGTATCGCAAGGCGGGGGCAGGTTCGTTTGTGCCGGAGAAACAGCCCCACGCCCCCTGCCCTCCAAAAGCTTATTTAATCGTAATAAGGAAATTAGCCCTGGCGCTGACCCGCTTTGCAGCCCCCCGCAAAGCAGCAGTCGTGCGGGGCAGAAGCGCTCCCCTTCCGCAGTCGCTCAGCCTGCGTTGCTGTTGTTTCCTTAACTTTAGCACCAAAAAGGGGACTGCCGGACTCTCACGTCCAACTGCGAGAATGTCTCTGCCTAGGACAACTGGGAGACTTCCCTAATACTGACAGTAAATGTGAACTTAAGGTAAGCCGCTGAATCAGGGGACGTGAACAACTTCTCGGATAAAGGTTCCTCTCGCTGCCTGTCTGTCTCACGTACGTTCATCTGTGCGTGTGTACTAATATCATGGGCTAGCAGCGCCTCAAACCTTCTGCTTGCCCAATACTTTATTTTTGGAATGAAAAGCCTTCAAGACAAGTGTTGATATTTTACTTTTCATAGCAAATGTGTACCTTTCATTTGGGTAAATATAAGGTTGACTTATTGGGAAATGAAGTTAAGACTTTTTGCTTTACAGCTAGTGACCAAAGTGTTTTCCTAAAACAACGGAAATTTCACATTTTTCAATGTGACACTGTTTGGCAGAGCAAAAGGAAGAGAATAAATACCTTGAAAAGAAGAGCCCCCTTTGACATGATCTTTTTGTGAAAATGTATTTATAAATTCCAGCTTGATGACTTGCATGTGCATTACAGTGGGTAAAAGAAACAAGTTCTGACATTTTGCTCACGACAAGTATCTTGACTTGCAAATTAACTCAACTTCTGCAATCAGAGTGCGTGGAAGGATACACATTTCTGGCATACTTACTGAGAATCACCTGCCACACACAGGGCTTGATCCAAACCCACTGAAATACCCTTGACTCGTGGACAAGGTTTGGGTCAGGCCTATAGGCAGAAGCCAAGATAACCTGATCCTGCACTCACTGAAGTCGTCGTCCCCGATACTTCCACGGGCTTCAGCTGGGAGCAGAGATGCGCTACAGAGCGATGCAAAGTCCCTGGGTAGTCACAAGTGGCTTCATTAGGACTCAATCCTTCACCTTCCTTTCACAAGACCTCCACTGATGAGTAAGCAAGACAGGCAGGGTCAGTCGATCCTCTTTCCTCTACAGTGCATTTCCCATTATCAGACTACAGAAAAAAAATGTGTATCAGATGCTGCACTAATGGGCCAGACAGCACTGACGAGCTATAAGTTCATGCTTCCACGTTTATTTTTGTAGCCTGTCAATAGCTAAATGTGATGCAAACGAGGTAATAATTTTGAACACGATTAATCTATCTGATAACCAGGAAAGGACCAAAAGAATCTGGCACGTTTTGTCTAGATTGGGAAAGATACCTCTTGCATCCAGATTTGCATAGGCCATAGTTTTGTCACGGCGAGACTTAACTGAAATATGTTGATTTACACCAGAACAAGGTTTGGTCTCATAAAGTCTTCACACGCCATCAAGACCCCTGATGCCTACAGGAATAAGCAACCTGTGCTATCGCAGCCAAAGACTTCCAGGAGGTTTGGCTGAAGAGTGAAAATCAAATGATTTATACTCTTTGGGCTACAAGCAGGGAGACATCACCTGTATGTCTAAGCATGCGACTGGGAGCCACAATCCTCTGCATCCAAACTATGGCACTGAGATGATCTTAGATTTGGAGCAAGTTACCTAACATTTCTCCACCACCTCTGGAGTTCCCCCATTCCAAAAAATGGGGCTTCTTATAGCAGCCGAGGCCCAGGTGTGATGTGAGGATCAGTGAGGAACGGTTGTAAAGCGTCTGCACAGCACAACCCTGACAAACGTGCCAGCACCCGCCGAGGAAGCCATTCTGTGCCCTTCCAGCTCTCGGCACCCAACACAAGTAGGGCAACGAGCACTCATGAACTGATCCCTAGGTCAACTTGGTGGCAAATACAAATCAACAGCACAGCTGTCACAGGTCGGTTTGATCCCAGGGGGCAATGAATGAGAGACATTGTAATGGGCTAACATCCCTACTTTAGTCAGAACCAAGCACAACTGGGTGCTTCACTATGCAACAAAACCCGTGGCAGAATTGTAGATAAAAGCCTTTATTTTATTGCATAGCCACTCCTCTTCAGTGGGAAAACCAATGTCCTGCTGCAAGCGCGGGCTGCTCCCTGCTCCCTGAGGTCACAGCACCAGTGATGGAACGGGGGAATGTCTCGCTAAAGCAGGGCGTAGCAGCGACACCTGCTTCCTCCCCTTCCTGGCGACTGCAGCTCTTGCACTGGAAATGTGCTGCTGCAGCAACAGGGTGTCCCTGGGGCCCGAGCAGCAGGTCTTCAGCGCAGGTGAGGGAATGGCGGTCCAGGTAACATCATCTCAGAGCCACCTCCCCCACACTCCCAGAGCAAGGGGATTTTTAGCATCCAGTTTCCCAGCCCTAAAAGTTTGAATTTCTGTTGGGCAGATCTTTAAAAACAGGGTATCGCTTTACCATAAGGCCCATCTAACCATGTATCTACTGTGTAATTAGAGAGCAAGTACAATATAAATCCAGGATAATTGCACGTTCCTGGAGATTGCTTAGTAATTATGCTTGATGTCACCAAATAATTCAGTGATTAATAGCCGTGTGCACCGTTGCTTTTCCATCTCATGATAGCATGTAACATATCTGACAGAGGTAACTGGAGCTCAGTTAACAGCTGGTCACAGACCTGAATCCTGACCAAGGCGCCCGCGAGGGCTTCCAGGGCACGCCGGGCTAGCTCACCGCTCGCCAGACTCGTCCGCTCCTCTCACCGATCCGTTGCCATTCCCACTCCGATGCCCTAAGCCAGCCTCACACTTTGGGGTGTCTCCTGAGGCTCCCGCTGTCCCCGGGGACTCACGAGGACTGCACCGAGGGAGGCATGCCAGGCAATGCTAATTTATGCTCCTTTTCCTTTTGAACTGATGTCCAGTCTCCTGAGCATGGGGACAAAAGCCCCTTCCTGGTTCCACCCTGGGCAGAGCAGTGCAAGCTTTGCCCCTCAGGAAAGCTGGACCGACAGGACCTACTTTAGTCTCTTTTCAATCCCCAGGGCCAGACCTGATCTCGCTTACACCTGCTGCAGTTCCAGAGCCATGTCCCTGGAAACAGAATCAAGCCCCGTGCAGTATTTACAAGGATGCCACGAAGATCAGCCCCTACTGCCTTTTGCCCTTCTCCTGAGACTCATGCAGGGGCCAAAGAGGGCTTTATGCTGACGGTGACTAGTGGACTTCTCCCTTTTGTCTGCAACCCCGGAGAAGACAGAAGCACCGCCAGCCTCAGGCTATCGCAGTGAGCTTCCTGTTGAGAGCATGCTTTAAAAAATGCTGCGTCTGAATTCCTGAGATTTCAGAACCAGACTTTCATTTCTGCCCATTACAGCTGGGCCAGGAAGGAAAACGTTCCTAGACACAGCCATGGAAGGGAAGTAAGGTTCTTGCGGAGCTATGTAATCTGGAGATGGAGACAGAATCACAAGACGAAGGCGATGGGAAATTAAGGCCAAGGCAGGTCAGCTCATATATTATTACCAGCCTAAATTTCAAGGGAATCTGGAGTATGATACACTTGATGAAAGGCAGTCAGAGCATCACATACCACATCACAAAGCTATCAGTACATAAAAGGATGCACTGTTTATTAACCTCTTCATGCCAACAGCCGATAATAACATAACCCTGTGGCTCCGGGAATCTGACTTCAAATTTTTTGTTCTCTCTCTTACTTTTATCTTTTTCCACTTCTCCTGGAAATGTCTTTTCATGCAGTAGTGACAAGCATCTTTGGAATTCCATGAGTTACAAATATCAATAGTCATTAAAAATAGCAAATAGATGGCATGAAAACAGAGCATCAAATCCAAATGTGAAGCATCTACTAATGGCTCTGCACACTAGCACAGTGACACTTGGGAACTGGAAATATACTGTGACATTTGCAGATATTCTTCTATCAAGCCCCTTTAATATATTACAGCATAATCCTTCTTTTAGTAAAGATGAAGACAAAAAAACCCCAAGCAGTCTCCAATAGCCTGTTGTACTCAATGGTCCTACATCCAGATAGACAGAGAGCTAAATATTCTGATAAATACTCACTGCTCTGCTCCCCAGAGGACCAGGATTCAGGCCTGCCTCTTTACGTATAACAGCTTTCTAAATAAATTGCCTCCTCCAGCCCAGAGTTTTCCCACACCCTACACCCTTCAAGTCTACCTGGTGTCTGGTCATTTGGCCAACAAATCAAAGTAGTTGAACTGAAACCCACTGCAAAACATTACAATCTCTGTTGATGCCACAGCGCCTCATTCCTCTGGCACCACCTGCGAAGTTTCCTTAGGGCCTCCTCACTACGCTGGGAGATGGTGAACTTTTAATTACGACTGAAAGCAAGCAGCAGTGGCAGCAAGAACGCCGAAGCCAGCCTCCCTCGGGGCGCTGCCGGCTGATCCCATGCAGATTCCTCCAACCACGGTTTCTATCGCAATGCAGCTCCAGAGAGAGGCAAGCTGGATTTGCGAGCGCTGACGGCAGACCATGGTGAACCTCTGCTGTTGTGAAAATGATGGGGATGTAAATGTAACCGAGTTCCTTCCTGATCGCCTGTGGCAGCTTCTGCCTGCTGGGAGAGTTTTGCTACAGTCCAGTTGCTTCTTCATGTTAGTATGCTACCTAAAATTTAACCTAGATCCTGAATGTTGGGCTGGAAGGGACCTCAGTTCTGTGTATTAATAACAACACACGTTCACTTCACATGCAGAAATTTCAGGGACCAATGCCGTGTCTAGCCTTGAACAGGACACGAAGCATACCACACAGGAGAGTCATATTAGGACGGTGCTGAGCCACATTTTATCCCATTCACATCTGCTGCGTGCGCTATGAGAGAACAGCCCTTCCTTGCTTTGTGTAATTTGCCCGTGTGCTTGTGGGGAAGATTTAGCAGAGAAAAACGGTTCTTGTTAGGGACAGGCAAAGTAATTTGAAGCAAAACATTTTGGGTAATATTTTCCCAAAACCTGAATTCAAAACTTCTATCAGGTTGCAAAAAATTATATGAAAGCTTGGCACACGGTGTTGAAGTGTCTGCACTCATCCTTGTTTCTCGGCCTTTTTGGAACATCTAGAGCCACTGTGCTGACATGAGCTAACTGCAGGAATCACCCGAGCCTATTCCTGATCCTCCTTGGTCCTCCCTCGCCATTTCCTCCTGTTCTTTCTTACTCACTTGTTTCGTTTCGTCCAGCTGCAGCCCTTCATGCCACGGACAGTGTCTTCCTGAGGACATGGATAGCGCCCAGTGCAAAGTTGTTCAGATCCAGAATGGGGTTTCTGGGCTTTTGCGTGCAAATAAAGAAGAACTCTTTCACTTGGTTTTATGGAGGACGGGTCTCGCCCACGGGACACAAGAGCAGCAGCTGTTCTCGCAGTGGTGAAATGTACCTCTGACGAGGACCAGATCAAGGCCTGTGAACTGCTTAAATGCGACTGGTGCCCACTGAAATACCTAACATTTGTTCTCCAAAACATCTTTCAGTGACCAAAACTTATATTTTCTAATCTTTAAAAGAAAAACCAGAAAGCCAAAACTTTTCTAAAAAATAAATCAATTTCAGTTAAAGTTTTCAGGATTTTAGATTTTTTTAAACAGTACATCTGTAAAAATCTAATGCTTTCGTTTTTTTTAACTAAAAAGATTTACTAAAGAACAGATTTTCTACTGAAAATAACTTTTGAAAAAAGAATTACAAACAATTTGCAAGAAAAATAAAAAAAAATGACTCTTTTCCAGAATAAACCACTGGCATTTTTACACGCTCAACTATACACTGAAATGCTGCACCGAGCTTGCACGGACTCTCCAGTGAGGTAAACTCCCCTGCGCAGGAATGCATTTTACCCAGCACATCCAACCAAGATGAAGAGCGAGCAATCCAGGGACTCCCACAAGAAAGCCTGGTCTCATGAAATGTTTGGCCCGCTTTCCTGATCAAAGAGGCTAGAGAAACGGGGGAGCACCTGAATTTGTGTATGTCTACATTAATCTCTTTTAAGATTTACACATCAGCTCTTTGGATCCATAAACAGTAAACATGCTGCATGGGACTGAGTTAAATCAAAGTTTCCCAATTTCTTTTCATTTTCTAACTTTCTTTTTTTTCTTTTGTCTTTTTTTTTATTTATTTTTTTTTTTTACACAAAACATTATGGATGTTTACTGGCCCAGCCATAACCTGTCTTTTTTTTGCTTAATGCCCAAATGCATCAAAACCTGCCATAACCCCTCAAGCTCACTATTTTAACTGTTGCTTCTCTCTCTGATCATGAGATCGTGACAGACAGCACACCAGTAAGCAGCTGAAACAATCCTTCAGATGATTTCCAGATTACCGTTACCTTGTCCCCCTCCTGCCCTGCTCTGTTTCGTTACAGCACCTACCATGGACTTTCGCCAAGCTGCGCTCTGCCCCACGCCTCGTGCTAGTCACTGACACTGCTGTTATTTATTCCATTCTAACATCCACCTGGGTGGTAGCATTTGATTTGCACGTTCAGGTTGTGCTTTGGTTTCTCTTTTTTTTTTAGGTACTATATTAGTCAAAACTTGTTGGGATAAGGCCAATATAATTCTTACAAGGACTGTTTGCTCAATTAAGTTTATATTTCTTATTAGGTTGATAAAGGGTTAGGGTTTACTTGTTACATAATGCTCTCATAAGGCTTTTTTGCCCCTCAAAAGACTTTTTTTCCACACTGGAAACTTCATTTTCATCTGAGAATGTTTCGTATGGGGCCTCCTGGCAACTGAGTCATCCACAACATCCTAATGTCTGCTTGAGAACTTGGTGGAAAAATGCTCAAATATATTTCTTCCAACCATCAACATCTAGTATTAGTTTCAATAGGTTTCTATAGAGTCATCCATCTTGCTTTACTTTGCACTCAATTTTGCAAATATTTCACAGCTTGGAACAGAAAACAAAGAAATATCAGGCAAGTCAGACACCACTATTTATGAAAGGCCAAAAATAACCGGCCCAGGATTTCTGAAGGAGGTTTTGGGTTAATCTAGGGAGCTACTGAATAGTGCATTTCTGGCCAGAAAGTAAATACAAGCATAAAAGTAGCTGACCTAAACTGCTTCAAACCCAAGCCCCGTTCTGGTTCAAAAGGACGCTGCCCGCCCCTGCCCTTCCGTTTCCGCGGGCTGTCCCTACCAGGGATCCCTGTTCCCACCCGGAATTCAAGTGTCCTCGTGTGAACAGCACAAACCTGCTCTCACCAGACTCCCGGTACCATTCTGCAACCCAAGAAGATTTCAGTTAGTTTCTAATTCAGAGTGCTCACCTGAACTTGAACAAACCTTTTTAAGGATCGCTGCTGCAATCTTATGAAAGGTGAGATACAGTAATGCAACAGACAGCAGGGAGTCTGCTTTAATGACAACCCTTTTTATCTTGTCAGAATAAATAGGGCATAGCCCCCAGGTATGAAGCAGAGAGGATAAATAGACAGGTTGCTTGGGAAATGCAGGTGGAGCACGTAGCTACCGTGTAGGCATCTAGTACAAAGCAGGACTTTCAGAAATCAGTAGGGCAGGAGACAGCTCAGCCATTAGCACCACTGCCACTTCCACCAGAAACACCAGTGGGACTGCAGACAAACTGGTGCGGGGTCTGCACTCCTACTACTCCAGTAAAAACAAGGCAAACCACATGGGAAAGCACACGGGGATTTTTGACTTGCTCGCTCACTGACTTGACGGGCAGCATAGATGGAGAGTTCGCTAGAAACCAATGGCAATAATAAGCAAGAACAAAAGCATCTGAGGTACACCCTTCTGGAGTGGCTTGTTAAAAAACAGGCGAGAAGAAGCGTTAGGTCGGGATCTGTCCGAGTCGTGTCTGGCCGCGACTGCAGTAGACCTGTACTCGACCTGCCGGCAGACAGAGCCCTTAGCCCCTCGGGCCCCGGGGCTGTAAGCAGGGCATCCTTGTGAAGGGGCCCCCGCTCGGGACCTTATTCCCTTTGTTGGTCTGATGAAGTGCAACATGAGCCCCTGCCAGATTCAGCTTATCCTTAGGATGAATTAAAAAGGGCTCTGTGCTGTGGGAGAATCTGTATCAATCTATCAGTAAATGTATAAAATCAGCTGTAGTATATTAAGGACCTGAAGAAAGCCAGCAAGGCAGAAACACTCTTTTCTACGAAGGCGCATGAGGCTGTTCTGTTGCACACTGCATCTATGTTAAGCCTCCAGCTCTGCTTTGTACCTATGGAGCCCGCTATTCTTAGCTGCCCCCTCAGTGGCACAGCCTGAACACGCATATTCCAGCTGGGGAAAGAGCTGGGTCCTTATTTCTCATCTACACCAATACTCTAAACCAACAAAGCAAGTGGGTCTGCTGTATGTTCACTATCAACTTCAATGTCATTATGCAAGGCACCTTTGGTAATGTGGCAGACGTGCTCTACACTTTAAGATGGCGATAGGGGGGTCAGAGATGACCTTGTTGTAATGTTGGTGGGTCCAAGCCTGTGAAGCCCCTGAGAGCACCAGGCACCTGCAGGCTTGGAGGCTCTGCAGGACGGGCTTCAGGGAGGGCCACCGCGCAGCATCCTTCCACAAGGACAGTGGGTGATCCGAGTACAGACGGTCCCCTCCTCTTGCTGACCACATCCCATGGGCCCCTCTCTTGATATTGCAAATGCTAATTCACACTTCAAGAAAGGAAACACCTGAAGATGCAACAAACAGGTGGCAAGACTGAAATGTCCCAGTCCTAGCTGGTTGGGAAACCTAGGAAATTTGCCACAGCTGTGGGGCCTCTGAGCCTCCACCCAGCAAATTACTACTAACCCTCTCCTGCTTGTCTGGAAACAGAGATGCTATCTGTGCGGGAGCCCAACCCTGGGCATGTGGCTCCAAGGAGTATCCTTACATGACCTTCCTTTTTACCTGTGTTGGAAACTTCCGCACTTACTGTAAAGTTGTGATCAGCCTTGCTCAGGAGGGGAGGGGTGTGTGTGTGTAAAAAGAGGGTTTTTTTTATATTCTCAGACACACATTTCATTTAGTGCTGGTACTGTAGTATACACTTTCTACCTTCCCATCATCTCTGCATCCAGGCAGGTTTTTAGATTTCAGTGGCCTAAATGTACAGACACCTCCATTATTAGTAAAGAGTATTGCAGAGAGGTCACTGAAGTCTAGAAGAGAAAGAGAAACACCTTTAAAATCTATTACTTGTGGAAGACAAAGGGAAGACTTTGCTATCCTCACTTCAGTGCTCATCAAAAAATGGGAAAGTGAAACATTAACAGTAGAAAATAAATCACTTTTTGAAGATAAACATCTATGAAGACTTCTTTCCCT
>NW_005841869.1:4345354-4362507 GCF_000455745.1 Alligator sinensis
ATACAGGATGCGGTTCCTGCCACCATACTATTTTCATATAGCTTGAGATATCGCTTCTGATCTGGAGAAAATTGGCAACAGCTACATGCAAGCAGATATATATGAACACATACATAGGTCCATCATGAACAATTATTTTTATATTTCATTATTATCTAGCCAGTATTATTGTAGACAAATATGTGTGTGCGTGTGTGTGTGTATTCTGTAACTACATTTATGTTATTATATTATTATATGGGTGTGTGTAAGTCTATAAATATTGGAATACATGAGGAATTGCTTGCAACAGAAAATCTCCTGTATGACAGCAGACCTTCAGGGACAAGAGCTGTAGATTAGAGCAGTTTTACTTCAACCTTCGGTTCTGACCCCAGCACACGAGCGACGGGTAAGTTTGGTTGAAACTGAATAATGAGTCGGTCAGACTTAAGGCACATGCCTGCCTACCTGACTAGTAAATTATGTCATTCCTCTCTCCGTGCCTTTCTTTGGTCTCTCAACACCAAGGGAACTTGCCAGTTGCTTGCATCCAATGAGTTTGAGATCAGGCCCTTTCTTTTCCATGTTGCCACGGGTTCAACTACGGCCCAAGTCACTCATGACCCCAAACGGTAGCTATCTGCATGGCTGTTTGGTGATGGGAGCGACACGAGCTGATGGTGCCAGTCTGGAACAGAGAATAAGCATCCACGTCACAGGCTGGCACATGCTCTTGGCCGCTTTCTCTTCTCCAGCTGCAACGGGGCGTGCAGAGAATCTCCCAGGGACTCTCTGGGAGAAGGAGCAGTCCCATGCTGTCATCGTGGGAGGGAGGCCAGGCAGAGCATGGGCAGAGCAAATGCTCTCCCCTCTGCCTTGTCCTATAGGTAGTGCAGGCAGGGCAGCGTTGGGGCACTCCAGTGAGGTGGGTTGCAGGAAGCTTTAGCTACTGCTGCCCCTACTGTACAGCCTAAGTGGGTGAACAGAAGGATTTTAGTCTCTGAGGCCTTTTAGCAACACCGAGGCAGCCTACAAGCTCTCAAACACAATGTAGATTCAGTACAAAGACTTGTTAGGGTGTTGCTTAAACATAAACTCTGAGAGATCTGAAATAGGTCACACCAGGCACAAAGCTGGGCCATGGAGCAAAATCATTCCCACAGATACCAAATGATTTGCACTGGCCATGTTCACACCCCTTGGCACGATATACACCTGGGCTCAGGGGACCAGTTTGTCTCAAATGCCTAAGTCTTATGCTGGGTTAAGACCAGCCTTGATTTTAAATCAGGCTTTGCTTGCAGAAATGTGGGTGCATCTCAAATGAGGAAGTATTTTTTGCAAGCATCCTTGGAAACCCAATTTTATAACTGCTGTGGGTGAGGCTTTCCAGGAAAATAACCAGAATCGGTACTGTGTCCAACAGCCATGGACCACGGAAAAGGTCAAGACAACTGGACACAACCAGGTGGTAGATCTGAAAATTCATGAAAAATAAACTATTTCTAATAAATTGAATGAAATCATGATTTGCTTGTGGGCATTCGGCAAGCAGGAGAAGAGGCCAAGTTCTCCCCTCAAATGATTCATTGGGCATTACTCATTCACTATACATAAAATAAAGCCCGCACACTCAGCCACCACCCACGTGAGCCTTTGCTTTGGTAATTTCAGCTGTGGTGCTCCTGCAATATGGTACTGGGTTGTAGGAACACAGCTCTCTTCCTGAGCACAGCAACAGTATCTGCTTATACCAAGGATCAGGTAAAAAAGCAGGACCCCAGAATGACGGCAGGAAACTTCTTTGCACAAAATGTGAGCTGGCCAGGGTTGTGCGTGTGACTACATCTAGTGTTTAACGTAACATGATTTGCAGCTTCTAGAAACACCCTTTTGCCAGTGCCAGGGAATGTGCAGCCGTCACAGGACTGAACTGAATGGGGCTTTAGCAGATCCCGCTTTGCTCAAGCTTTTCACTGTGAGCAAATAAATTATTAAAAGTACCAGCTACAACTTCTCCATTTACTTCAGACAGGAAGCATCCTAATAAACTGCTGTTACCTATGATTCTTTCCATTTAAAAACGCAGTTACACATTAAAACAAGTTTCCAAGGTGTTACACAGGTGACTGACTTGGGATAAATCACTTGAGAAGAGCCCTCACATTTTTCCTACTTACGGAAGTATTTGCAAGCAGCAGGACATTGGTGCCAGATTAAATACAAAGCGTAGGGGGCCAATCCAGAACTCCAGACACCTGAGGAAAGCCAACTTGCATGATAAAGGGGTAGAGAACTGGGCCCTAAAGTAGCATCTGTACTCTGTATTTATCTAGTATACATTTTTGTTAAAGATGGCTGAGTATTTTGACAAAGACAAAGACAATGACGTTGAAAAAAATGTTTCCAATGATTGCTTGCTGTATCTTTATCAAAGGGTTTGGCATAAATATGGTGCCGGTGATGGTGGAAGGTTTCAGCTGTTTTCTGTCTCAGCAATAGTTTAAACAATAACATTCATATCTCAGAATGGTGTAGATAATATCTGCAATAAAACCGGGTCTTTTATGTTCAGAAGCAGACAAAGCCAGGAGAGCACATTGATAAATGAAGCTGAACCTTTGTATTTCGTTGTGGTGGAGCTCCCTCTAGCTTACGCCATTAACCCTGTATCTGTAAATCATATTTGCTTAGACTCACTCCTCCGTTTTCAAGGTAAAAAAGGCTTCGGTTTCTAAATTCTTGAAAGCATCTGTGACATTTATAATCCAGCTGAAAAACTCGTAAGACACAGCTGCTAGCTAAATGGCACATCAGGTCCAATAATAATACGTTTCATACTTTTAAAAAGAACAGCATAGGGAAAATTCTCAGGCATCCAAGGGTGGTGGTGTCACCAGCACTTTTTGTGTCTTCCAGCTTTATGACCTTCTATTAATATTCAAGGAAAAGATTAATGCCACTCCGTCCACTTCGCTAAAAGAATCAGCCTGTCCAGACTGGCAATGCTAAAGAATGAGGTTACCATGCAAGCTATGTCCATTTTACAATATAAATTCATTTTTTTTAAAAGAGAACAATGATGCTTTAAATAAGTGAATTAAAAAAAAAATTAATTCTGGATACAACCAATCCAATCAGGTATGTTTTTATTCATTCTTAAGAACAAATGGTGAAAGCTAAGAAAAACCACACTGAGCATTAGTATCTGAACAAAGATCAGAGAAGAAAACAGCTTAGTGTCCCTTGTTTAGAATACAGATATGCAAGTATTTAATTCCAGAGTACATGGCGTGGCCTTTCTATAGGATGTGGCTGCTGTTCAAGTTACAACTGATGGTTGTAAATATTAACTATACCTTTTTAAAAAATGCTGACTTAACGGTGCCTATGGAAACAATGTTTTCCTGAAATGCTAATTTGGGGAGATTAAGACGACATTTCTGAAGAATAATATCCCAAATCTGATGCACAACTTAAATAACCAGTAAAATGATAAGCAGGCAACAGCTACAAGAGAAGAGTTAATTAAAAATCTCCAAGGCAACTTATATTCCTTTGTCACAAAATAAATGCTATGCTACAGATACAGTACCTGTAAACTGGAAAACCACCAACTGCCTTAGTCAAAGAATTGAAAAAGGATTTTCTGTTTTATAAAGTCCTAAATATTCTACATTTTAAATACATTTGGCTACATTTTTTTCTGGATTATCTATTTATTTATTTTCATAGCCATCCAGCAAAAGCTCCTTCTGTCTTTGTACCATACAATTCAAATGAAGTTTACTTATATAAGTATTTCAAATTAACAACAAAAATCACCTTTTGCAGACTTTGAAAAATTGGAGTCGATAGAAATGAATATTAAATTCAGAGCAGAGAAGGAAAGACGATATAAACTATTTATGAGCCCAGTTTGAGAAATTAAAACCTGCTAGAAAATGTAGCTATAAAAATCTTTAGGACTGAAAATGTGATTATTTTATGGTTTTTGTAATGAATTATTTCTCACGGAATTACAATAGGAGAGTTTTCTGGCTGATCTTGGTTTAAAAGAAATTAGATCCGTAATTCAGAGATCTGAGAAACAAACTGCTCTGTAAATTGATTAATCCAAAGGAAAAGCTACCTGCTGTCAGGGGCAGAACTACACCTTTATTTGGAATTTTGGTTACTAAATATGCTTCTGACTGGAACTTACTATTCATTATTGGTTTAAATCAAATATATTTTTGAGGTATGAAAACTGAAAAATTTCCTCCTCATCAATGCAAGGCTAGAAATAATTTTTTTGTTATTTGAATTATTTTCTTTTTCCCTAACATCCCTATGCAAGCAGTATGTTAGATTTACACGGCACTTTACAAAACGCATAGTGTAAACAGGCTCCCCTTCCCAAAATAATATCATTAATGGTGAACTCTGAGGACAGAAGTGGATACAATCATAGCTGGTCAGAAATGGGAAGCTGGAAAAAACCAAAAGCTTGTTTAAAATGGAATTAGTCACAAGTATCCATCGATGAGTGTATACTTCGTCTAGGCTGTAGCAGTGCAAGTATTCTTACCTGGAGTCTCCGCAGAGACCGAGACCAGGTCAAAAGGATCTCATTTGATACACTGCACAAAGTCTATATTAAAAATTATTGCTCTTGAAAAATCAGTTGTTACAGCCTCACACCCAGTTCTGCATTTCTGCTGGATGCTCAAATCAGAATGTGTCATTTAAAACAAATGTAATTGTTTTAAGTATGTCACATTTTGGTTCAGTTTGAATCCTTATAATTGCTTTGAATTCAGGAGAATGGACAGAAAGAGGAGCACCTCGTCCGCATCAGCTTAAATAAACTCTTTCTCCTTTTCTCTTTTTTAAAAGTAGCAATCAAAAACATTGCGAGTGAAGAGCAGTAATGACAGCAGAACACAAATGAGCTGGAGATGTATTTCAGCTGGTCAGCTAGACCCTTGAATGAAAATAAAGGATTGTTTCTACTAGCAAAGTGTCCCGACCTGATTTTCTTTAAATGTGGTAATAGTAACGACACTGCTCTATATTTTAAATTAAATACAATATTTATAGCAGATCTAATTTTGCCATAAGTTTCACTTTCTTCTAGGAGTTAAGTGAATTATAACGAGAATCAGTTTCAGGATTTAATGCAAGAAAAGGAACCTAATTTCAAACAACGGTAATTTTCATAAAACCTAAGTAATTCAGTTACCCATTTCGAGAACCTAAAAAGACAAAACCTCCAGTCCTGGCAACGGCAGTAAACCCCACTGTACTCATGCCGTGTGGTACTCAGGATTTGCTTTTAATGTAACTACATGCTGTAACAATGCCTGGGCGCCTGAATTCTCCCTGTTGTAACAAACACCCACTGCAATCAAACTGATCAGGCAAACCAGTACTTCACTTTGCAGGATGTACAGAAAGGGAAACTTTCTGCGTGTGTGGATAGAAAATATGGCCAGCTCTATTTCACCAAAAGTGACAAATACTTCTGAAAATGCACAAAACCAGATGATGACAAATCCGAACACATTGCACCTAACTTTAAGGTACCATGCAAGAGAGTAACTTAACAGCGTTTGGGTACATTTATCCTATTGAGTTTTTTACACTAAACACTGATATATTATGCACACTTGGTTTTACAATTTGCATTCATTAGGAAACTAATCTCTTTGCTTTGCATGAAACAGACACCAGTACGAAAGCTTTTTCTAATTTATCTTTAAAAGAGACAATTTTTCTTATATAAAGTAACATTATTGCTGTATACAATATCTTTATCTCATGGCTTTTTCTTTTTCTTTTTAATATTTTGTCAGTGCAAACCTGCAACTCTCTGGTTCATGCTGCAGGCTGATTTCATCATTGCAAACATGGTGTTACTGCGATTGAAAATGCTATGCAGGAATACAAATTTTCTGTACTGATGCTGTATTCTGCAAGCACTTAATTTTTATGGGAAGCGTTTGCCATCATTCCACGACGAGAGCAGCGGAGGAAAGAGCGGCACAAACTGCAGGGCTCCGCGCCCCGAGTAACGAAGAAAGTATCTGCCTGGGTAGAGATGTTCACTCTCACTTGCGGCGTCTGTGTATTTCTGCCATTGCTTTACATTTTACACACTGAATTAATAATCTACGTTTTACTTTCCAGCTGAAATTATTCTTCATCTCTGCGGTCAGAGCTCCCAGGGACTTCAGAGAAAGGTGCACCTCTCAGTGTATTAATAACTACAGCTCATCTCTGCACATTTTGGCTACTGCAAACAGGGATAAATGGTAAGCGATGACAGTAAAGAATACGAATCTGTCTTTGGATCCACTAGTACGTTGCCTCTTTCTTTAGTCACTGTCTGATATTTAAAAAATTCAACCTGGTTTCAGTCAAAGGTAGGTATTAACACAGTGGTGAGATGTAGCATTGCAGCCCGTTTCCAACCCTGCTTCAGAAGACGGTGTAAGTAATCCTCTTACGAATAACTATGGCACTTGCCCCTAAGGGAAGTTTATCCGTAACCCTCAGCTATCATTGTTTGACTTGTAGCCTGGAGCAGGAGAGCGCG
This sequence comes from Alligator sinensis, assembly GCF_000455745.1. NCBI lineage: Eukaryota > Metazoa > Chordata > Crocodylia > Alligatoridae > Alligator > Alligator sinensis. The sequence goes on from NW_005841869.1 coordinate 4,351,917, forward strand.
TCTCAGGTATAAAAAACTGTTCATGCTCTCGAATGTTACACGCTGGATGTTCGCTTCATTCACATAATTGCCTAATCTTCCTCTGAATCCTGCTAAGCCCTTGGCTTTAATGGCATCTGGTGGCAATGAGCTCCACAGGTTAATTATGGTTTATGTAAAAAAGGAGCTTCTACTCGTTTTAAATTTGATGACTTTAATTTAGTGGAACTCCCCTTTGCCTTGCTGTGGAAAGGCAAAGACCATCTGGCCGACCTCTCTTTCTTCTGGTATCTCTCCCGTCCCCTCCTCTTTCGTCTCCTCTCTGAGCTAGCTATCAGTGATCGAAATCTCTCGTCCTGCCCCATGTCATCCTCGCTGCCCATCTCCAGAGTCCTGCTCTCACAGCCATACCTTAGAGTCGGGGTGAGCTTTAGAAAAGGTTATTTATACAAAGAGATGGGATGATTTCTCCCTTTCCCTTGCACGCACCAAATTCCCTCCTAAGCCTCATGCAGACAGCAGTTTACAGATGTGATGAGAAGAAACTTGGAAGAATGTTTAACTCGTTCAAAGCCTTGGGCTCTTTTGCTCAGCAGCGATGGCCGTATTGCTTTCTTACCAGACGCAGCAGACACCTGCCGGGCCAGTGCTCTTCTAGCCCTGCTCCCAGCCCTCAGCTCCCAAACTGAGCCAGGGCAGCCGCAGCTTTAGACTGAGCCAGTGTTGCCCCGTTCCTCACAAACCTGAGGGATTTTGCTTGTGACGGTGTGAATTACCTGCATCAGCGCGGGGACTCTTGGTTTTTTGAACTGCTTGCGCTCTAATCCTGATCTCTACAGATCCGTAATGCCAGAGATGGGTGCGGTTTTCAATTTTAGGTCATTAGACTAATCTGTGCTGTTCTTTGCAACTTATGAGGGACTTTTTCAGAAACGAGGCAGCAGATTTCTGTCCTGCTCATAACAACGATTTTCCCATCCTGCACTCTCCTCTACTGCTGGAAGCGGGGCTCTGCGGAGCAGGGGTGCGAGCCTCTTCACAAAGGAGGATAAAACCAGCAAACAGAGCCGTGCTTCACGCACTGTCCAGAACATCTACAGCCTATAAAGGAGCCTGTACAATAAATCTATTACCCCAGCGTTGCGAGACTGCTTCCTCTGTGCACTACTAGAAAATAGCATCAGAATACTATCGACCATCACCCGAGACCCGATACCAGTGGTATACAGGGCACGCGTCCTGAGCCAAACACTTCACTGCACAGAAATCCTTGCTCTGAGTTTTGAAGGAAACACTGCTACTTTTCCTTACTCAAGAGCCTGTTTGGTAAGTCAGTTCACATACCACACCAACTGTCGGGGCGAATTCGCCCTGCTAGGGAAACTACCAAAGCCCTGGGTGTTCTCAGGCGTCGCAGAAAATAATACAGTTGTGCTTTTGCCTTGAATATCTTCCCGTCATTTTTGGAAATGAAAAAAACATTTTCACTCTGGAAATGGTTAATTCTTGCATGGGGTAACACAGGCAAATCTGCGTGTTGGCAACGGAAAGATTGTACTTCTCAGTCAATTTAAAAAAAAACTCTTAAAAGAGGCCAGCATCTCAGTTTTCCAGACATCCAGACTAGCCAGATGAAAATCAATAGCTTTGCCCTGCGCTGATCTATAATAACAATAATAACTGATTCCTTGGGCTTCTCTAAATACGACAGATAATGTAAGTAAAACCATTTGAGCATCTAAAGCAATATGCAAGGGCCCAGGATTCCTGTTCTTTAGAGAATAATCTTTTTTACAGATAAAAGTGGCTGCAACTAACGGCTGCAAGAGGAATGGGGGGACCGGGAGGAGCACCGGACGTACGTGAAGTCAATGGCCAGATGTATTGGGATATCTTACTGACTGACAATTCCTGGAGAACATCAGCTGGGAATGCATTTTCAGTCCCTTTCCATGCTGGCTAGCATGGTTCATTTTTCTCCTGTTGAGTTTGGTTTCTGACAGGTCATTTAGCACAAGCATAACATCTCTCTCACCAAATTCCACCGGTCGGCACGTTCAAACGAGGCTGTCTAGAAACCAGACATTCAAATCTGTGTTCCAGCTTCAAATCGAAGACTTGCTTTCCAGCAGTCCTGAGCACCTGCCCCCCCAATGACCAGCCCCGGAGGAGTGGGGGAAGAGCCTCTGACAGCCCATTGATTTAGCTGGGAATAGCATTAAGTCCCTGACTGGGCTCCCAGGCTCCTCGGTGTTAGCTTGGGCCCTTGAGAGAGATTTGGATCTGAGACCATTGCCCGACACTTAACCCAACAGCTGGTGCCCAAAAGCTGGAAAGAACCCAGCGTGTCCTGGGGAACGCCGGAGACGCAGAACGGGGCCGTGAAAGCCAGGCGTGGGCTCCACGTGTAATTGTACAGACACTTCAGAAGCCTTTGAAGATTTGGAAGCTCTCCTGTCTCAGCTTTTCTGCAGGTTCTGACACGACACGCATGGCCATTAATTCACCTTTTCTGCAAAAATGCATTTTTCTGCCATATGCAGATGTCCTACATTCAGCGCTACTAGCAGGATTGTCATGTGCTACAATATGCATAATTCACATGCAGCCATAACTAATGTTTCTGGCACCTCAGGGTAAAACTTTGATCTTGGCTCTCTTCTTACCCCACTTCATTCTCAACTCCCCTGTTAGCTGACACATCCTGTACATTAATTATCTGAGTCGGGGACAAGCATGCTTAAAAAGCCTGCCCTCTGCACACATGCACATACATCCAGTAGTCCCTTGCCTCTGCACTTTGAAAAAAGACGCTGGGGTCCACCTGTCAGCATGAACTGTACAGTCACCCGGTTTATCCACAACACTCTGCCCATTAACTCGCACCTGGGAAAACGGAGGGGCTGACACGCAGGTAACAGATCCGCAATGCTAGGCAGCTCATGGCCCCAGCATGCATCAGCTGAGCAGCTTGGAGGCCGCTCGGGTGAGGCAGGAGGGGTACAGCTTGTTCTCCAGCCGCCTCCCTCCATGCTCTCAGGTGAACTTGGCAGACTGAACTCGCGCTAGTCTGGTCAGAAGCACGCCCCTCTTCCAGCACCTACCCAAAACGCACGGCAGGCCCGTTTCCCTCCCTGCCTCAGCGGAAGGATTCTGCCACCACCCCATGACCACTTGATTTCACATTACAGAGACACTGCTTAAAGTGCCATCGTGCAGACACCGCTTCGGGAAATCCTGGAGTTTGCCACTGAAGATGCCCTGACAGAAACGGGGAGCGAGGCGAGAGGAATGGCTCTTGGGTTCTGCCTCTCGAGTCCTCGGGGCCAAGCACTCGCTGCTGAGCTGAGCCGATGCAAAACGCTCCTTTCAACTGCTCCCGATTAACTCCGTGCATGGAAACTCCTGCTTTGGACAAGGCCGCCTTGTTCCTGACTGAGCGAGTGCACACAGGGCATTATTCACGAGTAGCCGTTGTACTGCCGGGCAAACACCTACCTTCACCTGTATTCGTTTTCAAATGCAGACCAGCCCCAAGCTGGCAGACCGTATCTGGCCGCTGCCTGCCTGTTCTCTCAGGAATTGCTCCCAAAGGCCACAGCAAGGAACTGCAGTGGGCTCGTTAGCACTCTGCTCCTGCAGCGGTAGCCGTGCCAGCGCTGGCCCTGCGACCAAAGTGCTGGCTGCTGCTCAGAGCAGAACCAGGCTACAGCTCAAAACCCAGATGCTGAAAACTAATGGTGGCAGAGGCAACATGACAGGCAGCCTCTGATCCTAACAGCTTACAACAGGCCATAGCAACTGGAGGCAGCACCTGCTCTACCTGCTTTGAGCCCAGGTGCATGGGCGGACAAACCCAAGCATCTCACCCCTTGTACTCGTCTACTGTGCTCCAGCTCATGCCTTAGGGACAGATGCAATAACCCCATCACTGGAAGATTACAGCAAAGAACAAGACATGAGCTGTCATATCTTTAATTAGTCACTGAATTTTTAATTTTGTGCACCTTTGTTAGTAGCAACTCGTTAGTTTTGCTTTCACGGCCCAGATTTCAGATGCTTAGTGGAGACAAGAAGCTACTGTCACGGATGTGAAGCTACACAGTCACCAGGCAGAGCTCCCAAAGGTCCAATGTTTACTGGTCACAAGCGCCACGTGTTCTTTATCTGCGAGTCAGCAGGCACGCTGTGCCAGTGGCTCAGGCCACAACCAGATCGAGCTCCTTTGTGCAAGGCCCTGTACACACAGGTAGAAACGTAACTGCTGTGCAGGGCTTACAAAATTAAAATGGATGGGAGATGAATGAAGGGAGAAGCTTGTTCCCCTTTTCCACGCAGATCTGTCACGCCAGGTGCTGCCGAACAGGTTGAGAGGGGGCACGGCAGGCAACCAGACAAATCACCTCTTGCTGCAAAATGGTGAGTTTTAGCTGCAGGCGCCTGTGAGAATGTGCCACTCTTCGATTTTCGTCCTGTATCCTCTGCTGCACTCTCCTCATTCGGCCCCATTGGCAGTAGCAGCAGGAAGTCCACTGGGTTTCCTCCATGTAAAAATTGCAAAGCAAAGCTGCATGGAGGCCAGCATGCACACGAGTCAGTCAAGAGAGAAGCATGGACCCTGTCCTCCGGAGGGCCCGCAGAGGCGCCAGGACACTGGAACGGACGCTGGCCTGGCAGCAGGCGGCGCACAGAGGCAGTCACCGTTACTGAAAGCTCGGGGCTGCTGTTCCTAACTCGCTTCCTCCAACACCCCACCCACCAGCCAACACGTCGGCCTAAGGGCTGGGTCTGTGGGTGCCAGCCCAGCACTGCAGCGTTACAGGCACTTGTGTCTGAGATCGGAGTACAAGTCTCCCCTGTCAGGCCAGGGTGCTGAGAGTGTGCAAGCCCACATGGGAGGGCAATGCCTTACTTTGATCTGCACTGGGTCCTCTCACAGTCGGAAGGACCTGGTGTTGATCGGCGGCAGAACCGCACCTGCCTCTTCGAAGGAAGCCTTGGAGCAAAGTGCAGGAGACAGCGAGATGCTCAGAGAAGTGGGGAAGTCGGTCACAGTTCAGGTCAGTTTGGTCCAGGTAAACACCTACTCAGGCCGGGGTGTCACTGGGGGGCACAAGCGGGCTGGAACGACAGGCGGGCTGCTGTGGGTCGGAACGGCTCGGATGCATTTTATCACAACAGCACCCACAACGTGGGGATCATCGTGTCCACTGCTAACAGGCAGCCACCTCACAAGTGGGTCCCCACCAACACACCGCACACTTCACTACATCTGACAAGCAGGGAGTGAAGCAGGACACCACAAGCAGTGGAAACTACTGACACTATAGTAACAAGATCCCTACGATCCCTGCCAGAGCCCAGAAGTGCCAAGATCTGTGAAAATAAGCAGTTACTTTTCAAAACAGTTGATCCAAAAATGGTTACCCACTCCCACAGGACCTGTTCCAGGCTTGGTGGTTCAAGCTTTGGGTGAGTCTGAAGCTATCTTTAATTTTCCCAAGCTGGCATTGGTATAAAATCATGTTTTTCAGCTTAAAGTACAGAACAGGGCATAATGTTAGCATAAACACTACAGTATTTATTAGTGGATACAAGATGATATTCATTGTTACTGTGCAAAGCATGTTCTTAGAGAACACACTAAAGTATTAGTACACCCAAGATGGGCTGTCCTAACGAAGCAGTGAAGCCTAAGGTGAGGACACCAGCCGCGAGAGCGAGAGCGAGATCCTGGAGAGCAGAGCACATCAGCAGAGGGACAAGCCAGGACAGCGCCAAACCCAGGTGCACAGGAGACAAAACCTGCGCAAGAAGAAGTCCCAGTGTCCTCGCACCCCCGCAAAGGGGGCCGACAGCAGGCAGTTGCAAGGCTTCCTCTGCCCAAGGGTCCGGATTACTTTCTTTGGGAGAACCTTCAAATGGTATCAGGGTGTTAATTTTTAAGGTGCAAAGCCAAGAAGAATACAGACTGCACGCTGAGAGACCGTTTCGCACTCCTGACGCTCTGATGTGTGATTTAAAGAGCTCATAAACCCGATGACTGGCTTTAGAATCCATGGAAAGCAATAAAGCAGTTAAAAATCCTCCCCGTTGCAGGCCCTATAGATCTCCTTATCTTAAATTCTTTGGCTAAACCCCTGGAGCAAGTGGCGGAGTGCATTGTGGGGGCTCTGCCTTTCAGCCTGGGAGTTCCAGAGACAGCTTCACGGCCCGTCTCTCTGACCCCCCTTCAGCGCGTGGTGTCTCCGCTATAGGGGAGCTTGTCTTGGCTGCAGAGTCTAGACATTCCCAGCTACCACCCCTCCTGACATTCTCATGCCAGTGGTAATTTAAAAATTGTTTGGGATAGGCTGTGCCTCTTAGACACAGGGAGCCAATAATAAGCCTCAGTTCAGTGACCCCTGTCGGAGCATCAAAAAGACAGTAGAGGCTCCCTCAGTTCAACATTGGGTCAGGAATCGTGACCTCTCCCGACCTTCCTTGTAGATTTAAAATTGTTTTGAGAAAGGAAAGAATAAAAAAGATACAACTCCAGGCAATTTTGAAAAGCGCTCCAGCTTCCCCTACTGTATGCATTTATATAAGTAACATGTTTAAACAGATGCGGGGCTGGCAGGCCTAGAAAATTAGGATTTGGATACTTTGTATATTTTTTTTTACTGGAATGCACATTGCTTGTATTTACTCAAAAAACTTTCAAGCAAAAAGAGGACGTGTAAGAAAACATCGGTTCCGCTACACTTACAGTAAGACAGAGCAGAGACAGGCAGGTACTGGACTAAACAACGGAGATGTAGCTAAATTAAAAAGACGCTAAAGTCAATTTTCAGTGGGCTTGCAAAGTGCGTTGTTCCATATATCAGCTGCATATACAAGTTGAAAAATTTACACCTAGATTACTGGACAAATTGCCCTGTACAAGCAAGCTGCATGCAATCGTAATTCGCTTGCATTTCAAAGGCTTCCTTTGTGTACACAGCACTTGCAATCACAACCCATAAAACAAAATATACTAGTCCTTTATTTGTGGTTTTGGTTTTGGAATTGCATAATGGTGACTAACGTTTTCTCAAAACCTATTTTATAGTGTTTACTTACAGGATTTTCACGCACTGTACCTGGAAAGTATGATTAGCACCCAAATGAAATGTAATTTGTGCGTTTCCAAAAGGTTCCACAGACTCAGGAAGGGGTTTACCAGTTTATGGAAAGGGAGCCGAGTGTTTCTCTTCCCTGGATTTTTATATGGGCTGGTACAGGCCCGAGACGCACGAGCCGGAGAAGCAAAGGAAAGAGCAGAGAAGAGGGAACTCTCGAGGGAAGCAGAGAAACGCAGAGCAGGCAGACGAAGGGGGCAGCTCTCGGTCTCTCACAGAGGATCTTGGCTTAGCTGGAACAGAGAACCAGCGCCACGCACAAAGCAGTGTCCCTAATGGCCAGGGCTCATGCATTACACAGGGGCCCTCGGGCCCTCCCTGGATCTTCCCCATAAGAGGTGGCAAGCTCCCCACTCGCTGCACAGAGAGGCAGTGGTGGCAGCAGCGAGCAGGCGCACACGGAGCCCTTTGGTGTTGGCAGCCCCCTGCCCCCAGCTGTGGGTCTTGGGTTAAATGCCCCAAGGAAATCCATGAGGAAGCCTCCCCTGTCAGGACTACTGTTTCAGGCTGTCTGCAGACTCAGGCAGGTGTTGCAGGCCGGGGTCTCAAACTTGGGTGCACTTCCCCAAAAGCCAGGAATTTACTCTCAGTTTTTCCATGAAGGCTTAGACCATGAGGCGGTCACGTGACTCCAGGAGCTGGGACACTAGCCATGGGCCTGTAATGCTGTCATTCAGCGCTGGCAATGCCACAAACAGTCTGAGGTACACATTTATCTGGAGTAAAGATTGCCGGCACGGTCCTTGGCGTGCACACCTGCAGGCGCAGAGCTTAGCTTAAGTACAATCACTAAGAGCCACGTGCTAGAGTCTTTTCTCCCCGGCTTCCTGTTCTCCAGGAGTCCGGGTACAGGAGGTGCATGTGCTCGTTCGTATTTCAGACCCCTCCAAGGTGCAGCCCTTCAGGTGCCCCCCCCCAGCTAAAGAATTAACCTGCAGGTTGATAACCTCCATTTCTCTCCGCGTGCCAGCTGTCAGATGTCCTTGGGACACTGCGCCAGGTCCTGTTCAGATCTTCACGATCCAGGGCCCAGCCTAGCTCAGCTCACTGGTATCTCTTTGTGATCAGTCCATGGCAATTTAAAACAAAGGCCATATTTTTTCTTGCATGCTGCTTGAGGTAGCAGAGCACTGGCCTGCTCTTTGATGCCTGGGTCTGTGTTCACTAGGGTGTGCAGTGTCAGTAAACCGATCCAACCACTGCTCTTTTGGAGAATGAATGACACAAAAGGCTTTGGTTCCCATGGATGCCTTGGAGCTGCAAATTATTAAAGATTACCTGAAATTACTGTTCTCCAAGCACCCAATTATGAAGTCCTGCTGCCTGATTGAGAGAACCATTGGACCTTTCATCCTCTTGAGATCTGCAGATGCTGCCATGCTTGAATAAGGGGGGGAAGGATAAAATACGAGAATTGTACATGTTCAAGCGATCGCTGAGTCCCGGCAAGGAGCTTGTCACTGAGCTGGATCATCAAGCACAACTTTGCGGCATGGAAGCCCTTCACCAGAAAAAGAACGAGAATTTCACAAGCACTTGGTGCCAGACAGAAACCACGAGCAAAGGGCAAAAGCAGGCCTGCCCCACGGTCTCCGAAAGGGAGGCCTGCAGCGCCGGCACTGCTCTGTGCTGAGCGGGGAGGCAGGGGGCTGGGAACAAGAAGAGCTGAAGTCTGCAGAAGACAAAAAATGCGACTCACTGTAATATAACCAAGCAATCCTGGCTGTGCCGGGGCTCCTACTGAGAGGCACATTCCTCCACAGGTCTTGTTAACCCCCTTGTCTAACCCATCTCTGAGGGGCTCCACAACGTTTCTCCAGGCTCACACCTTTTGTGCTCTGTTTAAAGGTTTCCCTCCATGGAGTCTTCAGATGTGATTGAAATAAAAACCCAGCTGTTCAGGCAAAAATGCAGTAATAGTAATAACAACAACAACAATAATCATGGCTCTAGTAACCACAGCACTACAATTGCTAATAATTAGTTGCAGTAATTTTAATATAGCATTAATAGTGTAAATAATTAAATCTGCACAGAAGAATCCATCAGGATGCCCAGGCAACCAAAAGGAAAATCACTTCTAAAAGTTAACATCAAATTGATTAATTTTTGAGGCCTGAATTTCAGCTTCCCATGGGGGCTGAAAGAGGAGAGAGAGAGGTTAGACCCAACTGGATGCTATTGTGTTTCTATGGCAACACGGTGTTTCAAGCAGCCTTTGCCATTACCTAATGATTGGTAAAATCACTGGACAGAGTGTAAAGTGGCCAAGAGAAGCAGCAGCCAATAAATGCAGAAAATCCTTAAATCACAGAAACACAGAAATAAGAGATGGAAACAACTTGTTAGATCATCTCACGCATCCCCTGGGGCCCTGTGCAGGATTATTAACAGTCTCAGGAACCTTGAAAAATCCTAAAAATTCCATCCAAGACACTTGTAAAAACTTATTGAAGGGGAGAGCAATTTCTCAGGCAGTTATAAAGAACCTTCCTAATCCCCTTTCTGCAAGTCTGAGTGCACTGTACGGCATATGCATATGCATCGTGTTTTCCATCGGCAGGGAAACGGCTAAATGGAAGGTGTTTTAGGATATTACCCTACCTAGAAGCAGTCACACAACAGGACATTCATCAACACTGAGCCCCCTCCCACTCAGCTCCACTTCCTAAGGACGGCTTTCTGTCCCCCTCCGAGAGAAGAGCCAGACACTCTACAAAGTACACCAAAACCTGCACCAACGCCCAGAGGCTTGGCACCCAGATGTGTCATGGATGTGCTGCAAGACAAAACTCTGAGAGAGAGAGAGAGAGAGAAAAGGCATTTCAGAGGGTTTTTTTCACAATTAGAACTTCAGGTCTGCTTTTTAATAAGGGGGAAGTGAGGGATTTGAGTACCCTGCAGTACAATAAGCCACAGGCTCGGGTTTTTCAGCTGGGATGCAGCACCTTAGTATGACTAATGAAGGCCACCTCTGCACCTTCTGGTCTGGAGCTTCTGCATGGCTCAGCCTGAGCTCCAGTGAGCATGAACCGATTTAAATGCTGGCAAGGTTTCTACTGTGACCTTTAATTTCCAGAACCACCTTAATGTAAAGCAGAACAAACAGAAAGCCCTCAAAGAGTGCGACTTCTCCAGGCAAGCTAATGTGCCCCTGGGGACTAAGGCACTTGGTTGCCCAGGCATCCCAGGGCCTGCCATGCTTTCATAGTGCCCTCTATGGTATCCTATCAACTGGAACACCTGCCTGTCTGCCATCCACAAGAATCACCCTGGCCACCAGCATCTAAACAGCAAGACAAAGGTAGAGAGTGCATGATACCCACGTGTGGGATAAAGCCCTGGAAGTCATCTCCCACTGAAGCCTAGAGAAATCCATGATTGACAAATTGTTTAGTTTTGTGTGCTGGTGTGTGTGTGTGGGGGGGGGGGGGGGGGGGGGTGAGAAACGG
>NW_005841869.1:4362576-4371294 GCF_000455745.1 Alligator sinensis
AAAGCTTATGTGGACTAGTTTTACAGCCAGCCAATCGCTTCTGGGAAAAGGGAATGTCCACGTCCAGCAGAATGAGCCCAAGATTTTGATGGAGGATACCCCATCCCTCTGCTCAGGGCAGGAGGCCTGAAATGCCCTCCTCTCACTGCTGTTGTAACTCTTCTAAAGCGCCGCAGTTCAGCTCCACTTCCCGTCTGCACCGGGGTGCAGGAACACCAGGAACCATGACGAATCCCTAATAGCTTGGAATTTAGGTAAGTCCACGAGCTTGTTTTGGCAGGTCACAATATTCAAACCTCTCTTCTGGTCACATGAAAAGCTCCTAAGTGAGGCACGGCACAATGCTCTTTCAGCCTCATCTGACAAAGAAGAGTAAGGCGTTGTAATTGTGGAAATTCCCCCTTTGACTCTCCATGGAGGCCTGCAAAGCCTGGCAGGCTGTTTGCATTGCCTGCTCTAACTTAGTCTACCAGGGTGCATTTATCTGCCTGTGCATCTGTGATACCTCCATCACTACCAGATGTAAGCACAGGCAGCACATTCAATGACAAGATACAGTGTCCAAACTGGATGATCTCAATATTAAAATGTACAAAATCAGAAGGAGAGCAATACTATCAGTGACATCAGACACACAGACAGCAACCAGAATAACCCACAGATGACCATCCTGTTTAGGAATACCATCTACCTGAGATTAACCAATGCACTGATGCCGCAGCATTGTTTAAACTTGTAATGAGAGCACGTAGTTCCAAGAGACGACAGGGAAGGACGAGCAACAGGAAAGGAGAAGAGAATAAAGAGAAAAGAAGAGTGATATCTGCAGTCTTCCCCTTTCACAACTAAATGGACTGGTTCCAGTTCAGCTCTCGCTTACACTAGGACAAATTTTCTCCATTGACTTCAGTGAGTTAGTCTACAGTCTGGGAGCAGAGTCTAGTCTGCTAGGTCTCTCTTCCCCTACCTGGGAGTTGTTTCAATATGTACTACTTATATCCTGGAATTGCCCAAAGATCCCATCTAGGATGGCTGGGGTGGATGCTTTGCAAATGCACAGCGAGACACAGCTTCTGCTCAAAGAGCTTATGCTGGCAGCCAATATAAGAACTTAGTCAGGGATAAAGGCCTGCATTAAGTCAATGTATGAGCTATCTGTGATGGCAGCCAGTAAACCTGGGTGTGGACTTCACCATTGGTGCAGCAAGATGGTACAGCAGTGCAATACACGTGTCTGCAGTATCAAACCACCAACTAAATCGTATCATAAAATCAAGTCACTTAAGTAGCCACACTCTGCCTGTCTCCAACTCCTTCTGCAGGAGAGGGAAGTGATAAGTAGGGCCTGCCAAGCCAGCACCAGGAAGAGCCCATGATGAGACTTCCAGCGCAATAAGAGAGGAAAGAATGGTGAGCAGCTCCTGGGACTGTCACCCTGGGCAGAAATCTGTCCTCTACACCAGCTGCTCCCCATCACGTGTAGCCCTGGTGTTTCCAGATACCATGCAACAAGCATGTCATACTCTGTGCTAGGTTATCTGCTCCTGCAGCATTGGATCCTCAGAAAGAAGCAAACACCTGGGGCCTGATTCTCATTTGCACTCAGGCCCTCTGCTCTGCTCTGCTCTGGCAGGGTAAAGCTTGTTTCTCCCTGCATGAGCTGCCAGTTAAAAGGCACCATGAACACAGGGGAACCTGCTCTTGTACTTGCCATGTTCAAATCACAAAGCAGCATAATGGCATCAACTGCTGACCCCAAGGGGCTGCTCTGCCAACAGCTGCCATGGCACTACGAATTCCTGGGCTGGCTTCCAGGCAAGTTATCAGGCTGTGGCCCATGGTGGCTGCATGTGTGCTGCGGTGCAGAGATCAGTGGCGTACTGCACAGCAGCGGGCTGACTCCAGCACAGGGGAAACAGCAGGTAGAAGGCATCCATCACGCAGCACAGCCAACGGCGGAGGAACAGCAAGAGGACGGGGGGAGCCAGAAAGAACAGGGAAACATACGGAGGGAGCAAAGGAGAGAGAACAAAGACAAAAGGGGAGGAGGGGCAGGGAAGCTCAGGAGAAAGCAGTGAACGGAAAGGAGATGTACAGGAGAGTGCGTTAACGTGAATGAATGTGGATCCTCTTAGCCCAGTTTCCTGTGCACGAACCCGATCCGCATTCATCCTCCCAGGTCCCTGAGAGGGAGTGCTCTGCACGCCCGGCTCCTGCCTCCTTCGCTGCCAGGCTGGTGCAGCACAAGGCTCCGGCAAACAGGAGGGGGCATTGTGACAGAAGCCTACACACGTTACATTCACAGACACGCGTAAGAAGGCTTATGCACCTGAGAGTGGAGCAGACAGGCACTGCATCCTGAGCACAGCCATGCTGTGCCATGCATCTTCTGTGCCAGACCTCCTTAGAAACCCAGCTGTCACTGACAGCATACCCTGCCACATCATCCCGGGGGTGGAGAACATGTCTGGAACAGACGGTTTCCCCTGCTTGCTAAGGTCCAGCCCGATTGAGCAAGGAGTGCAATTCCACAGCAGCTTAGGAGAGCTCTGCGCCGTGTGTGACGGCCTGCGGGAGAGGGTAGACTCACTCCAATCCCTGGTATCCTTCAGTCACACTAACTGGCCCCTTTGGCAGCCTCATCAGGGAGTCTGAGACTGAACAGCCCAGAGTCCAAGCTAGCCTTTTCCCGAGAGTGGCGAGGTACATCAGGGCAGCGGGGTGCCTTTCCATGGGGCCACAGCTTGGAAGTGTGCCACGGCTGCAGCTGTCAATCCGAGAGAGCTAAACGCACTGGAAATTAAGCAGGCAGGACCCATTATCAGCCTCTGTTTTGCGGATGACTCAGCCCACCCTGTCTGTGTTGAAACCAGCTTCCTGGTGCTGGCTTCTATCGATTGCACTTGGCCTCCGGAGAAAAGAAAATACGGCAGCTCATCCCATGTTTTGATTGTTCTTTCTCTGCTCTTTCCAAGTGTGAAGACCTGAACCAGCTCACATTCAGCACGGACTCCTCTTCTGATAAACACTCGTGGACTTTGAAGCTAGCCCAGGCTGGATCATGTTACCAGGGCCAGGGCAGTCCCACTGGAAGTAAGTCACATTTTATTTACAGATAAAAAAAATAAAATTGCCTATTATCCCAAGAGTGTCATTTACATTAATTTAGCAACTGCTTTCAAGGAGCTGCAGAGTCTGAAAGACGTTGCCAAACAGTGAGGGCCCATCCTGGATTGAGTTACTGACAGAATTACAGCTGACACTAAGAACTGCTTGAAATGACTTGAGGGAAACTGCAGACAATGGGCTGTATTATTAAGCAGAATAAAGGTGAAGTTACAGGGGATACTTGAGCCCGAGGAAGACAGAGTCAGCGAGTCTGCCCTTGGAACCGAACATCAGCTCCGGTCACGCCAGCAGCCAGCAGGCTCGCCGAGAAAAAGGAAGGAGAAGCTTACGGCCACTTGCTTTGCCCCTGTCTGGGTACTACCCTGGCACCGGGCTTTTATGTCCTCAGACCCAATCACCACATGAACCAGCCTTTTCTGTAAAACTTCTTGATAGGAGGCTTCCAACTCAATGAATCTCCTCCACCTGAGCCCTTTCCTCTGTAGGGCTCAGAGGTCACGGCTGGACTCTACCCCTGCACCTCCGCTCTTGGCAGAACTCCACTACGGGCATTTCAGGACGGCAAATGGTACGGGGGCAGCTGTAGCATCTTGCTGCACTCATGTGGGCAATGGGCAACGATAAACCCAACTTCCACCAGATCCATATGAAACGGCTGACGGTGCACACTGTGCCAGCCTGCTCTGCCAGCTGCTGTTTTGGAGACATCGTTTTAGTCTGACTGCTTAGGCCGCTCCAAGGTTTCCCTTCTCTGGACTTCTTTCAAGCAGCTGCAAGTAACTGAACTAGCACTGATTCTGCTGCCCCCAGCTAACTGTACCATAATTATTACTTACTACGGACTTTCCAAATTAACTGTAAGATCATTTTCACCTTGTAGATAGCTAAGAACCCAACTGGCAAGTACAACTGGCTAATTCGATGTCTGTTTGGTCAGGATTATGGCCACATGCTGGCCAGCTGGGCAGAGACCTACTTCATGGGCACGAGTCTCACTAATAGGGATTTCAAGCACTAACCTCCTGACAATCGGACAGCCTTAGCCTAGAGTCTGGAAATCTGAATGATGGCTCCTTGCATTGCTACCCTTTCCTGTCTCCAGAAGAACTCACACGGTGCAATAGAGCAATTTTAATAAAGATCTGTAAATATAGAAGCAACCCTGCTCAGAGGGCCAGGTTTCCTATGCACACTTTCAGTATGTAATTGGTCTTCATTGTAACCTGCATTTTACTGTCAGCAGCCAATCATCAACCCGTCACTAGCCTCACCTAACCACAAAAGCTAACGGCAAGCTGTGAGCATGGCTTGCAACCAGTCTACAGCCCTCTCCAGACATTTGGGAGAGAAAACGTGACCAAAAATGAGGCCAAGGGCCATGCAGGAGGGGCTCAGCACCACAGCTGCTTCTGTGGGGATGGAGCATGAAACAACACACACCAGATGCGGGGAGGCTGAGCTGACCACTGAGAAAGGAGAACAGGACTGACCTGTTCACACGCACGCACCTACGTGTCCCGGATGCCTTCAGCAATGCTGGCAGTTCCTATGATAACTGAAGAGATTTTCTCAAGAAAAGAGAGGGAGGAAGTCTCCCCATCTGGTAGCACCAGGGAAGGACCACAGCGGTAAAAGGAGCATGGGAATAAGAGCAGAGCAAAACTCACATCTTTCCCAGGCGGTGGCTGTCAATGCCAGGCTTTCAAAGCAAGTCACTCCACCATGTGACACTTCCAACTGGAGCTAAGCTGGTCACGGCTTTTCCAATTTGATGGCTAAGCCAGAAAGTGGACAGTAGCCCAAAGAAACTTTGAAAGGTTCTTTGGCAACACTAAAACATTTAATTCCTGAACAACCCAGGACATTTTGCTTGACCTGAAACAGAAGGTTTTGTTTCATTTTTGGGGCTATTTATCCCATTGGTTTAATAGTTTTCTTTACATATACATCAACTTCTAAATGAAAAGTGTGTATTAGAATTAAACATAAAAAGTTTAATATAAAAATGGTTTCATTTCATCATTTTAAAACACTCAGAATAGGTTTAGGCCCCCTGGAACTTCATTTTCCTTTTCACTGAAAAATGTTACCCACATCTAGTCCTAACTCAAAATAAGAAACACTAAACACAGACTCAATGCAAGGAACTAATAGGGCGAAGTACTACCGATTTACTTGGTTTGGGTCCTTATTTCAAATTATTTAATGAGCTAAATTTGCAAAAACGCAAAGGAGTCACCTACAGCCATAGATTTCAACGTACGGTCCAAAGGATACCTGCGGAGCTAAGCAAAACTTAACAGGCACGAGCAGTTCTGAGGACAAGAACCAGGTCACAAGCCAAAGCCACGCGTTGCAGTCAGGTGCCCACCCCATTTGTGTTTACCTGCCACGCATGCTTGAGACCGGGTTTTTGACCCCCCAAAAGCTTCTGGAGAATTAACTCTGGAAGCTAGGTGGAACCACACTTGAAATTCATACCCGTGCACAGGTGTTTGCCTGTGCGCTCTCCCAGTGAGGGCAGATGTACCGTGTCATGTGAGACGTCTGACCAATCACAACTTTTTGCAGCACAAGCTGAATTCCAAACATGCTGTACCAATTAGTGCAAAAAGTGGAAAAGTATTTCTTGACCCATTCTGCAGAAACCACAGTTTGCTCATGGATATTTCACAGGAAGAAAATGAGACTGAATTTGTCAACTAAATGATTTGAGGTAAAATATTCTCTGAGGCTTACATATTAGCTAAAGAAATTACACATAAAATGCAAGGAAAGAAATTAAACTATTTAATTCAGATTCTCATACCAGCGTTTAATTGTCATGGGAACACTTTAGAAACGAATCATTTCAGTGGACATGGCGAATTACCTTTGTAAGACAGGGCTGATGTTTCCTTGACAAATATCAAGTAGAGGTAGTAAAACGTTATCAGTGGTGTTGAATGAATCTCCTGTCTGTAATTAGCTATTAAAGCACCGAAAGTCTTGTGCTGTGTTAGCGGGTGAGGTTTATTGCATTGTGAGTAGGGACAGTGGCTAGATTTTCCCTCCCCACGCGTGCTAGACACAGCGCTCAGCTAGAAGTGTCTGTGCCCAGCCATTTGGAGGGGGTCTACATGAAATTCAGCAAAACTACTCTTCCTTTACTGCCCCGGTGTCAGGGTGCTTTGTGCTCGCCTGACAACCCCTGCAGTGTGGCAATGATCTAACTGGCCTCAAGGAGCAGTGTCAGGATTTTCACAACGCTTCTTCACTCGCAGTCTTTCATGAGTTCCTGTTTACACCCAATTCACTTCCCTCGTCTCCTGCCTTCTCCCTCTCTGAAGGCACGCCGCTTTCTTATCCCAGGTTTGCTCATGCACCCTGGACTAGTACAAGTACTGCTCAATTGATAATGCTGCTTAATTTACCTGGGCACAAACACCAACCACCAGCAGCTTGGTCACAACTGCAACTCATCCATGCAAGTGCATTTTCCCCAGCACTATGGGCAGAAGCAGGTGGCAGTAGCAGGTATTGCCGTCCCAATACCTATGACCTCCCTCTTTCTGCCGGGCCCAATAAAGTGAATCGTCAAAGTCTCAAAGCAGACATGACCCTCCACCCCCCTTTTCTACCAAAGACCACCTGAAAGTGCAAACCAGAGTGTAAGATCAAATTCCCGAGCTGTCAGAGTTGCACAGGAAGCTGGCTGCCTCAGCTGGATTAGTGCGTGAGCAGGTCTGTCACTCCAGAGCTGCTTATAATAAACCACAAAAGAAAAAATGTACACTGGAGTTACCTTCGGGGTCCAATTTCCGTCCACAAGAGCCAGGATGCTCTGTGTAAAGGCTGCCAATCAGCCTATTTCCCATTGCACAGCTCATATGCAGAACAACAGCACAACTGAGGGCAAACAGAGCGAGCTAAAGACGGGCAGCAGGGCACACCCCACCTCTGACCCTGCGCCTGCGAGCGGGTCAGCGCCTGACTCTTTACCATGCTGCTCAAGAGGCTTCTGGAGGAATCCCTTTTCTTTTTTACCACACATTGACACGGGAAGAGTCTCAGCTGCAGTGACGATCTTGCATTCACGTGTTCACTCTGGTACCCAGTGTCCCTCTGCTCTTCAGCCAAAGCTTCGTGAACACTTCTCCTCATCGTCCTGCTAGTCACACAGCCCTGCCAGTGTGGCTGGCCTCTGCGGCCTGGCTGATTTGCATTGGGGCATCCTGGACTCTGCTGGATGACAAGGGTGGATGCTAAGCTGTCTCACTCCTTTGTGCCAAGTGTTGCGTTACGGATTAAGCTTCCCTGGCTCCAACCAAAAGGAGCTGTACTCAAGGAGCTGGGAAGCAGCAACTCCTCCGTGCCTCACACTCTCACCGAAACAGCAGCTGTGGTTTCTGTCTCCTGCCCCACCCATGAGTCGCACAGTCTTTTCTGAGGACAACCATCTACCTGCCTCAGCCACAGTGCCTAGCTGGGCCCCTCACCGCCTGGGGCACCAGCACAGCACAGCAATCAAAGGGCGCCTATACACAAGCAGTGAGGCTGCTCTGACGTGCTGTAATTACAGGAGCATGGTAATTACTGTGCTCCAGCAGACTCCAGTGTCTCATGTATCAGCATCCCTGTGCTTCAAAATGGTGGCAGGGGCACTTTAATTAAAGCTCGTTGTACGAGCTTTAGTTAAAGCACTCTTGCTGCCATTTTGAAGCACAGGGATGCTGATACATGGGGCACTGCGAGCACTTTAATTACAGCAGCTCTCAGAGCCACTCTAATTAAAGCACTCCCTCCCCCTGGAGCATATGTATAAATGCCCAGAGGCATTAGCTCCTTTCTTCCAGCATAACCCCAGCCAGGTGTCTGACTGCAGCAGGGCAAGGCTGAGCACCTCTGCTGATACCGAGTGTCATGGTCTGAGCACTGGGCCAAGAGTGAGTGCCAGGCCCTGAACCATCAGCCCTTGTGGAAGTCTAACTGTGGCTGTGCCAGCCGACTGTCCGTGATGCAGCAATGGGCGAAGTGATGGCAGGCGTGTCTGGGATCCATCATCACAGCACTGCAGACGGGAAGAGAACAGCAGTGTAAAAGTGGTGACTGCAGTTTTTACAACAGCCCTTGAACCGGGATCAGCTGGGCCTCAGACGGATGCAAATTAGCTTGTGCAAACAACAGAGGAAGATGGCACATGTGCTCCAGGGACCACAGAGGCTTGGTCCGATTAGAGTAAGGAGCCACCAGCTTGGATGCTTCTAAAAAATGCTATGCCATTGGCCTGAGAATCAGGTGGATACCAGCCTCCCTAGCCACGTTTCCAGAACACGCTTGTTTCGACGGGAGAAAATAGATCAGTTCCCTTTCCGGTATCCGAGGAAAGATGAGGAACTTCCAATCAAACTTGGAAGAGGGACCCTGAGTGTTAAATAAAAACTTTACCAGCTTCAAAGAAGATTTGAGCCAGGAGCCAAAATCTTGCCATGTCTTATTTGCTACTGGTTCACTCACTGTAAGGAACAATATTCTGTGAGCTCAGGTGAGCAGCAGCGAAGAGGGTACCCGTGAGGAACTGCCCCATACTGGACATAACTGATAAGGGAA
>NW_005841869.1:4371325-4378672 GCF_000455745.1 Alligator sinensis
GGCTGCAAAGACATGCTTAGCGCAGCCACATCAGACTCCTTCCTGCTGCCTAGCAAATGAACCACTGTTATTTCCCGTGTAGATTCACACCCCGACTGTCCAAAAGACTCAGAGCACCACGTGCAGCAGGTGCTGAAACACGAGAAGTAATTTCATCGTTTCTGGTCCTCAGAAGAACGCAGCGTCAGACCTCACCAAGCAGACCCTGACATGCACCAATTATCTCTTTAAAAGGAACTGGCTGCTGGACCAGATTCAAGAGTAAATTTGGTCTTCAGCTGAGTGACAACAACCTTCCTTAATGAAGTGATTTCTCCTTAGGATGTTCTTGGTTATTAATATCCCATCCCTGTTTGCAGCCACATACAGAAGCAGATGGCAGACCTGGGCTTTGACAGCTCAGGGCATGGAGTTGTCATGGCAGAGCTGCGGTGGGATCCAGGACTGGAAGAGCACAGTGTGCTGCAGATCAAGGCTACGATACGTTGGATAGGCCAGGCAAGAAAGGAAGTGCCACTCGGGTCCTTTGTGTTTCTTTGACAACTACATTTGTCACTTGCTTTTCTCAGAATCCTCCCAAAACAGGCTCCCAGATCCTCACCAAACACCTGGGTTCCCTTCTTCCTGAGCTGAGGAAGGATGGGAAGCCTCCCAGCCAAGTGTCTGTCCATGCTGGTCTTGACAACTTCCATGGAGGGAGATCCCACAGTTGCTCTAGGCAGCCTGTTCCAGCGTTTGGCCACCCTCGTAGCCTGAAAGTTCCTCCTAGTCTCCAACCTCAACTTCCCTTGGTGAAGCTTAAGGGCATTGCTTCTAGCCCTGTCTCCTGTGGCCACAGAGAAAAGCCCTCTCTTTAATCACCCTTCAGGTATTTGAAGACTGTTATCAAATCCCTTCCGTCTTCTCTTCTCCAGACTAAATAACACTAGCTCTTTAAGCTTTTCCTCATAAGCCTTGCTTCCCAGGCCCCTATTCACTTTTACTGCTCTCCACTGGACTCTTTTCAGAAAGTCCACATCTTCCTTGAAGTGTGGAGCCCAAACCTGAACACAGTCTCCGGGGGAGGTCTCACCGGTGCCAAGCAGCATGGCAGAATCATTCCCCTTGATCTGCGAGGGACACTCCTGTTAGCACAACAGGATGCTGTTGGGTTGTTTTGGAACAAGGGCACACTCTTGGCTCGTATTCGTCTTATGGTCCACTGTAACCCACAGGTTCTTCTCTGCAGTACTGCAGCCTTGCCAGGCATTTGCCAGTCTGTATTTGCGCATGCAATTATTTTGTCCCAAGTGCAGGACTTTTCATTTGTCCTTGGTGAATCTCATCTGATTGTGGACCACTTCCTTCAGTCCATCCAGGTCATTCTGAATCCAGGCCCTACCCTTCAGAGTATCTGCAATGCCATCCAACTTGGATTCATCTGCAAAATAAGGGGGCACTCAATCCCACTGTCCCATCACTTAATAAAGATATTAAAACCAGTCCAAATACAGACCCCTGGGGTAACTCACTCAATACCTCCCCCCAGCTAGACACTGAACCATTGATGACTACTTGTTGAGTACGATGATCCAACCAATCGCGTATCCTGCTTTCAATACTTCCATCTAGTCTGTATTTCCTTAGCTTGTTAATGAGCATATCATGGGACACTGTCAAAAACCTTGCTACAATCAAGGTATATCACATCCACTGCGCTCCCCACAACCCACAGAGCCTGTCACCTTGTCATAAAAGGAATTCAGATTGGTCAGGCATGACTTGCTCCTGGTTAATCCATGCTGGCTGTTCCTGATACCTGTCTCTTCTAGGTGACTCGCAATCAATTCCCTGAGGACCCGCTCCATGATCTTCCCAAGCACTTCGTTTTCTCTGCAAGTGCATTTCATCACTAGCATATTAATCCCTCTGCAAATCACAACCTCTTGACTCCAATTCCTCCACGTTCTCGTGTCCCTTCTCCTTCTCTTGTCTCTTCCATTTGCTGGCTTCCCCCTTGCACTCTCAGGCTCTCATGTGCCCTGACTTCCCCCCGCCCCTGTTAGCAATGGGAGATCATTCCTCACGTACTTTATTCACTGTTATTTTGACATTCTTAAGTTAAAACAAGATCGCTTTGCACTTGGGCCAGCACAGCAACATCTCTCTTTGATCCCAAGGTCACCGCGGCAGCTCCTGCTGAGCCGCCTCACAGTTTGTGCTCTGTAGCAATGTTGGGGGTGTATTGAAGTAGGACTTTGATTCCAAGCAGCCCTCAGTGCAGATGGGACATTTGCAGAAACAGTGGACACAGCTTAAAAGCGAAAAACCCTGTAGGCACCTGGAGAGTGACTTACCCTTTTGAGGGGAGGGAAAAATCCTTGTTTCTCTGCAGAAAATCCAAGACCAAACACAAACGATTTGCTTTGTTTAAAACCCACGAGCCCAGTGTTTCAGTGCTGTGTCCACTGGGAAGACTAGGGCAATGGCAATAAGTGTGAAACTGGATGCACGATGCCAGCACTGCAGAATCGCTGGTGATACTGAACCATTTGTAGTCCCAGTCCATCTCTGGAAATGTTAACTGACAATGGCACGGTGGGTCACATCATACAATGCATAAGCTCCCCCCGCACAGGAGACTGCAGCTCTGCAGAGATGTAGAACACCGCTGGCTGGGTCAGCAGGACGCAGAAACTCCGAATTCTTCAGCAATGCAAACGCACAACAGAATAAACTCGACCGGCCTAAGCCACGCGGCTCCTCCAGACTCTTGAAGAACTACGCTGGGGAAAACTGGAAACAAATAATTCCCCTCCCTTTGTTTCTTGTTGAACCGTTATTGGTGCTTACAACAATGCAGTGCCAGCCCAACTCCTACCTCCTCCAGCCTACAGCGATGTCAGAATAATCCTGCTCTCCAGGTATCATAACCTTTCCCAAGGCAACAAATTGCAATGCCATGAACACAAGTGTAAGAAGAAACAAGAGTTGGGATAGTAAAAGGCCTGTAGGAAAACACTGTAGCACCCACAGCATGAGCAAAGAAAGGCAGAAAATACTGGCCAAGTCCAGAGACTGGGGGCTTCCTCCTCCCACTGTATAGGCAGCTCCCTCACAAGGTGCTTTTGGCACACGGCTGCAATCTGGCGCTGCCTGATTAACTCCTGCAAAGCCTCCAGCAATGGTTGCCAGTTCTTCAAACTCTCAATTTTCATGTTTGCACTGAAACGTTGAGGGGGAGAGAAGCCTCCACTGTTTATTATAAAACAAGCAAAGGCGACCAAAGTGCAGGATTCGCTGTGCTGCCCCACAGACCCTCCTCCATCCTTGTCCTGGGGGAGCTGGGCTCTTCAGTAAGATGAGAAGACATTTTACTCCCTGTGTTTATTTTTCTAAAATTATTTAACCAGGCCAACCTGCTGAGATCAATCTCTCATTTACAGAGGCAACTTATCTATTCAATCCCTAGGTCTTATTTAAGTGAGAAGGGCTGGCCACTGCAAATCTATGCTGCTTTTGTGATGTCGACTACCCCCTACCACACTAGCAGAAAACCTTCCAAATTCAGTACACATGTTTTGGCATGCCATCTGATCTAAATTAGAGCAGGCCTGCGCTGGTTCCTCTGGTCAACACTAGATTCCAGCTGTGGTAAGCCACTAACACCATTACACCTAGTTTCGAATTTGAATCTATTTTACATTTTGATAAATTATGTCTGAACTTTAAACATTTCCACTGAAGGCGGATTTCTTCCCATCTCATCAGGCCAACCTGCCCTAGTGGTACAATCTGCCTCCGACGATCCAAGATTTGCTCTAATGTCCCAAAAGGTAGGTGGTGGTAGAGATGGGACAATGGGGGAGAAGATGAGGAGATACCGGCAGCGCCCCCACCCCATCTCTGGTATCCCAGAGGGCGAAGCAGGGCTGGGCCTCCTTAGTCTGAAAGGAGTGGGCAGAAAGCTGTCTCCCCGGATCCACTGCAATGTGCAGAACGGATGGCAGCTTGGCTCCATTCTTTCGCTTGAACATCGACACACTCACCAGTACAGCACAGCTTCTCTGAAAACTTTTTTTTTCTACAAACAACTTTTTGACCAGAGACATTTTGATGCAGCGGACTTCTTCAGTGAAACCTTTCACACCTAATGAAAAATCCCAGAGAAAAAATAATTTCCAATGATTTTTTTTTCCTTTCAGAAACTTGTTCACTTTGGGACTTATGATACAGTGCTAACAAAGCTCGTGTCAGGGCATAAATCGATTGCAACACTGACTCTGGACCGCGATCCCACAAACCCACTGTATGTACTAGGGGATACACACGTGCTAGCCCAGGGAAGGCCTCAACCCAGGCCAAAGTGAGAAACTGGGAGCTTGATTAACACGCAAGCTCCCAAAGCTGCTCCCATGGCCATGCAGGCTGAGTTCTGGGCTCTGTTTAGTCAGGATTAATGTTTCACAGGGGAGGAGAGAGTGTTACTGTAAAAAAACTCCCCATCACTGACCTTTCCTCTCCACCCAGCATACAACAGCTGATAAAGGGCCCGCTGGCCCAGATTAGTTTCTCTTTGAATAGCTCAGCCAGCTGCCTCCAGTATCAGATCAAATCAAGATGGAAAGAGTCTATACAAGTCCAGCTTCTCCCTGGTGTCGTCAAAGCTCCAGTGAAGCAGAAAGGCCAAAAAGTGAGTACCCTGAAAAGAAGACGCTGCAGAAATGAACATCTTCACATCTACGGACAATTCCACCAACCACCTTCAAACATGTCTAGCAGCCACATAACGGTATCCAAAGGGACAGTTAGGTTCAGTGAAGGATGAGAACAGACTGCAGGGGACCCCAAGCCTGATGGTAACTGTATGATCCTTATTTAAACATAGCTTGTTTTTCTTTCTGGTGCCTTCTGTGTCCTGGTGCAGCAGAAATCTGTTATCCCAGACGAGGGAAAGACCTCCGCTGAGTTGACTCCCTCCCTATCTGCAGTGCTGCACTTTCCTGTGGTTCAGAAGCTGCTCTGGGGCTGAACGACTACTGCAAGCAACCTTGCCTGTGCGGCAACACAGACCGCCTGACCCGCTCCTCCCCATCGCCTCTGGAGTCAGAGGGAAGTCAAACCCTCGCTCTACCGAGTCCTGGTAACAGTACGACCAAACCGCTGTCTGCCAGGCCGTCTAGGGCCTGTGCTGTAGCCCCAGAGAACGTCCCTATGAAGTAACATACGCCTCATGGTGGTGCAAGAGTTTCAAGAAATAGTGACTGAGGCTTTTGTCTGAATTATTTTTTAAAAACATGTTTGACACAGCCTGAAAGTTCATCTCCAGAGATGACATGCAGGAGAGGAAGCAGGTGCCAGCCACGTCCTCAAGGACCACCTCTGCACTAACCCAGGAACGAGGCTGCAGCCTCACCGGGCTGCGGGCTGCCGAGGCACGTGACAGCAGCTTGGCAGGAGACGGACGTAGCCATTTCACTGTGGCCAGGGCTGAGGCAGGGCTTCCAGGTGCCCCTGAAACGGAAAGAGCCAAGGGGATCCAAAAGGAGCAAGTTCGTCTTACGCAGGCCTGTGGAACTTGTTAAAATTATTTTCAGGCTCCAAAGCAAGAGGCGGCAGCAACTGCACAGAAGAGACACAGAGATCCCTATTCAAAGAAACGGGGTTATTTGCTCCTCACATACTTTATCTTTAGCACACATTCACAATGATGGATAAGAAACAGAACGGTATTCAAGGCTGATGCTTAAAACGATCACAGGTTTGCCGACCCACAGACAGCGCTTCATCTGGCAAAATTCTTACGGCACGTTATTTAAATCCAGACTTGAAGCCCAAAGAAAAAAGAAACCATTTAACAAATCAAGCAGGCTGTTCCTTTAAAACATTCAGATAAAGTGACGTGACCTGTATGCACGTCCTGGAGGTCGCTGTGTCTCGCATGGAAAAGTAACCGGTGCTTGCAGGCACGCAAGCTAAAGGCTGCATGCCAGGGAGGGTCTGGAGGGGGCAGAAGGGAACGTCCTCCATCTGCAGCGCAGCCACCCGACACTGCCAGGTTAGAGGGACGCGATCTCTGCCCTTTTCTAAAAATATTATCTGTACTGACCACTGATGCAGGCAAGGTGCCAAAGGCACTGGCCGAATGGTGTGAGCGGGCACAGGCGGGTCCTACGGTGCTGAAACATGCTACAGAGCTGTACAACCTGGCTGTGAAGTAGTGTGTCTGTAATCGCGTCCCAGTCTCGCCAGCGCTGCGCTGCCAGAAGCATGCCATGTTTGCTAATGGCAAGAGACACGCTCTCCAGTCTGTTCCAAGGGCCTGGCTTTAGAGTAACAAATATCTGTCAGGTTGGTCCAATCACATTAAAGATCACTGGAAAAATCAGATACCGTTATTTCCATCGTGGGTTTCGGTTCACTGGCCTAAGGGCACCTGAAACAGTGACTGGTTTCATGATCTGAGCACCGACAGGCTTCAGCTGCCTGAGATAAAGACCGAGAGCCCGTGCAGCGGGGCTGGGAAGCTGTCCAGGTTGCTCCACAACTGTCTGACACCCCTGCCCTGAGAGTCTCCCCTCTGACTGCTCTGCCTCTGCCTGGGGCCTGGGCTCCCCCTTGTACATACACTTCCTCTCCAAATTGTTTCCTACTGATATGCCCCCCTAAACCAGTATACCTGGGGGCAGCCAACCACAAACTAGGCCAGGGGTTGACAATGGCTTTAGGTAGGGTGCCAAAAACACCTGCAGCCTCGACTTGTAAGATGTTGGCGTGCCAGGAGCGGATGGCAGAGGAGCCATGAGGGGCCTCATCCTAGTTGCAGCAGCGCAGCCCCGGGTCCTTCCCCACCATCCACCCCGGGGAACAAGTGCCAAGCAAAATGCCTTCACATGCCACACTCTGGCACTTGGGTGTGCTGGGGGTTGCCTACCCCGGCCTTGGCCATCCAAGAGGTCTGCTCCCACCTCTAGGGCTCAGTCCCTGCACGAACTTGGGCTTGCAGACCAAGCCCTATGAGGAGAGACTAGAGAAACTGAACCTTTTCAGCCTCCGCAAGAGAAGGTTGAGAGGCGACCTTGTGGCTGCCTATAAGTTCATCACGGGGGCACAGAAGGGAATTGGTGAGGTTTTATTCACCAAGGCGCCCCCGGGGGTTACAAGAAATAATGGCCACAAGCTAGCAGAGAGCAGATTTAGACGGGACATTAGGAAGAACTTCTTCACAGTCAGAGTGGCCAAGGTCTGGAACAGGCTCCCAAGGGAGGTGGTGCTCTCCCCTACCCTGGGGGTCTTCAAGAGGAGGTTGGACAGGCATCTAGCTGGGGTCATCTAGACCCAGCCCTCTTTCCTGCCTATGCAGGGGGT
>NW_005841869.1:4379199-4391174 GCF_000455745.1 Alligator sinensis
GCTGGGGTCCTCTAGCCCCAGCACTCTTCCCTGCCTATGCAGGGGGTCGGACTCGATGATCTATTGAGGTCCCTTCCGACCCTAGCATCTATGAATCTATGAACATCATCCGTGACTACAGTCCCAGCCCCAGAGACACCTGGGTGAGATCAGAGCAGGGCCCAGGTCCAGAGCCAGGGCAGGCATTTGGCACTAGGAAGCCAATGTACTAACCTTCTCCTCCGACGTGTTCCTGCAAGACAATGCCGAACGTGTACCATGCCCACTGGCAAGAGAAAAAGCAATGAGTAAGGAGTGTGGAGGGAGCGAGTGTCTAAACCACCCGTCACTGTGACTGATCCACTGCTTTCCTTTATACCTCTTTGCTGCTTTTTCATGATACATCCAATCAGTGAAATTCTGTAAGACACACGAACCAAGCCGCTGCTGCTAATTATCTACCTTTGTATCCGTTGAGAACAATACTTGTTATCAGGCCACAGTGCTACAACACAGCCCTAGTCTCAGGGCTTTTCTGGTCCAGGTCAAAAATGCCCAGAGAAATAATGGCACAACTACAAAAGGTTCAGAAGTGCAGCTAAGCATCTGAGCAGCCAGACCTTTCTCCCATGGCAGGGCTCTGGAAATGAAGCTGCAGATGCTGCATGGTCAGGGGCCTTTATTATGAGACTTCCATCATTTTCTCCTTTCAGACCGGACGGGTTTCCACGGAGCAGCCTCCTTTCTGGTATTTGGGTATTTTAGCTTCTCTGAAAGTAATCAGGTGGCTTGGGAGCCTCAGGGACTTATTTTAGACAAAGAGGTTTCATTGTCCCCAGCTGAGCACATCCCGATCCGAGAGCAGCAGGGCAAGCAGCAGGGCATTCCCGTGGCTCTTCTGTGAACCTTCTCGAACTTATCCTTCTCATATTCTGGTGCCCAGAACTTACCACCACACCCCTCAGCGTGGGCTCAGTGTGTGGAAGGTGGAAAGGGGCTGCCACCAACTCCCAAGCCCCATGATGGCCTGCCTGCAGAGGCTGCCCTACTTTGCAAACTCCTGGCTCCTTTGTCAGACATTGTCTCTTGGTGGTGTCTCTAGGCCCCGACTGTCAGGTACAAACGCAAGGAAGCATTTGTGCTCATGTGCTTCACCTGCTAAAGATCAGAGTGGATGCGACTGGGCTGAGAGTTGCAGCCCAGCCTTGCCGGAGACAGCCATGTTTGCTCCTGCCCAGCCCAATCCAAATGCCTCTGGCTTCCTCACTCCCTCAAACACAACTGTGGGAAGCACTCCATAGTGATGCTCTGTGCCATTAGGCAGGAGACGGCCTTGCCCTTCCTTTGGGGACGTCAGCTACAAAACCGAGGCACAGGCTGCTAAATCTATCAACAGCAGTGAACTATATACAAGTGCAGGCGCTGCCAGTTCAGCTAGATGACCTTCCCCATCCATCTACTCGGCAGAGTCATATAGGAACTCCATAGCCAGCTGCCTTGGGCCTGCAGGTGATTGGATCTCTTTTTCAAAATTAAAAATGACAATCATCCTGCCTTCCCCCAGCAAACACTCCAGCTTTATTCTGAGCAAAAGGGCGAGACAGAAGCGACTTCCCTGCACAATGCAACCAGAAGAACTGAAGAAAACATCACTTAGGAAGCAGCTCCCTGTTTCAGCACTGAGAAAACAGGGCCAAGGAGGGGTGGTGAGTCAAGCAGGGAAGGGGACATGTGCAACTGCTGATGTTGAGATGGGACTCCCAGTGTTATCCGGGAAGGAAGAATATGAATTAGTGGTAAAAAGCCCAAGAAATTGATGGAAGCAGCATAAGAAGCCAGGATATCAGAGTAAGTCTGAGGTTAGGATGTCCATAACTGAAAGAGGGAAAAAGAGATAAGACACGAACATTTATTCGAATTTAGAAGTGTGACTACATGGATCACATTTGCAACCACAAAATAGTGGTTGCTGAATGTTTCGTTCGAAGAATGTGGTGAATTATTCACATCCATTGTCAAGAACTCTGCAGCCATCAGCTAACACTTCCCACCTTGCTAATGTGGGTGTGATTCACAATCCCCAGCCAAGTAGGTAGGGAGGTGGCAATAGAGAGGTGAGGCTACAGACTTTTCTAACGTCGTCGTGGAGGGCCAGCACTAGAATTCGAGATGTGGTAGTTCAGACCTTTCCTTCGGGCACAGACACCCCTCTCTACTGCCTTGTGCCCAAAGAGCAGAAAAACAGGCTGGCTCATTTAAAGCCCTGTACCTCACTTAGCTAATTGGACAAGGCTGTCAAGATGCTGGGATAAATAACAACCATCAAACTAGGCTTGGATTTCATCCAGATTAGATGTCCATGATAATCCAGTCCAACACAGTCCTCAAAACTGCTCAAAACCTATCCCAATGTCCCAATTTCATACTGCCAAGTCTGTTTTTGTTTTGGCTGCTTCTCACAGTTAAGCCGGGAACATCTGACTTCCCAAAATCCTTCTTTGCGGCAGCCAACATTCTTTCGAAAGAGCCAGCCCTTCAGGTGCCTGCCTGGAACGAGGGATTAAGGGAGCGCTCGCTCAGTCTGCAGGCCTGAATGCGATCCCACCTCAGAGCACTGGAAAAGGTTCAGGATTTGGCTCAGCTGCCTGCAAACCATTTGAGCCTCAGGATGAAGCTCCTGTCAGGTGTGTAAACTGCACGCGAGCAAGGTGAGGGCCTGTGGAATAACATGCATGTGCTCTAAGCCAAGGGTGCGGGGCTATGCAGGGGCAAAATGAAAGTCATTCCATAAGGATACATGAAGGGATGCAGCCCTTTAATGTGTGGAATTCCCACCCGCAGGAGGTCAGCAAGGCAAGTCATTTAATAGGATTTAAAAGACATCAGGCCGAATTGGTGAACTATAATAATACACAGAGTTATACAAGTTAAGACAAAGATGCAGAAGGAGCCACGCTTCAGGGTGTAAACTGATGCTTGCGGGGTCAGACAGGCATTCTCCCCGTCGCCGGCTCTCTGCAACTGGCAGCATCTGCCCTGGAAGGTGGGCGCCAGTCTTCTGCGACACGGCGGGCACAGGGGGCACGACCGCCAAACCTGAGGCACCAACCTGCCCCGGCAAGTCCCGTGTGGCAAACCATGGATGGCATAGGCTCCCCCGGGCCTGGCAGGCAGGGCACAGACAGAGCCCAGAGGCGGAAGATGTTCCTGTCTAACGAGCACTTCAGAGAAGGAACTGCCAAAGCTTAGTTTCATTCTTGATAATGATTTCCTTTCCTCTCCTGGTTTGCCTTCTGAAAATTAAGCCAGTAAAATTTGTGTGGAAAAGTTTGTTAGTGTTGTTGTTGTTTAATAAAAAGCAGGGGCACCACCTAATGGTGAGTCTCAGCTTCTGGATTTTCTTGTCACTCCCAGGATATGCACGCCGCAGTCAGAATACAGTAGCAAAGGGGATTGTATTTGGCCTGTAATTGGGGGCACCCTAGGTTAAATTGTAGATTATTAATTCAAAGCACTGGAAAATCTGATCAGATTACATTGGAAACTACAGCCTGTTATCTCACGTTACCCCCGTGGGCAGCGGACACATTCACACATGTGCATGTGCACGTGTGCATGCGCGCATGCATGCGCACAACTGACATTTAAAAAGGAAATGAAGTGAGCTTTTTATGCCAAACTATTGTTAAATTAAACTTTCAGTTTTCAGAAACCAGGTTATTTCACTGGAAGGAAAAAAAGCCCCGAATGCAATCCAGGATCTGCAGGGACATTCCCATCTCTCCCTGCTGAGAAGTCTTTCAGTTGGGAACTTGCAAAATGGACAGATGCAGGTGCTTTGATATGTCACATTAAAATTTAAAATTAAACACTCACTTTGAAGTTGTGTAAATTGTTTTTGCGCACAGGCTATTCAATGTAGCATGGAGTTTGCTTTCTGATGGCAAAGCACAAGGATACAGAGAAAAAAAGAAAACAATTTAAAGGAGAATTTGCCACACAGGTAAAATCAGCGTGCCGGTCTTGCTCTAACCACATAAAATCAAATCGCCCAGTTGTGAGGCCAGTAGAGAATCAATCACCAGCCCGGTGATCCCTAAAGCTATAGAGACTGCATAGGAATGGGGCTTTTTGGATCTTCAGCATGTTTGGGATGGCTGACTGCTGTTCAAAACAAGGTGACAGCAACCACTAGCTGAGCACTTCTCAAGCTGATAAATATAGCAAAGGAAATGCCGTGACAGCTCCTCAGCTTTGTGTCTTTGTGTATGCTGAAGATGCGGTGACCAGCAGCACACAGGTAAAACAAGTGCCACGGAGAAAGCTCTCAGAGCCAACCCGGACTCCTCAACAGGGCAGTCCTGGCCCCGAGATCCGCTCTGACCACTCCAGGCAAAAGACGCAGCTTCACGAGCATTATACGCTGCTGGTGCAAATAAACCAACTCGAACGAACAAACAGGTGGTCGCACCGCAGACTGCACAGCTGGTACAACTGCATTTCCAAGGAAGCCTGGCAGACTGCGCAGCTCGTCCCAGCTGGGGGCCAGCAGCTCCCATTGTCAGGCTACTTAGAGTTGTGCGTCACTCTTGTGGAAAGGTACAAAGCACATCGCATGTTGCTGCTCACCCTCATCATTAGCAACGACACACTGCTCCTTGGACTGCAAAGTCTGCAGCTGACGGCACAAGTGAATCATGGGAAAGCAAGGACAGGAGTGTTAGTGGAGGAAGAACCCATAGTGTACTCAAACCAGCTCCAAAAAATGAACATAAAATGAAAACTAAACACTGCCCTCCCAGATCACACCACTCGTTTCAGTTAATGCAATAGTTATTTTAATGATGGCTTCAAAGTCAAGAAAATGACTGGGTGTTGGAAAACCTTGTTTTCCTCTTCCCGTCTATAGATTACATTTATCTGCGAGAGCACAGGATCATTTAGTTTGAAAATCTCGGAAGACCAAAACATAAGGCAACGGGTTTAAATGACAGGTAAAGAACTGCAGATTACATCTCAGAAAAACCCTCCTAAGCAGGAGCACAACAGGACAACAGAGCAAGCCAACCAGCGCTCTTGGGAGATTTGCTTCATGGGATGCTTTCAAGGAGAGACAGCACAGGCACGTATTTGGGAGGCTCTAGGACCAGTGAATCCTGCACTTGTGCACGGGGCTGGACGAGCTGACCTCTGGAATCCCTTCCAGCTCCATGATCCTATGGTGACTGGGAGCAATTGGTTCCATTCACTAATTACAGATCAACAACCAGTGTCACTTCACTGTTAATAACTCAACAGCTCTAAATGAAAAACCCGTTTTGATAATCTTACCTTATTTCCTACGTACCCATCAGATATAATGCCATTTTATTTCACAAATAAAAACATTTTCCAAAAGCTGTCATTCTGCAATTTTATTTTAGCTCAAAACCATATTCAAATGCAATGTAAAGACTATATTTACTTGCAAAGCTAAATGTTTTAATGGTTACCAACCAATGAGAAATCAATCTTTCCTTAGCAAAATAATTTATACAGTAGCATGTGGAATCAGGTCAAAATGGATTCTGTAAATCCTGGTTCGCTGCTTGTTAATTCGAATCATTATTAAAATCGGTGATTTACCTCTTTTTTATTTAAATCAGTCCAGCCTGGTACACAGGCTGTTCTGTCAAATGCCACCCCAGTGCAGCAACCAGACTGCAGTAAAACCAGGGAAAGGAGGGGAGGCAGGGATGCAGAGGTGCCCGTGGTGCCAACATGGGCTTTCCAAGGGTCAGCTGTCCAGTGGAGCTGGAGTCCGAGTGCCCTCATGCACGCTACGTCACCTGGGGACGCTTTGTGCATTCTGGGAGATTTCAGTACCCACAAACAGCAACCGATAAGCTGTCCCAACACCTTGCGAGATAAGAGGGACAATAAGTTTGTTTTCACCAGTTCCCAGACAATGAATGCAGAGAGGATTCAATGACCTGACCAAGGCCCCACGGAGTCAAAGCATCAGGGCCAGGATGAGAATGCAGAAGTCTCTTTGCAGCCCAGTGCCCAGCCCACAAGGCAGCCTGCTCCTCATACTGTGAGCTGGTCCCTCCTGGTACCAAGCAGGCAGGCAACGGACTGGGGGGTTCTGGCTCAGAGACAGTTTGGGCATTCCTTCAGAGACAGTTTGGGCATCCCTGCCCCCACAGCCACCAGCTAACCTGCACACCTTCCACAAACTTGGAAGGCAGGCATTCACAGATCTAAAACTGCACTGACAGCTAGGTGTCAACATGCAACCCGCGGCAAGCGGGAGGGTGAGCCAGGCCTGATCCAGTCCTGGTCACCCTCTCCCTACCTGTCCCTACTGACCTGGCTCTATCCCTTCGGCTGCCAGCCCTGGAGCTGCCACCATGGCATGAGGCTCATTGTGGGGCAGCTCTGGCATGGGGCACGTGGTAGGGGATGGGACCACCGCTGCATGCTCCAGGTCAGCAGTGGAGCGGCTGCCCCCACGTGCTCCAGGTCTGGGCTAGAGTTGCAGCTGCCACCGCTGCTGTGCGCTCAGAGTCAGAGTCAGAGCCAGGGCTGCGGCTGCTTTCTCATGCCCCAGGTTGGATGCAGCTCACAAGCAGCCCCATCGTCTAGATCCAGCCGGGGCCACAAAGTTTGCTTAACACCCCTTGATTAAACAATCACAGTAAGGCAGACCAGACGATTGTGCAGGTTGTTGTCAAAGCATGGGGGAAAACACACACAGCCAAATACACACAGACTCCTGTGAACCAGGTCTGACCACTGTATATCAAGATTCAGTGTTTGGGATACACGGACAATGCATGCCTGTTACATTTCCACAAAATAACAAGTCAAAATTTGAACTTGAAGGGAAGAATGGCCACCGTTCAAAGGGCCTATCCCAAAGAGCCAGGAGCTGACACAGACCTGCGCTCCACTCGACACTGTTCAGGGTTTGTTTCATTTCGAATGCATGAAAGAAAGAGCAAGCCTTTTTCCTTGAGCAGAGCAGTGTCTGCTGGAACATCCCATGGTGTGGGCAGCATCTTTTGCATTAGCGGTAAAGGACATCGCGGGTTCAAGCCTAGGTTCTGTAAACATTGTGGAGACTGAGCGAGCTAGACAGAGCAACAAAGCACACATTCCCTAAGGGGGACACTTTGAGTTTATGAATAAAGGTTGCTTTATAAAACAATTCTGCATAAGGCCTGCTCAGGAAAGATGTGTCACATTCTGCATGCGTCTGACTCCGGGAGGCTAGGACTCAGTCTCGCCACCTTTCCCTGCTAGGATCTGCTGTAGATTATTTGCATCTTTAACAGCCAGTTTTGTTTTTATTCTTTTCATCAATGGCCTCCCAGTTCCCTGCTGATTGTTATGTGTTCCCTGCCACCGAGAAGGGTGTCGCACATGCACCCCCTGGCAAGAAGTGTTCGTGGTCCGTGCCAACAGGGGTACGAGCACTACGTGTGCACTGAGCTGCCAAGAAGGAGGCTACCAGCACACTCAGCTGCTGAGACAGACCTCACCAGGTGGAAGATGGAACAATACCAGAAATTACACACCCTTGGACTTCCATGAACTGCACTGTCTATTTTTCCAGCACTGTATAAACATTAACTAATTCTACCTGGAACAAAGAATCCAAAACTCAAGAGCGAGGTAAACTTCCTTCTGAAGTGACAGAGAAGGACGCCATGCAGTTACTGTTTCCAGCAGGTGTAATGTACACCAAGGCTCTGCCTGATGCAGTATTTAGACGCGACGGGTACAGACAGCTGTGACTCTCTTAAGGAGCTAAGCCAACTCCATGCCAGAGTACTGGTCTGCTTTTGTTTTACGTCATCAAGGCCTCCAGATCCTCTCCCTTTACTTTCTGCCCTCTCCCTTCCGCTAACACGTAGTGCAGAGATCTTGTGCTCTGTGCCAAGAGACACAATTCCAAAGTACTACTTCTGTACACCTTAAATGCTGGTGGCTGTTTCTGAAGCAGCACGAAATAAAGTACAACCACAAGAGAGAAAGTTACCAGTACCAAGTGGAGTTTACCCCCATGCAGAAAGCCAGACCAAAGCCTCGGACACCCGCTGTGAATTTTTGAGGCTTCAAGAGGTGGTTTTAAGTTTTGCAAATTAAGTGGTACTGGCTCTCAGTACAGGTCTACTGTCCCTTTAGAGCCCTGGCCTGAAACATTAGGAGAACCTAAGCATGGGTTCAGACTACCCCTGACACAAGAGAGAGCAAACCAAATGCAAATCATTGTCATTCCTCAGCCCTTCCTAGAAGCTACGTGAAAAGAGCTACACGCTTTAGGTGTACTGATGGAGCGATGAGACCCCAGAATTGACAAAGACCCATTCAGCGGGCATTCATTCAACCCCAAAGTACCAAAATATGACTTGTAACATACAGGGAAAGGAAATACCTCCCAGTATTTGTCAAAGAGTCATAAATATCTATATAAAAAGCATCTCCCAAGGGACTCAGAATTAGGGATTTACAGCATGTAGAATCATGCTGATGCTATTAGGGTCTTCAACATTGTCGTTTTTGTGCTTACATTGCACTGGTTAGTGTACAGAACCCCAGCATAACATGATTAATGGTCTGTAGAAACCATAGCTTTAGAAGAAAAATTGCAGTGGTTTGTGTCTGCAAGCAATGCCGTGAGTTCCATAATCCTGGTGCATCAATTAAGACTGGTTTAGCATTGCAGAAATCTGTGTTCCCTCGTCTTCCTCCACGCACCAGCTGTCCCTGAAAACTGGGTCGCAGTGCAATTCTCAAAAAGTGCTGAAGCCCCTTTCCACATGAGCAGCTTGCAGAAGCCCCCAACTGGATCATGCCCATTTAAGCCAGGTGCTGTATAATGACGGCCAGTTTCTGTCCCAAAGAAGTGCAAACAAAGCAAGTATCCAAACCCAGGCAAATGCTTCAACCTCTTTATGTCTGGAAATCAGGCTGGAAAATAGCTTGGGATCAGATCCTTACAGAAGTTTTCTAACACCTCCTGTTCTTGCACACCTAGCCAAACTGGTCCAGACAGCTTTTTACAAGGAACCTCAGGTGCCTCTACATTTCATTGTTACTAATTTGTTAGGTGACCAGCACACTCGTGGAGTCATCACACTAAGCGGTGCAAGGAAACAAAGCAACTAAGGGCAATGAAGTGCATCTCACTGCCTCTCCGGGGGACCAGCACAGGAGTGGAATTAAGAGCGCCTAGCTGCATCTCTCTCACTCCCAGAGAGGGTGACTTCTCCAGGTCACGGCTGGATCATTAGCAGGGCAAATGGGGAAGTTCACGCAGTAGCTGCCTGACACCGTCTGCCCTGTAAATAGAAAGGAGTCTGTCTCTGGCACTTCCAGCCCCTTCACTTTCATGGAAGGGCTGACTTGTAAGACCCTGTGCAACATAGATCAAATAAGTCAGCCTTGGGGCCTCCCCATTTCTCCTTACTATCAGCAGAGTTAGCAATCTCCCTTGCTCTAGACAATGTCCATAGGAGAAAAGGATATTGTCCATACTTTGATCAAATACATTGGATGTACTGGTAGGTAAAGCATTTGAACAAACAGACAGGTTTCATGACATCCAAAATATTTAGCCTGCCATGTGCTGCTTCAGCCAGGAAAACCACAGAACGAGGGAAGTTTGGTAAGGATTTAAAGAGCATTTTCTCTCATCTAGGAAGGGTTTTATCCTGGGCAAATTACTTCTAACCCTGAGCGTGCTCTAGGGTTTGCTGTAATGAGGCCTAGTATTCTTATAAGAAAATATGGGGGATGCTCACCCCATGTGAAATTCACAGCACCTTCAGAAAAAACAGGACACGCTCACTTGTGCTTGCAGAAAGGTTGGCATGCTCAGGGTCGTGGCACCAGGATCTAGGCCTGACAAGAATCTCCCCTCAGCGATCTACAGACTTGCAGTCAGACTGCTGCCACATCCGATGTCCCTATATTAAAGCTACCTTAACACCTCCAAGATGGTGAGCAGAGGAGCGGTCCCTTTGCATTCAGATAAGGAGGACGTTTTAGGGCTCCTGTGCACGTTTTCCCACACCGTGGCCACAACCCATACAGCACAAGAGATGTCTGGAGACAGGCTGACTGCTGGAGTTCAGAAGGAGCCCTCTCAATCCCAGGAGGTGAGTCCAAAGTGAAAATGAAGCATTCTTCATGGACGGGCAGTTGATTCCAAGCTTTCCTGGAGCAACCAACGTGCTCAGGTTTAGATTTGTCACTGGTATCTCATAAGTATTCAGCAAACCTTATAAACCCTCACCTTTGCACACTGTGTGGGCGATTCTACCTTTGGACAAGCTTGTAACTCATCTACATATTGCTGGTGTGGTGTTCATCTCACTCTATGCCAAGA
The DNA here is from genome assembly GCF_000455745.1 of Alligator sinensis. Classification (NCBI taxonomy): domain Eukaryota; kingdom Metazoa; phylum Chordata; order Crocodylia; family Alligatoridae; genus Alligator; species Alligator sinensis. Next base: position 4,389,557 of record NW_005841869.1, read on the forward strand.
CTTCACTTCCCAAAGTCTCTTACTGCCACATGCCCAGACCTGCTTCAGCTCATGTGCATTAAACTGCAATTCCTCCCTCTAGTGTTTAAGGCTCAGATGGCTGTTAACAGAACATTTATTCCCAGAATTGCTTTTATAATCCCTATGTCCCACAGTGGGTTAACTGCTTTCTTTTTTCCTCCTACCCACCTCCCCTCTCCCAGCAGTGCCCCCTAATTTTTCCTCCCCTGCCCTACCCTTTGTAGTCTATTCACTGCCTTCTATTTAGAAGCTCTGCTTCCTGCACTTCCTTCTTCTGTTGAAGTAAAGCTTGCTTTACAAAAGCTCATGCTATATCTCTCTTATTTAGTTTGTCTATAAGGTGTGACCCTACCCTGCCTTCTGCCTGACTTCAGGCTAACACAGCTAACTACTTCTCTCTGCTCAAATATCTCTGTACATTGCCCACTTTCTAACAGTTTCAACAGCTTCCTGAAAAGCAATGTCCCATTCCAGCAACATTCGGTCATCCTGCCACGCCACGAAAATATTATCACTTGAGCTGAAACTGGAATTTATGGCACAACTTAAATCACATTTTTTCTATGTGATCTGAACTTCATATCATCCCCATGTAATAATGCAGGACACAGCTGCCTTATATATAGCCCATCGCCAACCCAGGGAAAGAAATGCCATCACAGTCTGTGGCCTTCATACTGCACCTATCACCACTATAACTAACTGATGTCAGAGTATGGACATCTTGGTGTTGTAGTACATCAGTTTTAAAAAGCATTTGTTTCACGTGTTCTTTTTAAAGATTGCCTTTGCATCCTGTGGCCCACAGCAGCATTTCAGAGATGGTCTTCATTTCAAGTTGAAGTCACTGGTGTTACATCACTAAAGCAGCTGAGGACCTGGCCCGCTGTTTTCGAAGACCTCTGACTTCCTGTGTGCCAAGTGTTGATGCAGACAACGTAAATGTAGGGCTCTTGGCATCAGGTGCATTTTAACTGGTTTTCTGCTTCTAACACAAGCACTTAAGTGACAGGGCAACATGCAAAGGCCTTTAGTCCCTTGCAGTTTTGGGCCTTCCCAGAGTCCTCGGATAAGGCGCATAGAAAACATGGCCCATTGCTGGCTAGCAGAAACCTGGCATATTCCCTTTGGCCCAGGTTTCTGAGCAATGGCTGGTCTCTCCTGCTGTGTTTAACAGAGAGAGGAATCTAACCTGATCGCAGCTCCGATTGTATGCAGTTTGTTTTGTGTCCCAGCCTTTCATTCTTGGGGAGGGTCTCGGGGTTCCTGACCTCCAGTGACCTTCACTTTAATGCTTTTTTATAGTTTTATATTGCAAAAACAACCTGAACCTAATGGGAATGTTTATACTACCAACGGGGTGTAAAATCTCCTTGCACCCTGCCCACGTGGGAGCAGCAGGCCAGTGTACAATCTACTGTTATGCTAGTCAACTCAGATTAGGTCACCGCAGGTCAGGAGATAATCTCCAAAACCATTGAATAATTGAAAGGGTAATTTGGTGGTCAACAAATGTCAGACCTTTATAATTCTGTAAATCATTTCTCCAAATGACCCCTAAATTGCATTAGACAATGGATTTTACGCACTTTCCCTA
>NW_005841869.1:4391205-4403212 GCF_000455745.1 Alligator sinensis
ATGCAGATATTGACTCGAGGTGGGCAATTGTACACGCTTAATTTGTTCTGATAATTTATATGACAAGAAAGCCAGGCTGAATAAAGATACTTGCATGCAAGAGCATCCCACTGACGTCTGATTCAGCAGAACCTGTCCCACTGGCATGGACCCCAGAGGGTGCAGGAATAAGGCAAGAGCCAGGAGGTACTGCTGCCCAAAGACTCGTGAGGAACAGTGCGTGCTGGGAGAGACTTATTGCATGCATTGATTAAAAAAACTAAGCACTTACACAAGCACTTGAGCCATGTAGGGCCACGTTCTGACCACGGGCTGAGGAGGAATGAATGCCTCATCTCTGCCTCTCAACGGCAGCTTTATCACTTGCTTTATTCTGCTCCCTTCAAGGTTTTGAAGGGAAGAAGGAGAAATCCTGCTGTTGTGCTCCCCACACAGACAAAGAAAGGTCACAACCAGAGCTGCACCTTTTCTGGTCTCTGCACTCCATGGTTTCTGCCTCAAAAATTCAACTCAGCAGGGGCTGCCCCGGCCCAGGGTGGCCTTTGTGTGCAGCATTCACTCTTCTACAGTCCAAGGGCTACTGGAGCAGCCACTGCCTGTTGGGAAGGGCTGACCCTAAGGGTGCTGTGCTTCTTTGGGCCTGGAGTGCTTGGAGTACTACCTGGCCTATTTTATGCAGGTTCCACCATCACTGGATTGTACTTCAATGGTCTATACCAAATCCAAAACAATCAAAGAACTGTCCCTACTACATACCAGGGACAAATGCCATTGAGCCATTGCTCAGTCTCTGATACCCAATGCACTGTGCCTATAACTTGATGTCCTCCCCACTAAGGGATGCACGCGGTAAACTATATCAATGCACACTAAACCACAGTATGCAGACTTCAAGGAAGATCCCACAACCTTATTGCTTAACTAGATGAAAACCTTAGTCTCCCATACTACAGTTAAGGATGAAGATCCAATACAATCTAAGGAGCTGGTTTTGAAAAGCCACTGGGAATAAAACAATACTGTACAAGACAATGAACTACTACACAACGCTATGCTACAATACAATACAATGCAGCTGATATATTCCTGTTGGCAGAATAGCTGAACTCCCAAAACAGATGAAAATCTGAGTTGTAAAAATACAGATGAAGGTATTTAAAACTGAAGATGAACTAAATGATATCAATGACCTTACAGCTCTACTATCTTCAGGGAGCATTACTGAGCTCTGAAGCTATTACAGACTTTTGGGTAAGTATGTGCAGGAATGATTTTTCTATTGATACAGTATAAAGTCATTAATAATATAAGAAGGTAGTGCCTGAAATGCAACCTAAATGCAGTACCCTCATAGTCACTGCAAGGGGCCTCTGCATAGTGTTCACCTGATTTTGGTAAGAATTAAAAAATTCTTTCAGTTAAATACTGATCGTTGGGATCAGTATGTTTATTAAATAATAGTTAGTGTCCATTCACAGGGTTTTATTATTATTTCTCTTACTGAAATATCTTCTGGCTCGTGTCTTTTTTCTTTTAATACCCAAAGGGAAAAGGTTCCTGCTGTGGCCTAGTGACTTTCCATAGTGGTTAATTAAACTCCCAAGTCACACTGATGCCAACAAGTTCCAGTACAAAAGCAGGGACATCAGGACACTCAAGAACAAAAATGATACAGATGCCGATGAACTCTGCAGAGAAATTCACGGTCCCTTCTGGCTGGAAGAAACAAAGCGCCGATTCCAGTCTCTTCCACAGTAACAGTCAGGGCACACGTGCTAGTCTGGCTAACTAGTGAGGACTCCATTAACGAGGATATCTGACCCAAGACGGATATTGCAATTCTGCAAACACCCCAGAAAGTCTTAAATTCCCATTGGGCAATACAGAATTTTATTAATAGACAGCTTTCTCTCCGGGTCCGTGTCTCACCAGTAGAGCCCACAGAGTGTCACAGACAGGTCTTGCATCTTTTCTTTCCTTTTTTTTTTTTGCAGCTCTGACCTTATGTTCCAGTTGCTGTTATAGAACAATGAAATCTGTAGGAAACTAATGTACCCATTTATTTAACCCATAAAAATGATGAGCAGATTACCCAAGGTTACTGTACCTCTTCGGAGATTAAACATCATTTGAAAGTCAAAGGGCAACTACGGTACTTATCGGGCGCAATGTATGTGATTCAGAGCCTTGAGCAGGATTATATTTCTCATGGGTATTTGTGCTAATTTCAAAGGCTAGACTGACAGACAGTGTCTGAAAACAAAAATGTAGAGGGATGGATTTAAGCTGAATGTTGTTCTTTCCAGAATCCAGAGTGGCATTATTTCTCAGATGCTGGACTGAAAAACACTTCCATGTCCTCAGAGGATCAAGGGCTATCAAAACAGACAAAAGGAAGATGCGTGGTTTAGTGGCATCGCAATTCACATGGTTCACATTTCTACTAAGCTCACCAGGCTGTTTTGCAGACCATGCGGCTTTGGGATTGCTTTCAGACAGAACTATGCACGGAAGTACAGATTTAGATACAACCCAAGATACATCCACAGATATTTGGTGCTTCTGCGCAATCTGTATTGAATCAAACCTGATTATATTAAAGTATTAAGTACATGTTGCCCTTAGAAATTTTCAAAGGCATCTTTGGGAAGTTGTTATGTGGAAAATTTAAGTAATAGTTTTAGACCTAAAGGACAGTGTGCCATCTGTCCAAACAGAACCTGCACCGCAGCTCTCAGGGCCAAGGACTATCTCACTTGTAACTACCATACCAATATCACTAGGTTTTGTTATTCTAGCACATGCTGTAAATGAAACACATTTTTCAAAGTTTCTTCTTTATTAAAACAAATATTTTTTGCATTAACCATTTCATTTGGAGTTCTCCCTGCAGTGTCTGAATATATGACCGAGGGGCTGGGATGGCCAAGGGAATTTACAGGCGGACAGAAATGATGGTTTAAATCCTGACCAAGGGCTGCAGCAGCCAAAAGTTTTTAGTATTTGACAGGTGCACGGTAACCTCTAACATGAGCTGAGATGTCTCAGTCCAAGGCAAAGTTAGATTTCATATATGTGCAGCACCTTTCTAGCAGCTCTGGGTACGTATGTCTGAGCTGATTCTTTGACTTCCCTCCTGTCCCCAGCCATTGCCTTCTCCAAAATATGTGGTTACAGCCAGCTAAATAGGCACCTGTGTGACAAAGAAATGCCCTCTCGAGCAGACTGGGTAACCAGGTCGGGAGACAGAAATGAGATGTTGCTTTTCTCAGTCACTTTCCCTGGCTTGGCTTTTATCCACAAGCAGAGAGACGCAGTTAGCCATGTGAGTCTGAAGTCAAGTGAAAGGCAGGGTAGATTTGACACCTTACAGACTAACTCAAGTATATACATATGTACGTGCACATGTACACACACACTGGTTTTGAGAGAGAAACTGAAGCAGAAAGATATCCATCTACTTTGGTTAGTCTATAAAAGGTACAAATCTACCCTACCCTGTACCGATCTACAAGCACAACAAATGGAGGCGTGGGCCTTCTGCTTCAGACAGGCTGGATATTAGTGTCGTTTAGCGCATGATTTACTACACTCAACCTATCTTCTGTGCTGGCTGGTCTGTCTCCCAGGTGCAAAGGTCTCAACTCGCAGAGAACTTGCAGCTCATCCTTCTGGCCATTGCATTTATTCATGTCTGGCCTGAAGCTTTTGTGCATTTTAACTCTCCTCAAGGAACGGGCTCCGGGCTTATACAACCAGAGTCCCAGGAGCAGAGCGCTGCTGAAACATCTCTGCCTCCACCTCCATTAGCTGTTTGTGTAGCTCCCCTGGAGATGCTTACAAAAAGGCAAGTGCGTGCCTCCAGCAGCAGGTCCAGTGATAAAAGTCAGTGGCCTTCTGGCACAGAGAAAGCCAGATTACCCTGGAAGTCAGCTGGGGGGCAGGAGGAAGGGATGATCATGCCGAAGAGGAAAGCGGCCTTTCTCGCTTTTGACCAGGCAGCCTAGGCAGCGGGGTGGGTGCAGCTCCTGTTCAGTGCCGGCTATCGTAGCCAGACGGCTGCGGGGACGGGGTGCCAGGGAGCAGCGTGGCAGAGCAGACAGGCACAAGCTTGCCCCCATGTGGTCAACTGACATTACAGACCAAGACCACGGCAGGACCACGCTGTCGTGTTTCAGACTTCACCCCCGCCAGCTGAACGCTGCTTTGACAACGGCACAGCGACAGCGTCACAAGAGCAGCGCTGCTCCCCTCCAGGCAGGCGGGAAGGGCTATATGGAGCGCTCACGTCATTTAAGGTCTTGATGAGAGAGACCCATTGAGACCCTTTCTCCTTTGGGCAACTACACGCAAAGGTGACTGTTTACACTTTTCAGGGACCTGCTGAGCTTGTTTAAAGCCAGATCGTCTTTTCTGTCACTAATTCCTAGAAGGCAGATTCTGCAAATTATTAATAATGATGGTATTATTCTTTATTTTTATTATCTGGAGAGGGAGGACAGAAGGGGCCCAGGGAGCTCTGCCAGACCCCCGGTGCAAGTCAGAGGAGACGAGAAGGATCCTTCCAAGGACACCCTGAAGGAGCTGGAGGAGAACCAGGAGGGCTGCGCCAAGGGACAGATGCCAAGCAAAGACAAGATTTCAAGAAGGGTCTTGGTGACACTGTCATCAGACAGGTGTCAGGCCAGGGAGCAGGACTGATTTGGCTAGGTGAGTTCATTTGCAAAGCACCTTAATGAGGAAGAATGTAGAATTATAATTTACATCCCAGATATTAAAAATGGCCTAAATCCTTAAAGCAACTAAGTGCACAGTGCACCCCGATAGCAGAAATAGGAAAAACCAACGGTCACAGAGACAAACTTCTCATTGCCTCTGCCACATTGCCTGTGAGAAGCCAGCCAAGATATGGTCACCCCACTGACATTGGCCTTAGCTGGCACTACCTCATTATAATTATACATTTAGAATAAAATAAAGTTTAGTCAAATTAAATAAAGTTTGGTTAATTGACCAGTAACATATCAGTTAAAAATTGTAAAAAAAAAGCGCCAAAAGGTCCAAATAATACACACAAAAAGCACAACTTTTCCATTTAAGAAATGTGTCAAAAACATTTTAAAATGTACTTCTGTCAAGAAAACTACAAAAAAAATGTAGATTTTTTGTAAAATTGCTATAATATTGACTGCTCACAGATGTGTTGGTCATATTTTTGAGTGGTCAACTGACCAGCTTACCAACTCTAAGAAAAACTATTTATCTCCCAGCATGTATTCCTTTCTCTCATCCTTCATGGCACCTGTCTTCTCAGACTGTAAATGTTTTTGGGTATGGGCACTGGGGTCCTCCGATGACTGCAGGGCAGACGGCAGGGTAGATCTGCACCTCAGACTTGACAACACCAGGGATGCATGTGCTTTCCTGCCCTGCCTTCTGCCCCACTTCCAGGCCGCAGGAAGTGCTAGAGACCCTCACCCACACAGGGCCTAGCATAAGTCTGTGCCAAGCCTGAGTGCAGAGCCTCTCAGTGAGGGCTGGCTGGGAAGGGTCCTGCCCCTGGGTTGCCAAGGTAGGAGAGAAGTGGTCAGAAGCCTCTACTGCTGCCTCAGAGTCGCCTGCACAGGATGCCACGGCACACACCCATCTACACGCCAAGGTACTACCATCGCTCCCAAATCTGCCCTTAGCTCTCATTAGCAGCGACTGTTAGCCCTTGCCCAGCTGCGCCGCCCAGTGCTATGAGCCCTCGTCCAGCTGCACCGCCCAGTGCCATGAGCCCTCGTCCAGCTGTGCCACACGGTGCCATGAGCCCCCACCCAGCTGTGCCACCCAGTGCTACGAGCCCTCATCCAGCTGTGCTGTGCTGCATGGTGCCACGAGCCCTCGTCCAGCTGCACTGCCCAGCTCCATGAGCCCTTGTCCTTATCCAGCTGTGCCGCGTAGTACCATGAGCCCTGTGCCGCCCAGGATCACAAACCCTCACCCTGCTGCACCATCCGGTGCCATGAGCTCTCATACAGCTGTGCTTGAAGGTACCCCGAGCTCTCACACTCTGCAATACAAAGCCAGGGAAAAAAGAAACAAACTGTGTACCGTCGAACAACGGGCAGGACCCTTCTGGAAATACCATGCTCTGTGGCTTCTATACCCTGCGCGGAGTGAGCCCAGCCCCCCCGCAGCAGCAGCCATGTCACCCATCTCCAGAAATTCCCTGGGACAAGATAGGAAACAAGTCCCTCCTGGCACCCTGAACCCATGTGGATGGGGAATTAGACTGGTCCAGATCGCCCGAAAGTTTGCCTCCATGGTTAGTGCTGTGAGACATTAGTTCTGGATGACTAATTATTTGGTCTAAAAACAGGTCTTTTGTTTCTGGGGCTATAAAGACAACATGACCACTTTCTGTACTCTTGACCCCAGGGAAAGAAAAGCCACAGATAATAGAATTAAACCCTCATTTCACTTGAGATAATATTTGTGTAAGCTCCCTTAGTAAAACGTCATGTACGCTGCCAAGTCTGCAGGTTATCACTTCCACAGTCTGAGTGTTTGGAGACAGAGTTTGGAGGTGGGGGCAGCTGGGGGAAGCTCTGAGAATTATAAGACCTGTAACCGTAGAACTTTTTTCCTATTCAGCCTGGTGTTTCCTTCAAGATTTGAGCTCAGACAAAATAACGGTTAGGATATTTTTTATTGACCCAACAGAGAAACATTATATAAGGTTTCAAGGCCACACAGAAGATTCCTCCCCCTTTTAATAAGGGCTCCACAGACCCTGTAAGGGGAAAAATCAACACATTCCACTGCGATTCCAATTGCGTCCTTCTTTTAGGGGATTACTTTAAAATTATAAGCACCGTGAAGCAAGAGTGCGAATCCTCCCATCGGCACTCAGTCCTTTTCCTTTGCTGCTCTGAAACTGCACCAACAATAACAGAGCTCCTCTGCTAAGTGCTGGGTCAAGTGAGATGTCATTCTGGTCGAGGGGAAAAGCGAGCTCTCCCTCCCCCCTTTTTCTGCTGTAGCCGTGTTGCGCATTGTTCCAAGATCAGGCTCTTCTATTCCTAAGGAGTCAGCCCTCATTATCCCCTTCCTTCCCCATCACGTGTTGTCCCTTAAAGAGGAGTTCAAAAAGTAACTGCAGAGCACATCCCAAATGAAACAAAAGCAAGAGTCTGTAAAGGTGTGTGCTTTCTGCCAGGTAGTAGGCAGCCTTTTCTTAGGTTTCAGACAGAAAACAAGCAAACACGAGTACTGAGCAAGTGTTGGGATTTAACGATACGGGGATGATGATGGTTATGATACCACTGAATAGTTTTCTTTCAAGACGTAGGGATTCTGGAAGAAAAACCTGTCACCTCCAGAAGGAAGTGGGGCTTCTAGCAAGCCAGTAACGGGGAATGCAGGTACAATACGCTCTCCCTTTGAAGTGCTAGGGCTTCTGACCTGCAGAGCTGTGCAACAGCCTATTCGCAAGAGAACCTTAAACTACCTGTTCCCTGCTCCTTCCAAGCTCTTCCCCTACTCTGTGTGTTTTCTGCAGTTTGCATTATCGCTTGATATACATTACAACACAATATTCTCCTCAGTCCACAGCTCCAAGCCTGCTCTGTGGCTTCCCCTCTGTGCGGGAATTACACAGATAAATCACTGGAGCCGAGCGTCTCCAAGTGCAAGACTGGCCTTTGTGGGTCGGATCCACTCTGCGAGGGGAGGGTGCTGGAGCCAGCCCAGGGAAAATGAAGAGAGAGGCTCCCTTTTCCTGGTCTGTGCCATTTGCCTTGGTGTCGGGTTACTGAATATTCAATACCAGATAGCTGGGCAATAAAGGAAATCAAAGTCCCTCTGTGATGCTACAACAGACATAATACAGCACGTATGTGGTGCTTAGCTAAGATGCGCTCAGCAAATGAATCCTCCTCCAACAAGCCTAGGGTTAAAATACTGCAGCCAACAAAAGAGAGGCTGCCTTGTGCTTTGGTTTCAAACACACCCTGCAGACTGAAGCTCCCTTTTGTCTGCTCCACGAAGCCATGCCTGCTCCTTGCCATGCCACCTCGTAGGCTACGACTTCAGCGGCGGTAAACATCACCACGGGCTGCTCTGCTTAACACGAGCAGAGGACCTACCTAACGGCGTGCCACCCCTCAGTAAGCAGAGCGCCCACGTTTGGCACTCAGCTCTCCAGGACAGCTGCAGACCCAGGGCAGTCCCTTTGCCTGAACGTGTCAAGGCTTAGAGACACAACAGATGAAAAAGCTGAAAGGTAGATTATAGATGGGCAGGGCTGTGATGAAGAGAACGTGACGAAAGTGATGAGGGCAAGGTGAGGAGCAACATGCTGGAGTCTGGGAGATGACCACAGACGGAGTGAGGCTAGGTCCATGGAGCAGCTGAAATGCTAGGCTGCAGGGGGCCAAGTCAGACGTTCACAAGATGGCCCCAGGGACTGGAGACGGGGTCTGGAGCTCGCAGCCACGTCTGGATCTGGAACAAGAATCCAAAGGGGCCAGGAAGTCCTCCTCATTCATCTCCTAAGAGATGGGCACGTGGTCAGGTGGAACAGCACCAGCAGGATCTTGGGAAGGCGATCTGGGGCTGCACCCCTCCTCCAGACCTGTGGAATATGTGCTCCAGGACATGTGGAATAAGATGTCCAGTGGTCCACAGCTGACCTTTCCAGAGGACAGGATTCTGGGGCACCACCTCCTAATCCCACTGCTCCAGAGAATCTTGCCTGGGCTGCTTGCAAGACGTGGAGGCAACAGACGGGGATGACACGTCTCCTGGGAAACACCTCTGGTGACACAAAGCCCAGGCAAGCAGCTGCACTGAAATGCCAAGGACCCCCTTCACGCTGCCTTTCGCCTATAATCCTAGGCCTCTTCCTAATGAGTTCATAGGACTTATATCTGATTGAATGTTAATTCTGATTTTATTCTGTTTCGTGTTTTCAACTACAGTGCTGGGTACACGGCCCGGTAGGCTGCCCTTAGTACTGAACGTGGAACACATTACAGGCCTCTTCTGTCCATCTCCCTGGGCCTGGCCCCGGCCCCGGCCCCGGGGAACACGAATACACAGCAGCGAGGACAGCTCTCCCTATACACTGCCAAAACTAGGTGGAAAGATGGCTCTTGGTCCTTGCATGGCCTGCAGAGGAATGGCCAGGATTCAACCACCAGACTTTCATTTTACTCCACACAGCTTGCGAGCAGGTTTGTACGAAGCTTGTCACGAGAATCGGAGCAAGCCACATCTCTCTTCTAAGCTCAGCTCAGGAACCCAAGTGAATTCCAATGACACCGTCAGCTCGGAGCCAGCACACCAACCACAGGCACGTGGACCCCATCTCTATGCTCAGACAAATACAAGTCGCTGGAAAGAAGAAACAACACGAACTGAGAAGGTGGATTTTCCCACAGCAGTTGATTTTTAAGGCCACAGGGGACCTCTGTGGTCATATTATCTGCACACCTATATAACATAAGGTATACTGGACACATGAAGAGTAAAGGGATCAATTTAAAAAGAAATCTGCAGATGAATACCAGAAAAAAATCCTAATACAGAAATCTATCAGACTCTGCAAAGGTATCCCAGAACCCCATACCTGAGATACTGAAAACTGAACCGAGTCAACCACTGGGAGATATGTTGTACAGAACAAATCCTACTTCAGCCCCAGTGCTCACACTGAGCCATCTTCTGCACACGCGATTTCTAGAAGAAACCCAAACCGCAGCATGAAGAATGCCCAGGGATCAAGTTGGCCAGATGCATTTTTTTTCGGAAACACTGAACCAGAACATTATTTTACCCAAAGTATTTTGAGAATGATCTGCTCTCCTTGGTAAGCGTGCTCTGGAATGGGACTGTTGCTGAACGTGGTTTTTTACTTTTTAAACAAGCATCAATTTTCATTTAGAGAAAAATAAAATCGTGCCAGGCAAGAATGTGTTTTGCCATTTTCAAGTAAAAAGAAATGTTGTAGTAATAAAATGACAATTAACTACCAGTTGTGGTTACATTTGCAAAAATGAACTGGAGGCTAGGTTAAAATATTTAATTTGGGGTTTTTTTTTTAAATATATAGAGGAATAATTTCTTTGCCACTTTCACCAATACAGGGGATCCTAAGTTTTGCTTGCTGCTTCATGGGTGGGAAAGTAAAGAAATCATGAAAAAATATATCCTATCAACCTTTGAACAGAGGGGCTCCCAATGGAAATGCTAGCAAGTGGCAGCACCATAATATCCAATAGAACAAGAGATGTTATTCATTAGGAAGTGGCTGTAAATTGTCATTACCTCTCTAAAAGGTGACACAAAGCATAAAAACCAATTGTATTTGTGCCATTTTCCCCTTCTAAGTGATATGTAGAGAAATTAGGGACTTATATTATTGTTTAAAATTGCATTTTTTAAATCTCATATATCAAGCATTCTCTGTCTCTGTGGTAGAGACTTTCAGCATGACAGAAGACCGAGCTAGACAAAAACACCACAAGTGATGAAAGACTGAGCATGGGTAATGAAAAGGAAAGGTTTTTTCTTCAGACAGTATTTACAAAGCTTTTAGGTGTTTATCTGCTGGGGTTGTGCCTCCTACAAGTCCTGCTAAATGCCAAATTTAGATCAAACTATTTAAATAGTTTTAGCTAAACTAATGCAAACCCTTGTATGGAAGCTCTTATTTTGACTTTAGGATGTCTTGTTTGGGTGTAGCCTACACCAGTTTCTAATCCATGCAAGTTAACTCGAAATAAGCAGCTTAAACTGAAACAAATATGTCCACGTAGCATTCAGCAACAACTTAAAATCACACGTTTAGTTAAACCAGTGTGCCCAGCACATCAGTAAGTCCTCGCACAAACTCCTGACAAACATTCAGGAGAGAAACTCTATCCGGTAGAGATTCAACCAACCCTGGCTTAAACTGCGAGTGCAGACTGCTCCCAGGAATTTCCAATTTTCGTCCAGCAGAACAGGCTTGGTATTTCAGCTATTTCAAAGGTGAAAAACAAGCAAGGGAGGGCAGGGGGCTTGCTGTTTTTTTCCCTTGCAGGTCACTTTTAGCAGACAGACTGCTTCTGATGGATCCCATACTGGGACCAACTGCAAGCCATGCATCTGCTAAGTTTATGTCTGTGAAGCATAAATAGAGAGACAGTCCATAAAATGTGGAATCACAGGCGGTGGCCTCAGGGGCATAATGGTGCATTACTTGTGTGAGATCAGAGTGCTGCACTACAAGATATATGTGGTTACAGGAATAAGGGCTTCCAGGCTTTCTGAATATGTCATCATTTATTGTTTGCATCGTTAGCTCTGTTGTACACGATCACGCAGCAGGGGTAATACAGTAACCTGAGAAAAGGCTTCTGCCGCGCGCTCTGGAACTCCCATCAATTACCACCACACAGGGAATGTTTGCTGTTATGGGAACTGGTATGCAGGAACATTTACATTGCTGCTTACTGATGAACCACTAACACCTCCTCGAAAAATGTGAAAACTAATTCCATTTAGCAATAATTGTAATCTCTGTACACTTTTCTTCATGTCTAGTCCTTAGTTTCTTAACTCTGGGAAGATGTGAATGAAAGTAGGATCTTGGCAGGGATGCAACTGTTAAGTGGCCTATGTCCTATCCTAAGGAAGTAGAGTCACCCCAATTCAGATTCCCAGCGAAAGAAAAAAATGCACCCAAGCTTCTCCTGTCTGTCCCCAGCTTGGATTTAAGAGACTGTATCTGTCAAGCCCAGACAGGATGCTACTGTAAGCAAGATGTGAGATGGACAGGAAAGGCCAGATCTTGATTTCAAAGCTTATAACAGAGATGGCCCGGATGTGAGGACCTAGAATGAGTTCTGAGTTGAAGACGATAACTAGGCTACTAGCCAGGGTGACAGGCAGATTGGCGCTGTGATCCAGACAGAGAAAAACAAACTCGTAGGGCAAGGAACGGGATCAGAGGAGAGCTGAAGATGCCCTTTGGTCA
>NW_005841869.1:4403243-4429425 GCF_000455745.1 Alligator sinensis
ATGAAAATTAAAGCAAGGGGAAGGGGAAGTTTTCAAACTTAAGTACACCATTTTTTTGGATTTGTTTCAACTGCTGGACACAGAGGTCCCTAGAATACAGAGCCAGCAGGGACCACAACTGTCCTCCACTCCACACTGGTAAAAGCACAGGTCATAGGACTGCCCTGCACGAACTGCTGTTTGAGCTGGAACATGCTATTTTAGGAAAAAAAATCCATCTTTGACTTAGTCCTCTCCAATGAAGGAGAATCCCCCACAGACTGCTAACTTGACCCACAAGGCACCTTACTACCCTCTCTGATTCTACCTTGTTCCAGTGGTTCACTCCCCTCACTACGAAGCTGACTTCCATAGGAACTCACGTGTTGTGAACAAGTTTATATTCTGAATCTGGGCACAAACCAAAAAACTGAAATTTCCTGTGGGGGGAAAAATCCAAAACACTTTTATTTAATTTAAATCTTTGGGTCAGTTTTTTTAAACAAAGAGCATCTGCCTGTTCTGCTGCCGGGGCACTCTTCATGTGGCCATATCTCTGTGGGACTCTGCTGGGCTGCTTACAGGTGCATGGGACTAGGTCTGCAAGTCCTGCAGGGACTCTCTGGCTGCAGAGAAGGAAACCTAGAAGCCCTGAGTGCCCAGCCTGAGCTAGGGTTTACTGGGCTCCCAGACTCCCTGCTGCAGTCAAGACAGGGCTTCCAGACTCTCCGCTCCACAGCAGAGTTTAGAAGCCCTGGGAGCCCAAGCTCGGAGGCAAGGAGTCTGGCAGGGCTGCCCTAGTTTGCTGATCCTCAGCAGCCTGCCAGGTAAGTTGGGAAGGTATCAGGCAGGTCTGCAATGCAAGCTTGTTTTGCATATGGGGTTCTGCCCAAAATCTCCCTGTTTTGGATGAGAGTTCAGCAACACTAAGATGTTCCCACAAACATTCAGTTTTAACTAACTGGCATTTTCTGTTGAAACACTGTTTCACCAGATAATCCCCAAGCAGCTCTACTTTACCGTTAAACATTTGCACCCTGGAGTCTTTCACTATACGGCAGGCTTTCCCATCCTCCGGTTGAGCCTGCAGACAGTTTCTGAACTCCCTCAAATTTATTACCATCCTTTCTGAACTGTGCACACCAGCTCTGGACACAGCACTGCAGTAGCAGCCGCTAAAGGCAAATGTAGTAGGACCTCCATGGTCTTAGTCAAGATGTCCTAGCTTACACACCCCAGGATGCTACTAGCCCTGCTGGCCACTGTATCGCAGTGGGCTCCAATTTGGGGTTACCCACTGTGAAACTCAAGCTATTTTTGGCCACTGCTTTGCAAGGCTGCGTTTTCTGTCCTGTGAATGTGGCTTGCCCTCTACTCCTAAACATATAGCTTTGCATTTGGCCATATTGCAGCACATACGGGTTGCTGGCATCCTGTTTACCTTGGGACCTAGGTAATTTTGTATTAATGACAATCTTTGTTACATACCACTGCTCAATCTTTGTGCTATCCTCAGTGCTTACTGATACTAGTTCTAGGCCTTCTTCCAGGTCTTAAATAAAAAGTTGTATGGCACAATAGGGCCAAGAACTAATCCCTGTAGGACCCCACTTTAAATGTGCCCACCCAATGGCATTCCCCATTCACAACTATGCCTTGAGACCTTACCAGTTAGCCCACATTTAATCTTTTCAATACGTGTATCATTCTATTTTCTTAATCAAAATGTCACATGGTAACCAATCAAATGCCTTACAGGAGTACATTATATCAATGTTATTAGCTTTCTCAACCGGACTTGTAATCTCATCAAAAAAAGATATCAAGTTGGTTGGAAGCTATCTGCTTTCCATGAACCCATGTTGATAGGCATTAATTGAATTACTGTCTTTTATTTCTTTATTACTCAAGTTCTGTATCAGCTGTCCCATTAGCTGTCCCAGGATTGATGCTGGGCTGACAGGTCTGTAATTATTCTTTTTAATATTAGCACAACATTAATTTTCCCTTGGTCCTCTGCTTCCTCCCCAGTGTGCCATGGTAGCTGTTACTGCACCTGAGCTAGGGGCCGCCTCCTTGTTTAGAACTTGATTTCAGAGCTGCGTGTGTGAATTTCCTGATGGATCAGTTCACAGTTTAATCCACTTCCTTCTCTCCCCCCCACGTAATTTCAAAAGGAAGGAAGGAGGGGGGGAGGGAAGAGTGAGTAGGATACTGAGTGGCTTTACCATTTGCACAATATGACTTAAAAATTAATCCAGGACAAACTTCCAGCCCTGACCTCTTTGAAGATCAATAGAACAAAAAAATCCATTCCATATTGCTTGGGTCCTAATTATTAGCAGTCTCCAGGCACTGAGAGGAAGTGCTGACCACTTGACCATTCATGGCCCTAATTATGTACTAGACGCACTTGAAAATCTCAAAGCTTATAAGCAACGGCCAGCAACAAAATCTGCCACCATTTGGTCAGGTACAAAGAGGTTCCCAGAACCTTTTGGTCTGTAAGGAATTCTTTATATCACAGGTCCTCATGATATTGCTCCTTTGGCTTCTGAGCTAAAAAATACGGATTAGAAGCAGCTGCCATTAATTCTTAATTAAACCATCTTGTGAGGATTTCATCCAGGAACAGAAATATCCCTCTTCAGATAAAGGCTTCTGCATACATTCTTGTAGCAGCGATCTACAAATCTAGCTAAGTGCCATGTGGTCTTTCACACGCTCTTTGAATTGGTTTGATACCTGCCCTTTCCAAAGCTGGCTCTAATAGTCAGGCTGGACAATATGGTTCTGTTTAATAACTTCACACATACAAGCAGCACTGTCCAAAAGGCAGAGCACCACTGAGCGACAGGCAGAGATAGATTCCGCATGTTGAAGGGTGTCACTTTTACTAGGTAAATCAATACCACATTTCCCTTCTTATCTTGAAAGCAATAGGAGAACAAATTACATTAGCATGGATCTCTGTTTTGGCTCCTTAGACTGACATACGCTTGCAGAAGAGCAGGCTGCATTTTATATACCTTTGCCCATGTAAGGCCTTGATTAGAGAGAAGGCATCTCTGGGTTTTATGTATGGAAGAGGCAGAATCACAAGCTCCCTGCCAGCTCTGGGACTCAAGGGTGGATTAGCCTTGTGGCCAATAGCGGGTGAAATTTAAGGGCCTGAAGTCTTGGAGCTGAGTTCAACCACAGCTGATGGGCTGGAAATGCCCTGGGAACAGACTCCCTACCCTGCAGTTCCCAGCCCTGCTAGTGTCCTGTTCTCTCTGGTTCACAGGGGAAGTCTAATAAGCTCAAGCTGGTTATTTCTCTAAGAATCAGCTCAAATCAAACAGGGATCTTTCACAAGACACTGACCCACTGACTCATTCTCCGCAAGTTACAGAAAGCAGGGATAAAATTCTGTGTCCCATTTTGCCAAACATGGCACCTGGCATGGGTATTTCAACAAGCCCTAAACCTTGGTATCCAATTTGTGCTCTAGCAAATGCATCCTCAGAGGCAGAATGCACGAGGTGCCTGTTAGACCAGGACGCATGTAGATAACTGTATTGCAGCAAGGCCCAGTCCACATCACACCTGCCCAGTGTCATCCCCACTGTTTGTTTCTCACCACATACCATTTCCTTTATGGGAAAAGGGAATAGTCCTTCAAAAGTTACAGGGTCAGGCACCTGGAAAGCTTCTGGCTAATTTGTGTGGCTTACCGACGTGGAGATATGAAAGTACTCTAGTAAGAGGTGACACAATTCAATGTTCAGACATCTAAGAACAAAATTGCAGGCTTTGGTCTTGCTTCAAGAAGCTTCTTCTGTCTGGCTGAGAAGAGTTTAAACCAACCTAGTCTGACACAGCACCCTACTGAGACTAAGCATCATCCAAAGTCTGATAGAGAGAGAAAGGGAAAGTGAGGTTTTGCATGGCATGTTTGGCAGTTTATATGTTTTTTCCAAGCACTTCAAGGAAATCCATGAGCCTCAAATTGACACAAACTCATAATTAAACTAATTGAATTTAGCTTCTGCCAGCCTAAAATGGCTAAGAATAAAACAGGTATCACAGGCATCTGGTGGGCTTCTAGAAGTAGGAGAAAGCAATGGCTCCTGCACACAAGGTGGCTATCTGCATACACGCCCACTGCCTCAGGTGAAGAGATAGAGAAGCAAGATTACAAAGCAAACGTGCTAACATGATTTACAACCAGGCAGGGCTGCTCCTGTGAAGTAAGAACTGAGAAGATGCTGCAAACTGTTAACCTGTGAAAGGCCAACTTTTATTTACATGTTAAAAAAACCCAACAAAACTTAAAGTGCAAATAACATCAAGGGCTCAAAAATAAAGGCCTTTTGTCCTCTGGGAGAGCCAGAGCAGGGCTTTTGGGAAAAATGCAATGAAACCCTCTGTGAGCATCTGTGGTCCTTAATTTAAGCACAACCCTTGTAACAATTATTAAAAGCATAAATACACGGTGCCTTTGATTCAAGGATCTCAAACCTCTTCACAAACATTCATTGCTGCACTGCATTTTATAAATCACTGCTTTAAAATGGTCATTTAAATATCTTGTTACATGAAGCAAAAAAGTAGCATTAATGCCTGGAAGGTTAATCACTGCTGATGCCCCCACGGGTAAAGTAGTATGTGTGGTCACTGCTGTCCAGAAAGCATGAGGAAAGGGGAAACGCTAACATAGCGGTAAAAGGATTTATGCTCCGTGAGGCTTGCTTCGACACAGGCACGAACAGGGAGGTGCAGAGCCTACTTGAGAGGAAGCAGCATCCGACTGATGCCTCTGGCTGCGTCTGTGGCTGTAGCACTGTAAGGCACGTCGGTGCGACTGTTAAAAGCAAGAAAGCAGCTCCTGGTTCCACTTTCCTAACCAGAGTCTGAACCTGACTAGCAAATCAAACAGGAGGCTGTGCTGCAGAAGACCAGCAAACCAGCAAGTGCAGGTTGGGGTTTCAGGGGTATCTCGTCAGAGCACAGGAACGAGCGTACCCAAAACACAGACCTTGTCTGGCCTGCCAGGCCACTTTAGAATAGCTTAGCTGCTGCCTTCACTTATTTCAGAACATTTATCTAACCCAAAAAACACTTCAGATACTGGACTACATCTTGTGCATCACACTCCTACCTCCCTTGAAACTATGAACTCACTGTGCTTCTCCGTGTCCATCGCTGGAGCAGGAAGAGGTAGACAGACTTCAAGGAATTAAAGAGCAACAAATGTCACTGTCGGCAAGGGACAGGAGGGACCGACTGAAGCAAAGAGGATATGAGACTGCACAGCTTAGCTAGGTAATGGACTGGGGAACAACACCACAGGCTACTACTACCCAAGGGAAAACTCCAGGGAGAACGAGGGATTATTTTTCACAGTTTGAATGTTATAACCATTTGGCTGAACCGAAGACAAATAAATTCATACTAAGTTTGGGAGATAATTCCTGCAAGCCACATGTAATATCAAGGTGCTGTGCTGTACCCTGCCCCCCACCAAAATAGGGTGAGGGTGCCATTTGTTGACCTATCTAAAATGCACTGGACAAGGCAGTAGTAATGGTCTTTTGGGAGAAAGACCAGTTGTGACCTACAGAAACAAGTCTTTCTACTCCTTTCTGCCTGGGGTGCAGTTACTGCAGTGGGATGAAAGCAGGAAATTCCAGTATCTTCTGACAGTATTCAAAAAGGAAATCCACACACTAAGCCTCTGCACAACATGACCCGGGGCAGGGGGGGGGGTGGGGGGGGGGCCAGGGCCGGACAACACGACACAATGGGAAAATGACGGATTTTATTTTTTGGACCGGTTTTAAGCCATGTTTTAATGTCATAATCACAGAAATACTGGTGGAGCGAGTTCTCCACTCCACCATGGGAGCAAAGCTGAGGCACTCTGCTCATGTGCCCAGAGCTGGTTTCATACATACTATAGTAGTCAGACCCAATGCACTAAAATGCATCCAATGCATTAAAAACAATGTTGTGATGAGCCCCAGTACAGAGGCAAGGTTCACTGCCCCGTTAACTGTCCTTGTAGAACAACACATACCGTTTAACCTCCTGTCCCATTCTCAACACACTGTCCCTTCTACAAGTCTCTGCCCATCACTGATCTGAGTCTCCTAACCCGCCACAATGCTGCCATCTGGGAGGAGGTGGGATGGGGACTGCATCTCCACACACCAACATTAGACAATAGGACCAGACCCCTTGTCCCATCTCCAAGTGTACAAACCCATTGCTGATGAGTCCAGTCTGCTCACACATCAGTTACCAGTCTTATGAAACCTAAGATGTTATACTTGGTTTAAATAAAAAGAATAGAGGCAGATGCAATGAAACAATCCTCGGTAAAAGGAAGTGGTGGGGGTGGCAGAGAGAGAAAGGCCTAGAAGCCTGATGAGAAAGAGTCAGTCCCAGAGAGTCATTTGATACAACTCTATATGAACGGCTCTTCCTGCCACAACAGCAAAAGTGACCTGTTTATTTGCAGAACCACTGTCCAGCATTTTTAGTCATTTGCCCCTTCCGTACTGTGCAGTTAGTAACACAGATGCTTTCAGACTTGCCCCATCCTTCCTTCCTGCAAAATTAAAATATGTCCCTTTTCAGAACTGGCCAGGTTTGGCTGCATAACTGTTTTAGCAAGACAATGTCTGCCACTTTTCTCTGCATTTCTAGAGTTTAGAACAGGGGTGGGCAAAATGCGGCCCGCGGGCCGGATGTGGCCCACCAAGCCATTCCATCCAGCCTGCGGGACCGCTAAAAAATTTAGAAAATTAATATTTATCTGCCCTTGGCTGCCTGTCATGTGGCCTTTGAAGGCTTGCCAAAACTCAGTAAGCAGCCCTCCACCCAAAATAATTGCCCGCCCCTGGTTTAGAAGGTGCCAGTGCCCATGTATTTTGCTTCTAGTACTTTAAATGCAGCAGGCTCAGTTATGGCTTTTGACCAGACAATGGGCTGTTGGAGAAAGAGGAGGTACACTGTCCTAATGGAGGGTCTACAGGCACTGGCAGCAAATATACACCTTCCAGAGGCACCAGGAGAAGAGTCACCCAAAGCTGCCTCAATCGGCAAGCAGGAGGATCATAAGCACATGCTCCACCTTACCAAACCTGACACAGAGCACTACTGGAACCCAGGGAGGAGTGTGGTTTTGAAGACCATGTGCAACACATCAGGCAAAAACACCGGACTGGAATCAGACAGGACAGGGATGGAGGAGTCGCCAAAAGAGCAGCCCTTGGGGACCCCCATCAGCAAGTCAGACAATGTCCCCATTAGTTCCTTTGGACAGTCACAGAGCACCCAAGCTAGTACAGTCGCACATCAAATCAGCACATCTGAAGATCTGATTTTGAGACGTCAAGTGGAGAACAGAACCCAGATAGACCCAGAATGCTCCCACCACCTCCACGTCTCTGCCGTCTGCTTCTGGGTCCATGGTGCATGGAGTGCATGGCGAGAGCAAGCATTCAGGTATATCTGTTCACCACGCTAGCTGGCAAAAGGCACCAAGTCAGATGACTTGCTAGTGAACAGATTGGCTAAAGAAAGGGTTCTTAACAGTGCCCTGGTGTGAATCCAGTTGAGGCTGAGGCCCTTTGAGGAAAGACTGTATTGAATGCATACGTTTGCCCATCCACTGGTACTAGTACCGGTCAGAAAATGCAGACACTGTGTCACAACCCACTTCTTGACATCCCTTCCCTGCTACTGAAGACTTGATTCCTCAGGAGGCAGGCTGTTCAGTCCTTACCTTTCTTGAATGGATGAAAATACCTCTTTGCAGAAGCAGGCAGTACTAAAGTTACTGGACCATAACAAATTATACATACATACCTGCATACGTGTGTACACACACGCACACACGTAGCATTTTCTTCTAGTAAATGCTGAAGATAAGTGCAATGGTTGCGGCTTTAACGGAAACAATGGGAAGACTTAAATATGAATTTTCATTTTCAAACACAGTACCTGTCAAGCAGCTTCTCCTGTACAGCCTGCCAGGTCCTGACCTCAGGGTCCTTCACATCTCATGTTAAGTATTTTTTTTCTCTCTCACTAAAAAAGAACGGAAATGCTCCTTTAGGTGACTGTGATGTCATCAGTTATAGCAAGAAAAACAGAAAACCCCAACCTCAAATCCTGGCAAGCAAAACAAACAGGAAATGATGCATAAATATTTTGCTTTAAGACATTTATTTTGCCAGCACGTGCTGCACATTTGAAGTCTTAACCAGGTTGGTGATTTCTAATTTCTGCTTTCCTTTTCTGCCTGTTTTTGTTTCTCCCACAACCAAACGGCTCCCTGAACGTCCCACAGGCTGCTGTACATGGGACTGGTCCAGTTCGAGTATCTGGGGAGCAGAATTTGTCAAAACAAGTCAGCAAATTCCTTGTTGAGTACAAAATGTCTACCACAAACATGTGAGGTTTCTGCCCCATGTCCCTTTTTACAGCAGGTAACAGGACAGCACTGAACATTTGCTCTTGCTGCAGCACGGGGGTGATGCTATGGCAGGACAGCCTCGCCCAGCTAGCCAGAAATTGCACTTGCAGTGGCGTTCCACTTCCAAAGAGTTGTTTGTTTCTGTACAGCCAAAGCCCCCAAACCCAAAGGGACACTCATACCTGCCAAACCTAATTCATTCAGGGGACTATGTTGAAATGCCAAGTCCCTGCTGGGATTTAAACAAAGAAGTTAGATACAGATGAGGAGCTGTGGACATTTGGCAAGCATGATTACCAAGTTGTGGGCCTTGACATATTTTTAAAGAAGGTCTTCCCACAACGGCTGATCTCCCAGACAGCCAAACTAGAAGTTGCCCCAAGACTCTGATGAAAACCGGGGCAGGATCTTTTATAGCATCAGTCCCCGGTTCACATACAATCTTTATTTACTTCTTTTTTTTTTTTTTTTTTTTTTTTTAACTGCTATATTTTTTTGGCTTGAATTTTACAACACTAAAGAAAAAAACAGCTTGGTATTGATCCTTTAAGGTTAAGATCTTGGTGCACTTAAATTATTCTAACCCAGAGAGTTTGAAATTTATAGTCCCTCTTGAACCTCCCTGCCTCACCAGCTTCCTTGGGAGGACTCTGCTGCAGGCTGCACGCCAAGTGCAGTAAAATTTAAAGAGGTGAGAGAGAAACTTCCCAGAAAATATAAACATTTCATGGAAATGAAATAAGTCTTCCCTTATAGGAACTCACCTCAGCAAGCTTTAGATAAATGGAAAGGTATTCAGAATTGTAAGTGGATATAAAGTGTGGTGTTTTAGATACATTTGTTTATGAGCAATGCAGAAATGAGTATTGTCTTAAGACCATAGTCACACAGCCAGGCCCTGTCAGTCCCCCCCGTCCTGAGGTCAGCAGTGAGCACTAAAGCACAAATTGCAGAGCCAATTGGCTCTGTTTTATGCCTCCCTCTAGGATGGATGGCAGCCGCACACACCTCAGCCCCCCCGCAAGAACAAATCCCCTGCTTACTGCAATCACAATACATGAACTCATACACCCAGTAAGGGATCTGAAGTATTCCCCAAGTTCAGAGATGGGAAATTCAGAATAATAGCAAATGAACAAGGCACTGGAAAGTACTTTCCTTCTGTGTCCAAGCTCTCTGGCTGACACAACACAGAAGCCACACTTTACTGCACAATAACAACTGGGAGAGGAATAAAGTGTGAGCATTAGAAGGGCTATAAATTCCACAGCCACGTTAGCCGGGCACCAGTTGCAGGGGCCTGCCTGTCTTTCCAGTTTCTAGGACCTACATTTCCACAGAAAGTTCGTTCCATTGGTGAAGAGCCGGGAAGCAGCTAGCAGAATGGCCGTCTAAAAGAAAGACCCGAGACTCTGGCAGGGAGGTGCTTGGCTGGGACCAGGCCAGGCAATCCAGTGGCCAGTGATGGCTCAGGCAGGCATGCAGCATTTGCGGAGAGTGATGCTGGTACCTCCCCCTCTCTCTGAAGGCCTATGGGATGCTGATGCTCTATGCAGGATTTCTTCTCGGCTCCTCACCCATCTCCTTCAAATTCTAGGAAACCATGGAAATGCTGAGGGTTGAGGGGATTGTGAGTGGGCTCTCTAGCCCATCCCTCTTCACTAGAACTGGATGGCTATCACCCACCCTTCATAAGCAAGTGTCGACTTTCAGCCTTGCCTAAGCTGTCCTTCCAGCACAGGCTTTTCCTATTATTTATTCAGGTTCTCCCTGCTGTATGTTGACTCTTCCCATCACCAACACAGAGTGAAAATCATTGCCCTTCCTGCCACATCTGTTTTGCCTCTGTGCTCTCAAGCCCCCTCCCAAAGTGCGCTTGTCTGGGGCTGGTGTGGTGTTACAGCCCAGACAAAGTGGGACTGCAAGGCAGAGCGCTCCCCGTCCGTCCGTCCCTCCCTCCTCCCCTCGGAGACATTGGTTCTCTCTCCCCCGCTCCTGCCTCACACTGCTTTTGTGTATTAAATGACTTTGTAAAACTGTTTGGGAGGAGACTCCAGGTGGGATTTCAAAAGTGCTTAACTGACTTAGACCCCTAACAAGCAATGAGATCCCACAGCTATCTGGTACTCGGTGCCCAGTCAGACCTCATTGTCACCAGAACATTTGATTCCTGTCTGGACAAAGAGACAAGATGCCACCTGAATGCTACGGACACCCTTGGCTTTGGTGGCAATGACATACATGAATAATCTGGGTTATAAGAAAATGAACATCGACAGGCCCAAGCTAGTGCAGGGGCTGTTTCCGTCCAGCTGGCTGAGTGCTTGCCCACATAAGGAACCTGCGTTCTGGTCCCACCACTGGCTTCTCCCTGTAAATTGTTAATTGGTTTGTACATGTTTGCATAAGAAAGTGTGTGGTGACCTGTATGCATGCACAGAAAAAACAGCACATGCCTTTAGCCATGTCTGCCATAGGCTCTGGCTTAGCAGGTAATCAAACATTCATGGGAAGGACAAGCTGGGGCCAGATCAAATCAAATAACTTCAACAACCCTTTCCCAGTTTCTGTGAACATTTAACCAAGTGTCTTTCTCCAGATTTCTGCCCTTCTGAGGGCCCTGTTTCTTTATTGCATATCATCTGTGTGCCACTGTAGTGTATATTAGGTCATTTCTGAACAAAGTGTAGTGACTACCAGAGGACATGACGTGACAAATTACACCACACCTCACACTTCCACGGCTGCTGCCAGAGGAGAGGGACGGAGCATTGGTGCTGACAACGTTCCTCTTATACAAGCAGGGCAACTGCTACCCTTCAAAGGGAGCAGAGCCCAGCTACGAAGGAAGAAGGCACAAGTTCCTGACACACTGAACCAAAGAGCCTTCCACTTGGGAGACATTCCTTTCTCCACAGAGCAACAAAGTCCTGCTTGAGGGAGAGCACAAGAGACTGTCTCCAAAAATCACAATTCTCATATTTTCAAGTAGGAGTAGAGATGTGTTCTGCCCCAGTCAAGTCTCCTTCCAGCAGAGGGAATAAAGCAGCCTGCAGGAGGAAGGACTAACTAAATATTATCAAATAACCTTGATACAGCCGCCTTTCATCTCTGAGCCCCAATCCCACCATTTGTCCAGTTAGTCTGTGAGCACCCTGGAGCAAGGCTGTTCTTGTGCTGCCTCTCGCTTGGCTAAGACCTTGAGGTATATCTGCACATGTGGCTCAGCACACAGAAATGAAAAGGCATGTCCCTGTATTTTAGTGGGTGGGTTGCAGTTTCTAAGGTTAGGTTTTCCTTCACAAGCAGATCCTACAGAAATGTAGGAACAACACCCTGCTTCACCAAGCAGCTTAGATATGTGCAATGTTTTCCCACCTCACACTCTTGGGCAATGCAGTCAGAGATCACTCAGTTCAAATTTTCTGCTAAAGTTCACATTTTCCATTCTGAATGTTTTGGACTCTTGAATACTAGCAAGTTCCAGGCAAGTTCTTAACTGGAAGCTGAACTCTAACTTGGAACCCCCCCAATATCGCCGATGTTTCTCAGACTGTCCTTTTAAAAAGAGCTTGATAGGAGAGTGTATAAAACATTTTAAAAGAAAAACTCCCAAACCATACCTTCAAAGAGAAGATGATGCAACTGCATTACCCTGCATGTGAAAGGGTGGGGAAGAACCTAGAGACGAGCCAGTCAAGACTATAAATCTTCATTTCAGCAAGCTAGCATTCTAACAGGCATCCTCCTAGCCGGCCATCAGCATCAGGCAGTTCACAGGCACCATTCTTGAGGCCTGAAGCAAAGTCTATTTTGGAAAGATCCAGTAGTAGTTTAGCAGCTAAATCCATCACACTAATGCCAGGCATCTTAGAGGGGGCAGGACTACTGTACTTCAGCTCAGTCAGGAAAGCTAAATTCTCAATACCTCTCCTAAAAATGTTGTGCATGAATTTATTGATAGTTTCCTCACCCCCCTACTTTACCTGTGACAAGTTAGGGTGCTTTTAGTGTTTTGGGGCACTATGCCCTGTAGCTGTGCAATTGTTCACACAGCTTTAGTGACAGGGTAAACCAGCATTGTATGAAATGGTTTAGCCAGGAATGATCCTGCCCTGAACAGGGGGCTAGACCAGATGACCTCTTGAAGTCCCTTCCAGCTCTGCTTTTCTATGATTCTATGTCCTGGAAGGAAGCAGTCCCTGAGATGAAGTGGATAGCACTGGATCTGAAGACAGGCTACTGCTCCATTACATATCAGCATTGGCTTCCCTGTGAGTTTAAAGTCTAAATGCAATGACAGAGATGAGTCCAGCTTGTAGGCACCAAACGTGAACTCATGGACAGGGCTGATGCTCATCAGGATGGACAACTGTCTTGCCAGACATGGAAGGCAGCTGTCTGGATGATCTTCAGTTTGAATGTCTGCAATGAGACCAGCATTGCCCCCGACTGAGACTTGCTATTAAATGACTGACACCCAGGTCCCTGGGCATGCCTACCTCCTGCCCTACTGAGTGATCCACAGGTGCGGAGAGGGGATTTGAGCTGACAGTAGAAAGGAAACTCACATGCCCAAACTATTCTTATTGGATCCACCCATCAGCTGTTAGATGATAACAGTCTTCAACACCCAGCAACTTCAGTGGATTCAGACATGCAATTGAAAACACTGCCTTCCTCAGAGCTGCGCTCTCTTAGTCCGGCACGCCTCCTCCGCTAGCCACGTACATTCCTGCCATCTCCATGCCCCAGACGCCTGCCCATTCTTCTGCCCAGCTATTCAGGAGATGGCACATTTAGGTACCTTGGGGCCTGGTTCTTCTCCTACTGCTTTGTTCAAAGTTCTTCTTGTGTGGATATGAGGGGCCAGCCTGGTCCTCGTGAGCATGTTTTAGCACTTCTGAGAAGGTCTCACTTACAAACTGCTGACTGGAGTGTTAAGGCCCAGCTCTGGAGGGAAGGGAAGAACAGCCAGGGCTTGCTGTCATTGTAATATATCTGCAGTATCCTGAAGGCAAGCATGAGGAGGCAGAGGGACGGCAGCAGTGCTGCAGATTCACCCCACTTTGTGACATATTACATCCCAGAGTGAAGGAATTGCCTTGTAGGGAGCATAAATCAGGAGCCATTCTCAGCTTTTAAAGAAGTAAAGTTTGTATGAATATAATTATAGACTCTGATGCAAATAAAACAAGATGTGACAGATTTAGAAGGCTGCCACTACTAAGCTGCTGCTATAAAACGTCAGTAAGTGACTAGCAGTTGGCAAGAGATTCAAAGAGGATCCTGCTCTCACTAGACATTGAATACTGTGTCCAAGATGTCTCTTTTTAGAGTTCCTTTTGCTGAACTCTGCACACTTTAAACACCAAAAAATTGGTGTGTTCACTTTGAACCACATCATCTAAACCAATTTCTCTCTTTGGTTCATTTCACAGTATCAACCCATGTTTTTTTTCACCTACCTGAAGATGCAGGACCTCCACTGCAAAGGATTTGCTGCTTGTATTTCTTGAAGGTGATTTTATCATCTTCACCGTAATGCCTGTATTTCCATTGCCAATACCACTAACAGAGTAAAATAGCTCACCTTGTCTTTGAGTCAGGGTCTGCTCTGCCCACCTGAAATACTGCCTCACTTCATCTCAATTAGCTCCAAGTAGCAATAGTAAGTGGAATGTGTATCAGCTGCTCAGATGATACTTGCTGTCAGCTCAGCTGTGATCTAAGCCTCGGCTCCTGGGAGCTGCTTGAAAGCCTAACAGTTATGGGTACCCAAGCACATACGACTGCCAGTGAAGCCAATGGGCACAGGTGGTGCAGCCTCAGCATCTTTGACTCAGGTCTCCTGCCCAGAATCCTGAGCAACTTACCCATGATGACATGATGGCAAAGGGGGTGTAAAATCTGGGGGCATCTGGCTCCTCGTCCTGCGTGCTGATCTGTAGCCCTCCTGTCTCTCATTAGCAAGAAACAGTTCCAAGTGGTTCAGTTTTAAACATGCTAAAAGTGCTCTGAAATTTGGGCCTATCAGAGTGCCCAGCTTTAAATCCTAAAACATCTGTCCGTATTGTTTCCTGAAAAACCGCTCTCAGATATTTATAATAAAACAGGGTTTGAACACACAGGCTATTGTGCGTCTCCCCAGATATTGTCTAAGGCTCCAGCTCTACTTAACAGACATAACAGTATTAATTTTATGGCAGGTTCAGGGGCTGGAGCTGGCACATATCTGCTGGAGGACTGCCCTATCCGGAGACTTGCAGAACTGGTGGATTCTTTGGTATTTGAGGCAACTGTAAAAATCTGCTTCCTTCTGTTACAAGTCACCCTCTTCCCCTCCATCACCTAGATTGATTACTTTGCTTCCTATCGCCACGAATCTGCACGGAGACAACATTCTGAGCAAGCATAAATTATAACGTGGAGTTTCCAACGGTGCATTTAAGCAAACTATAATTACAGTGGGTTACTACCAAAAACACTTTTCAACACCTTCTCACTAGGTCTCCCACAATATGTTACTAAAATTTATAGCCTTCTTTGTTACATTTGTCTCCTAAGTGAGCCCATTTCCAAGCTACCCCAGGGTGACCGGTAAAAATGCATGGAAGTTGCATTATCCTCTATATATGCTACTGTTTGTAATGCCAATCACTTTGGCCTTCACAGTGATGGAAGGGGGCGAATGAATAGGCCATCCTCACATAGGTAGGGATGCTGACTGCACACTGTATACCATTCACTGCACTAAGTAACATGCCTACTTGCACACTTTTTTTTCTTCTCTTTCCAGGACAGAGGCCTGTAGCATATGCATGCCTGCCAGTTGTAATGCTGCTGGGGTCAATTAGGTGAAAAGTTGCCGCACTGTGCTGTGGTACCAGGTAGCTGCAGGATCACTGGTCCCTCCTTGAGCACCACAGCAGGGATCTTTGGGTCCCATGTGCAAAGTTCCTTTGAGATAGGGCAGGTCAGAGGGTCCTGTCCCTTTGGTGTCAGTCAACAAAATTAGGTTCCAGCTGGCCCCACACAACCAGGCAGGGCCGCAGTTATCAGTGCTATTTGGTATCTGTGAAGTGCCAATAGTATGCTCCATGCAGCCCAAGCAGGGGCCCTGCAGCAGACGCAATGCAGGCTGGGCACACAGTGTGCCCCTCCAGAAGGCCTAGCCAGAG
Organism: Alligator sinensis; assembly: GCF_000455745.1. Taxonomy (NCBI): domain Eukaryota; kingdom Metazoa; phylum Chordata; order Crocodylia; family Alligatoridae; genus Alligator; species Alligator sinensis. The sequence continues at coordinate 4,418,871 of NW_005841869.1, forward strand.
CAGTGCAAGCTTGTTTTCTCACTCATCCTGCATGCGTCATCAGCGAGTCATGGCCCTAACATGCTCTGGGAGGAATCGATCTTTTGTCACCTGGGGAAGAGCATCCACGTGTCCTGTGCATATTAGAAATCTATGTGCAGCTCTACAATATTCCTCTTGAACAGCACGAGAGAAGCAAGATCCACACAGGGGTAAGTAGTCTTCTGCCAATTCCTGCTAGCAGGAGGTAGAATCATAAGGCAAGCATGGCTCTTCTGTTCCACCAAGCTGCAGGAGATGACCATGACCCTTTGATCAGAGGGAACTTGAGTCAGGGCTCAGGGACCCTGCAGAGACTTGGCCAAAAGCCTCAGCTAATTCTCAGAGAGTCAGCAATTAAGTCAAACTCCAGACAGGGGACATCTCACCTGAGACTGCCCTGTTCCAGATCTGCTCTGTACAGGCAGATGTGCTCAGAGCATTTGCAGCGAGGAGTGATACTCCTGGAAATCTCAGCTGCAGTGTGAGGCTCCATTGCTGCTGTTCCCCTTCTTCACGTTGCCCCCAAAAAGGAGTGGGAATATCCCCACTTGTTTCTGATGCAGACTGACATGGGCATTTTGGCTGCCTACACACGTGCTTGTTCGTGTTCCAAGTAGAACACACGGAGCGGGCTTGGTTAACTGAATCTGCTCCACGCTCCAATTAGAATGCTCCCCCACCTTACCATCACGTGTATTAAGCTCCCATACATTTTTAAATGACCGTGGGGGCACTTTAACTAAACCTTGTTGAATGAGGTTTAGATTAAAAAATGGCCACAGAACACTTCAAGTGCATGGGGCCTTAATATATTAGTATTCACGTACTGTCTGGGAACCACTCTATTTAAAATGCACCCCCAAGCACATGGTATAGGTAGTGTTTAAGTCCATATTAATTTGCAGAAGTTATTCTCAATTTTGAGTGTAATAAAGTTTTGCAAACAACCTATTTCTCAATCCTATTGAAAAAGAATCTCCAATGACGTGATACAATCTGCAAGAGAAGGCTGAGAGGTGATCTTGTGGCCGTCTACAAACTCAAACTCATCGGGGGGACAACAGGAAATAGGGGATATGATGTTTACCAGAGCACCCCCCAGGGTAACTAAAAACAACAGCCACAAATGGAAGAAGAGCAAATTTAGACTGGACATCAGGAAAAAATTCTTTACAGTGAGGAAAGGAAGTGGTGCTGTCCCCTTCCTCGGTGGTATTTAAGAGGAGATTGGATAAACACCTAGCTGAGGTCATCTGACCCCAGCACTCTTCCCTGCCCAGGGCAGGAGGTTGGACTCGATGATCTAATAGGTCCCTTCCGAGCCTAACATCTATGAAATCTATAATCCTGTGCCAAATAGCAGGCACTTTTCAGCATAGCCTGTGGGATGATGGAAAGGTTGTTTGTTCCAGGACAAGTGCTGCTCTCAGAGGGCCCCAGAGGTCTTGTCCACCCAGCTGAGAAGGAATGAAAAGAGGAGTTCAGGAGCAGCCTATAGTAGCAGAGAGTAACCTAGGACAAAAGCAGAACAAGAAGTGCCAACCTAGCTACTTCAGGGCAACTGGCACAACTATCATGCCACTGCTGCTGCCGGCAAAGTCTGGGCTCAAGCTCTTGGAGGGCCAGTGCGACTGCTGTGGTTCACATTGTTCAGCAAAACAATTAATACAATCAATTACATTTCAAGAATGTCTTGTCTTGTGAATCATTGGGCCATTAACCTGAGCAGCCCCGGTGTATATTCCCACCATCAACACTGCCTGAATAATCCCCAGGGGAGTAATTAAAAGCATATCACATGGAGAAATGTGTAATGCATTATTGGATCCTAATAAATACAGCAACCCTCTAGCACACTGACAGTGATTTAGAAAGGAGCTGCTAGATATGAGAGAAAGAGGGAGGGCAAGAAGGGAGATGTGGGGGTTGTTGCTGCTAATCCTCTGCTGTAAATTTACAGGACATGCATGTATCTCTTTATCCCCTGACATCCATACTGAGGCTAAAGACAGGTAGCAGAAGTGAAGAATGAGCTCAGTCACTGAAAGTCAATGGGACTTAGGCTCTTCCGTCTATTAGTTTTGAACACCGGACCCAACTGTTTAAGGGACTTAGGCAACAGTGCCAAGTGAAAAAATGCCTAAAAAAACTTTACAAGTCTGGACCGAAACCCCTCCACCAAAGTTTCCCATTACTGATACTCAGTGGGTATTGCAGTTATTAATAATGCTTCAGACAGAGCAGACGTTATGGAAATGCCAAGTGTTACAAAGGCAGGTTAAAACATCTGGAGCAGCGGGATGGTTTACTGCAAGAGGCACCCATCGTTGCTGGCCCTCTGCTGACAAGGCCTCACTCAAGAGGCAGTGCTCTCACGGCCATGGAAGATTATAGAAGGGAAATAATACTCAGCTCACCTGCCTTTCCTTTCCTTTCCATTTCTTTTCTTTTCATTCCTATAAATCACTTACTGTCTTCTTTGAAAGCCTTGATTTAATCTGCACATTGAATAAATTAACTATATTTTGCTAGGAGTTAGGTAGTCATGTAAAACAGAAACATGAGGCTAACATCTTACTATAGTTCTTGTGGGCAAATATAATGACTAACATTGTTCCCTTCCTCTCTGCTGTGTGCTTTGTCCACCAGCTGTAAATCTACTTAAGTTGGCTAAATATGTTCTTCAAAGAATCATGGAGGTTTGAGATGCAAAAGACACAGGTGCATCCCATCCATCCCTGCCCACACAGTCCAGAACTCGTCCTGCTGATTCCACTAACTTTATCTTGTCACCTAGTTGCTGATGGCTTGTAGGTTAACACAGTATTCTGGCTTGCTGCTCTAAGGAAACTATACAAAGCTCCTGTCCGGTCAGTCCCACGGCATTCCAGCAGACTCCTCTGAAGAAACAGTGCTGAAGTGGCAGCAGATTAACTTTCAGTGGCACAAGTCTAAAGCCACATCCAAAGTCCAGCATCAGCAGGCCAAAAGGCAATTGTTCCCTGCCATACTGCAATTTCCTCGTTCTACAATTGAGCCCCCCATTAACTTTCATAGGTAGCAACTTTCCTGCTAGTTTTAAAAAGGTTCTCAAAGTCCAAGCACCCAGGAGTTCGAGGCATGGACCAGTGCCCCGGTGTTCTTGGTGCTTGACAGACACAGAACAGACAGACCCTGCCCCAAAGAGCTGTATGCATTAAACAAGAGACAACTGACGCATACAGACAGGCAGCAATGAGACAGTCCTGGTCAGTGCGACAGGCAGTAGTTAAACAGCCTTAACATTGCTGAGCTTTAAGACAGGGGTTGGAAAAAATACTAAGTTTGCTGGTTTGTGGATGCCAACAGAGCACAGGGCTGTGACATGCTCAAAGAGATATGCTAAGAAAATGATCCTTGAAGCAGTGTTCTAATGAATACAAGGGGCAAGACTGCATTTGTCATGGTGAGGGAAAAGAATGTTGCAGTAATACACACATAAGAAGTAAGAATCATGAAATGATCAGCCCTTGGACGAGGGTTTATAAATGACAAACCAGGCCACAACTAAATCAAACTACAAACTAAGGTACAAGGTACCTTACTCAGTGCTTATATGTTTGTGCCTCAGTGCATACTTATTTGCAGTGCCATGTTAATGATTTTCAGTCATCCTAATTGCATTACCTAACTGCTAGCCAAACTTGCAGTAGGCAGGTCCTCTGCCTGGCAGATCTATCAAGTTGTTCAATAAGCAATCACCACATGAGCAAAAGGGAGAAGCAAATACAAAGTTAAGGGTGCAATCAGGTGCAAGTGCTAACTGCCACAATATGCATCTACTATGTTGTATATGGAAGCAACAGTTAATACAATTGGTGCTGAATTATAGCATACAAAAAAAGAATAGTAATAGATCCTCAGAGCAACCTCACTGCATGCCCCCCACCTTCTTTTATTCAGTTTCAGAATAAACAGATCCACTTGATGCTGAAACCAAGGCTTTAGGATTCCTATTAGCTCAAGAATAAATCCCACAATGAGCATGGACCTTAAAAGGCATCCTCACAAATGAACTAAAACAAACAGGAGGTTCCCTACCTACAACACTATCACTACAGAATACAGTTCCTACCTTTCCATTCACAGGGAAGGAATGAACACAAATACACAACCCTGGAGTCCCTGAGCTGTCATGGCAATAGTTTATGTGAGGTTGTAGGATACCTAGCTCCCACTGATCTGAACCCTACGTAAAAGCCTAGGCCAGGGCTGTCCAACTGGCAGCCGGCCAGCCACGCGTGGCCTATGAGAGGTTAGTTAAGTAGCAGTCCCTGGGCTCTTGCCCAGTTGCCAGTCCTCCCACTGCCCTGCCTGCAAGAGCAGCCAGTCTCTGAGCAGCCCCTTCCCTTAGCCAGAGAGATGCCTCCCTCTCATGCTGCCCTGTAATAATCACATTGCAGCCTCTTAAGTGTAAATGTCAAGATGATCAAACATCCAGAGCATTGCTGCCATTGAACAAAGCAGCATCTGCTTTCCCCACTTGACCTCTTTGTATCACATCTCCCTGCCTGCCCAAGGACTATAGGGGAAGGTTGTGTACAATGAACACCTAACAGCCAGAAAAGAACATTTCTCCCATGTTGCGAGGTGTCATATGGACACCGCCATTAGGTGTTATCACATAATGACAGGGACACAATGATCAGAGCTCGTGCCTCTGCACGTCTGCACTGCCAGCTAGCTCCGACTGCAAAAAATGAAACCCTACTGGCTGGTCATAAAATTAATGTTTTGAAAAGGCACACTTTATAAATTCAAAATGATGAAAATAATTAATTAATAAATAGACTGTAGATTCTTTCTACCCCACTAAAGCTTTTGGGAAGAGCTGGCATGGTGAGAGCAGGAAAAGGAGGTACATTCCAGCAGTGAGTATGTGACAGACAATGGAGATGACATTTTTCTAAGGAAGAAGAATAGGTCAAGTAGCCTTCCTTTCCAATAGAATAAGAAATGTAATGTCAGCTTAAGGAACTTAAAAGTTGTTAGCAGTTATATATTACCAGCAACATATTTTACACTAGGCAGCTATGAAAAAAAAGAGTCATAAAAAATGCAATTAAATGTCTGAACTGTTGCTATTTTGGAAATTAAAACAACACACAGTATCCTTGCTGCAGCTTATATTACTTACTTATGACTTGTGCACAGTTATTTTCACCAGTTTAACCATGCTTCTTTTCCATAAAAATCTGTTGTTAATAGGTCTCTTGGGAACTCTGAAAATAACAAGATCTGTAATAAAAAAATTAATAACAGTGAGAGCAAACTTAAGTTAGAAAAGCTTTTTAGAATACATTAAAGGTTCTATTTTGAAAAAGAAATATTTGCACAGAAAACCTCCACTGTTTGATTTTCTACACAGCACTGTGCAGCAGGTAAATCAAAACCACCATTCTTTGAAAGAAAAAAAGGAAAAAGTGCAAACTCCAGGAGGGGCAGCATGACCATGGCACAACATCATTGCTGATGGTCACCGAGAACAACACAGGATGGATTTTCTGTTGCTTAGTTTCTTAAATTATTTCTCTCGATTCAGTAATGGAAAACAGTAAGAGCTGCCAGGTAACAGATTGGTTACACACACATTATTTCTACATACAGATGCATTCAATGCAATAAAACTTCTAAAGACAGTACATTTTGAATCTGTCTCATCAGAAACCACCGATTCGTGTGGTGCACACACCACAAAGAGAAGGTATGCACTAAAGGACACAGGAATAACCCTGGTTCTACAGGATTTCCCACCACAACAAACTAAGCTGCCTTCTGGTAGAATCCATTGTTCTGCACCTCTGTGCTTTCTAAAGCTAACGACAAGCATTCTCCAACTAATATATAAAATCTGTCCTTTATTTATAATAGTAATGTACAATGCCTCTTAGGCATGACCTTTTTGCTATATCCTGGAACTAGATTCACAGTTTTCCACCATGCAATGTTGAAAGGTCTAATTTATGAAATCACAATGTTAGGATAAGTATGATGAAGTCCTGTGGGTATGTTGTGCAGGAGGACATAACAGATGATCACCATGTGCCTTATGACACATGTATCTGTGAATCCTGCAAACTAAGGTCCTGGCAGCCTCGGCTCTTACCGGTTTGCCTTTTCTCCGCTGCTCATCCACTTAGACAGACTTCTGTTCACCTGGCGGCTCTGATCCTGCAACAAACATCACAGAGCACTGACAATTGTGATTCTATGCCAGGAGGCCTAGAACAACCCACTGTGAGGAGAGATTTAACAAAGGCAGTGAGCTCTAGCCACTCTGCATGGTCCTTAGACTGGTGTGGCCCACCAGCTGAGTAACCTGTGTGCAATCCCTGCACCCAAGGGAGTGCGGAGGTCACTCTGTCCCCACCCCCTTGAGGTCCACTGCCAGTTCATGCCCTGTAGTAGACCAGGCTGTGCTCCTAAGGGTACAGTAACAAAGGGTGTGCGTAGATGAAACGGGGGCCCTCAATTGAAGTGGTGGTGCCAGGAGTTCCTGTGTTCCAGGGGCAGAGCTTGGGCTGGCGGGACCATGCCCCGATAGTACTCTGAACTGTGCCCCAATCACTGCAGTCTCACTGCTGGTTGGGACATAAGAAAAACTCTCCTCCTTCATGCCTAAGAGGCAACAGATTTAAAGGCAACACTCTTTTTACCCTTGAATAACCAATGTAACTCACTGCCAGAGAATACCGAGACAAAAAGTATGGGTAACAAATATCTGTTGTGCAAAGACCAATCTCATCTTCCCTCATGAAGTAATTACATAATCATAATTTATGACATGTTCTGCACCTTCACATGCAGCACCTTGCAAAGCAGGCTAGGCAGACTACTTATCTGATCCAAGTGGCTGTGCCCATGTCCCTCCACCTGACTAAATCACTAGGTTTGAGAATCCTGTTGAGATCAAAACAAGGCATAATATGTAAGCACTAAACTGCCTGTCTATGTCCAGATTGTCAGACCTCCAAAGGGAATGGGTCCCTCACATTTCCACAATCTCTACAGGGCAGCACAAATGTCTGGGAGCCTGTTGGCAATATTTACTCTGCCTTGATCCAAAGCACGATATGCTTTCACTGCCACCAGTATCTCAGAAGCAACACAGGACAGACATGAAGTCAAAGGACAGATGTATTTGGAAAGTTAGACAAAGGTGGAAAGGTTTTTGCTCTAATGCTTTATGCCTAGCATTTCTCTATAAGACTGTGATAACTGGCAGGATATTATCACTCTCTTCCCAAAAGACCATTAATGCTTCTTCCTCTTTGCTGCTGACTCTAGCCAAAGAAGTCTGGATCTTATGGGTGGTTGAAGTGAGCTAAATAATTTTTGCTGTTATTGAAAATCCTGACATCTGTAGAACAAGTATGCCATGACCACAGGATACTGATGGCAGGGGAAGATAAATAAATAAAACAAATAGAGTAAAAGCCCTTGATAGCTTCTCTAGCTTTGAACCTCACAACTATTCCTGTTGCAGATGCTTCTGCTGCTGCCGCCTTTCTCAACATTAGAAAAATGTAAGTGAGAGGGATATGAGACAGGACCAAGGGCTGGGATATATCACTCAATAGGTCTCTCAGTATGCCCAGAGGAACCATACAGAGCATGAGATCCACTCAGAGAAATGCTGGAAGCAAAGTTTGCTGCAGGAATAAATCAGTGACCCTTGCAAGACAAGTACCAGTTGAACTGTTTTCCCATCGCTCAGCTGTTGTGGGAAACACGAGGCAGCTGTGGATGCATTACACATGGTTATGGTGTTTGAAGATTAAAGGGATTTGTTGCCACATTCTGTATGAACCCTCAAGACTAATGATGTCGAAAGCACAGGGGGGAAATCCCTACCCTTTGCAAAATGGTGGAGATGCAGCATCTTAAAAGAGCTCCTGCCATACACAAAGGGAATGGGCCCTGCAGAGAGCTGAGAATGAATTCATTTGTTGGCCACCACCCCGACTCCTGCCACCACCATGTTGGGGAGACTGAAACACTCTGTAAAACTCTAGCTTGACTAGTAAACACGACCTCGCCTGGAACCCCCAGGCATATAGTCACCGCAGGCTGTAACACACCACGGACAACTGGACAGCTCACCATGCAAAAGCCTTGGGAATGGGTCGATCTCTGATAGCTGTGCTTGAGAGGAGGCATAGGTATGCTTCTGGGTGCTGCATGCCAGCCCTCCAAGCACTCAGAGCTTTCTTTGCTTGGACAGTATTTGTGACTGTAGCTGTACTGAGGAAAACCTGCATCTGTACTATGAATTTGAGATGATTCTATGCCTGCTGCATCTGTGGTCAAGATGTCATGCCTGGGAACTAAGACAGACCATTTTTGTAATCTTTCCTTTCAGCAGAGACAATATTTTCAATCCTATGTCAGTGCAAGAAGTGATACAAAACAAAAATTCATTTGACACTACCAAATACGATCACCCCCAAAGGCATGATGGCCGTGTTTCAGTCAGCTAAAGACAGAACAAAAGAATTCAAAGTGTTTTTGTTTTCATCGAGGAATGGCCAAGTTCTCCAGTGCCATGAAAACAACTCTACAAAGGAGGAATTCTCACACATCTGGGCAGCTGCACCTTGCTTTCATTCTCCTGAACGCAAGGTTTTCTGCTGTGGATAGATATTTTAGAAACCAAAACTTCTGCTACAGGGCCTGCGCAAAGACCAACAGGTTATGTTGCCATTGCAGCTCTCCTTATTTACTGCTTGTTTGCTAGTTTCCATCAGCTCCCATAAGGTGCTAGAGGGGATGTTCATATTGTCATGATCCAAGAAACTTCTAACAATCTGAGACTCATAATACTAATGGTAACAAGAAGCATTTTTGGGTAATACTTACTGTACATGAAGCAGTCAAAATCATCTGGTTTTAAAAACCAAGGACCGCTGGATATTTTTAGATGATCTGGCAGCAGTGAATTTTGAGACCCAGGTCTCTGATAACTGATGGCAGCCTCAATGGATTCAGAGCAGAATGCTGGTACTGACAAAATTAAAAGATTAGAAGATCATAAGTTACAGAAATGCTCTCTTGCTCTCTCCCTCTGAAGAGCAATTTTGTGTAACTCAGAGCTTTCTTAATACACAGAGAAGTAGATGGTTAGCTAATGAAACCGACATCTGGCGCTCCGAAAGAGCCAAGAATGTTCTTACAGAGGTCACAAGGTGAGCTGCAGAGTCACAGAATAAAACGAACAGAGAGATCTCATGTACTGAGTATCATATTTCTGAACATATCCTTGACATCCTGTCATATACAAATCACCACTAGTATAAATGAGTCATAATAGCAGTTCTCTTTGAATGTTGTGCTTTAATGTACAACATTTCTCCAAGGAATGTACAGTAGTTCTCCAAGGAAATTCCTATTTTTGAAGAGTCTTGAAAGCTACCCATTTTTTTTAAACAATGCATTCAATATGAATGGTAAAATCTAACAAATTGAACCTTATTAAAATGGTCACAAATCAGCAGACAGCCAGTGCAGTGGTCCCAGGTAGGACCATGAGCATAATACCAAGACACTTCCTTCTTTGTACACGTAAGGACAATATCAGCAAAAGAGCTGGGTCAAGCCAAATGGATCTGGAGAGGTGTTCTGCAACATTAACATCCAGAATTTTCTCTGCACCACCAAAGGTCTCCCAGATATAGGAGACTTCAGGAAGGCCTTCGATACGGTATCCCACCCCATACTGGTGAACAAGTTAAGAGGCTGTGACTTGGATGCCTACACAGTCCGGTGGGTGGCAAATTGGCTGGAGGGTCGCACCCAGAGAGTCGTGGTGGATGGGTCGGTATCGACCTGGAAGGGTGAGGGCAGTGGGGTCCCGCAGGGTTCGGTCCTTGGACCGATACTCTTTAATGTCTTCATCAGTGACTTGGACGAGGGAGTGAAGTGTACTCTGTCCAAGTTTGCAGATGACACAAAACTGTGGGGAGAAGTGGACACGCTGGAGGGCAGGGAACAGCTGCAAGCAGACCTGGACAGGTTGGACAAGCGGGCAGAAAACAACAGAATGCAATTCAACAAGGAGAAATGCAAGGTGCTGCACCTAGGGAGGAAAAATGTCCCGCACACCTACTGCCTAGGGAATGACCTGCTGGGGGGCACGGAAGTGGAAAGGGATCTTGGAGTCCTAGCGGACTCCAAGATGAACGTGAGTCGGCAGTGTGACGAAGCCATCAGAAAAGCCAATGGCACTTTATCGTGCATCAGCAGATGCAGGACGAATAGGTCCAAGGAGGTGATACTTCCCCTCTATTGGGCGCTGGTCAGACCGCAGTTGGAGTACTGCGTGCAATTCTGGGCGCCGTACTTCAAGAGGGATGCGGATAACCTGGAGAGGGTCCAGAGAAGGGCCACTCGTATGGTTAAGGGCTTGCAGGCCAAGCCTTATGAGGAGAGACTGGGGCACCTGGACCTCTTCAGCCTCTGCAAGAGAAGGTTGAGAGGCGAACTTGTGGGTGGCCCA
>NW_005841869.1:4429555-4472560 GCF_000455745.1 Alligator sinensis
CTTTCCTGCTTATGCAGGGGGTCGGACTCGATGATCTATAGAGGTCCCTTCCGACCCTAACATGTATGAATCTATGAATCTATATGGTATAAACAAGTCTCCCTGCCTGGAAGCCTCTTTAGTTTTGCATGAACAGTCAGATGCTGACAAATGCTGTGAAAATGAGAGAAGTTCCCAGCACCTTTCATCTTGGTCACCTCACAATAGATTCTTCTTGCTGCATCTTGTGTTCCTTGTTTAGTCTCCTAGCTCAAACCACCAAGTGCAGAAGTATCTGAGGAGAGACAAGAAAAATAATGCTGTTTAAATAAGGGAAAAATCTAACAGGACTGTCAGCCTCTCTGGAGCTAAACCCAACCTGGGCTTTTCCTAAGATCCCAGCAAGCTCCGTTTCAGCTCTGCTCATTCTCAGAAGTGCGTTCTCAGCTGTTACTGTTGCTTCTACAAGCTTCCCTTGTAAGAGTCAATCCAGAGAGTATGACCTCCCGAGCTCTGGAAATCATGCAACCTGTTGCAACTCAGCTATGCTGAGGAAGTCTGGGCATCGATGCAACAAAAGCCTGTGATACAGAATTGAAAGAGGTGGTAGCAAGCCCAGGATTGACCTTGCTGCTGCTGCAGAAGCTGTAGATCTGCGGCAAAAGGACATGGCTTGTCTCAGGGGGAGGGAAAGTCCCCAGTGCCAGGGTTTAGAGACTGGGAGGCTGATCTATATCAGCACTCTCATCCAAAGATAGAAACCTGGGGGCCTGGTGAATCTGACTGGCAACTTCCTGAAGTACCATAAGGCTTGGGTTTCAGTGGGCATGTGGGTTCGTTCTATCCAGTTGGGGCGTGATGCGCACTGCGCAGCATACAAACATAGGGATCACTTCCTTTAAATTCCTCTTTTCAATTTTGGTTACATACTTCATTACTGAGTAACAAGATAAACATGGTTTGGCTCCACTCCTCTGCATCCAGGTACCAGGGGCACTTCTACACGTGCTCTGGGGGTGGGGGAAGGTGCTTTAATTAGAGTGGCTCTGCCACAGCATCCTGTTCAAAATGGCAGCAGGGACACTTGAACTAAGGCTTGTTCAATGAGTTTTAGTTAAGTGCCCCCACCACCACTCTGAAGTGAGGGGATGCTGATACACGAGACATGGAGGCTGGCTGGAGTGCGGTAATTACCACGCTCCAGAAGACTCGATTAATTGAGTCTGCTCTGACATGCTGTAATTACAGCACACCTACAGGCACCCCACCATTTCTCATCCTGAGAGAGTTCAAAGGAACCTGAACTCCAGTTAGAAACTTTGCCTGCTGGATGCAATATACCCACAGGTGTTTGCAGAAACTAAGGACAGCCTTTTCAGAACAAGACAGCTTTTGTCAGCCAACATGAGCACAGTGTTATAAGGTCCTTAGTTTATGATGAAAGAGCAGAGCTTACATGAAACGTCTATAGTGGTGCACTGCCTGCCTTTCTGCCCCATGCCATCGCTCTGCAGTGAGCAGCACAGTTCTTCTCCTGGCACCTCAGGGCCTTGGTTTGTTTTAAGTTCCAGTCACTTTGTCATCCTAAGCGCCGACTTCCTTGGCTACCAAGGATCCAGTTAAAGTCCGAGTGATCACTGTTGTTTTTACTGCATCTCCAAGTTACCTCCATTCCCACCATGAACTAGTCTTGATAGTTCATTAAGACCAACCGATATATGCCTGTGTGAACAACCCTTCAGTCCTTGTAGGCCAAAATACAAAAGCGAGAAGGGTAAACTGAGTCATGCATTCTTTTTGTAAGAACAGAACAAAAATTCCCCACATTCCTGCAAGCAGGTGGCAAGAAAATGAAAGCAGTATTACTTACATTACAGAACTTGGTTCAGGTCACCTGAGGCTCTGTTCTTTAATGTCTGGCTGTATCCAGAGGCCTATGAGGTTTGGTACAACCTGCAAACAAGCTTCGTTTCAAAGGTTGAGCTGCAACCTTCAATCAAAGCAGCTGGACAGTGCTGATGATGCTTTTCTTCCAAGCTGTGAGCTAAATGCCATGTTTAAAGCCAGCTCCCATTTGCCACTCTCTCATCATATCCACCATTTCTGCTCTTCTCTACGAAAGGAGTAAACAACAAGGTAGCAGTTCCCTCTCCACTGCTTCTTAGAGAACAAATTCATTCCAGAGGATGTGCTTGCTTTCCTTCAAGAACAATAAATATTTCACAAACCAGATGCTGGAGCAACTCACTGGACTCATGCATATGGTCCTCCTTCAACTAGGGTCCCAGTTTTAAGTTTGAAAACTTGTGTTTCATCATGATTTGAAGAAAAATATTTTCAGAGAAAAAAGGGATAATTAATTGGTAGACATCAGCCCCCACAGTCTGGCCAAAATGCACACATTGCTACAGTATGACTATTCTGACAGGAACCAGGCGGGCCTTGGACTGCAAAGCGAACAAGAGAAACACATGGCACCTGTTCTGATGGCCTAACTATCACAATGCTCTGGCATCACTAGGCCCCTCACAGACTACATTTATCATGTGATTACACAGTAAATGGCAACAAGACATATGCAAGATATTTCAGATCCAATAAAATCCTAAACCAGTCACAAAGACACTCTACTTTTTAACATTCCCATTTAATGCAGAACAACTTTGTAGCTGGTTTGTATTACACTTAATTTTAAACATTTGGCATCTAGACACCCAGAAGCTGTGTGTGCAGCCCACCTGCATGCACAACCCTTGACTACGCCGTCCTGTGGGTAGTCAGCATATTCAAAGGGCAGAAGCATACTGGGCTGCACCACGCCTTTTAAAAGTCTCGGGTCTGGACAGCCTGAAATCAGAGAGGCTCCCAGTTCCACCATGCTTGCCTTTCAAGAGGCCAGCAGGTAGGAAGCCCAGCATCAGGGATCTAGTCCCAAGTCCAGACTCCCTGTACTGGTAGTCACGTGCCTGGGATCAGAGGAATTTTATCCCCAATGCCAAAAATCAAAAGTCCTACCATGCACATCTGAGGATCAGGCATAAAATTCCTCTATCCCAATCACATGATTATATGAACATCTTCCAGGGACCCTAGGGATGGATGAACCATCATAAAGTAAATGAGGACCAACCTAAACCTTTGCATAAAAATCAAGTGCAACCCAAACTTTCGCCCAAAATTCAAAATCTAATTCTGAAGATTGAAAAAGGCTAAAACAGAACATGGATTTAGAAGCATAAATGAAACCACCTCAATGAGGAAATACAGGTCTTTGCTTTTGTGAGGAGCTTTCCAGCAGTCTGTGTACCCTTGCGAGCAAGAAATGTGTTTTCTTTTTGAAAACCACCAGGGCTAAATTTCATCCACATGATATCACTTGCATTCAAAATTAGCATCTTTACAAATGTCTTGGACAACTATCTTATCACTGACAAATAATATTCCCCAAACAAAAGAGAAAGTGCCTTCTACTCCAGAGGACCAGTTAGGCTAACATACGAGTCTACTGAAGCCATAATTCTACAAGGAAGCCAAGATACAGATGAGTGCAACTCACTTCAATAGCAACATTAACTATGATCCAACTAGCATTACTTTGGTTTTATGAATGCCTGCAAGGAAACCAGTTGGCCCCAACTGTGTCTTATTTAATTCTGCCATTTAAATACTGGGCCCTATTATAATCTGACAGCCTCATAGATCTCACGCATTCACAGGCTTAACCTTATTTTCTTATTTCACTTTCTCCTTTGGGGTCTACTCTAGTGCAATCACTGCTGCTGTTCAAAGAAAGGCCAATGCTTTTTAAAAAAAAGCCTTTCTACCACCTGCTGAAGAGCCGAGTGAAAAGACCGTCAGCGTTTGAAACAGAAGAAGGGAATGCAGAGCGCTCTTCAGCGGGACAGAATAATGAGAGCTCAGACTGTATGCAAGATAAAATAAGAGACAGAATACTACACAATGAGCACTGCAAAAACCCACAGAACACCCCACCTCCCACATTTCCTGCACTGGGCCCAAACTGAGCACCTGACACTTCATGGGTCAAATTCTCCATTCCATTATAATGGCTGTCTCTTCCAAAACCCCATTTATTTAGTGCTCTGGCTTATGCCCGAGGCATGCGGTTTTATATCTTTCTTTTCTTATCTTATATAATGCATCCGAATAAATGGCTAACACTTTTTAAATCCTGCTAAGCTTTTGGATTCAAAGATATCTTGTGACAACAAATTCCACAGGATGATTATGGGTAAAAAGCGTTTCCTTTCCTTAATTGTATCTACTGCCTCTCATCTGAAGCCCCCTTGTTCCTGTATTATGACAGCAGTAAAGAGTGCTTGACCAACCTTCTCTAAACATATTTGACATCCCCCTCTTTTTGTGTGTGTGTATTTCTTTCCTCAACAAACCAGTCCTAAGTATTTTCCAGGATTTTTTTTAATCTCAATGTGTTTGTCATCCATCTCTGGACCCCATTCTGTTTGCATTATGCCTTTTTTAGATTGAGAGACTAGGTCTAAACACAGTAAGCTAGGTGACTGGTCCAGTGAGCTAGACAGTGAACTGAAAAGGTGACAGTGCCATCAGCTGTTATATAGCCTAAACATTTGACAAATTGGCGAGTCCAGTGGAGGGCAACAAAAACGGTGAGGGGGCTGGGGGACATGACTTGTGAGGACAGGCTGAGGGAACTGGGTTTATGTAGTCTGCAGAAAAGACGGCTGAGATGGGATTTAACTGCAGCCTTCAACTCCCTGCAGGGGGGCTGCAAAGAGGATGGAGCTGGGCTGTTCTCGGTGGTGGCAGATGACAGGACAAGGAGCAACGGGCTCCAGTTGCAGCAAGGGAAGTTTAGAATAGATATTAGGAAGAATTTTCTCACAAGGAGGGTGGTGAAGCACTGGGACAGGCTCCCCAGAGAGGTGGTGCAGTCTCCATCCCTGGAGGTGCTTAAGACCCGGGTAGACAAAGCCCTGGCTGGGATGATGTAGTTGGGGCTGGTCCTGCTCGGAGCAGGGGGGTGGACCTGATGTGAACTCCTGAGCTCCTTTCCAGCCCTCATTCTCTATGATTCTATCCTTTTGAGTTAAATCTCTAAATAAACAAGAGATATGCGAATTTTGTACTTCTATAAATAATGCTCTCCCCCATCTCTATGTAATTAGTTTATTCTTCTTAAAGAGCCTTTAACTGCTCTATGAATCATCTATCTTGTAGAACGCTGTGTACATGCGCTTGCGTGCACTACCCTTGTTTGTCACTGCTAACTGACCGTGGTTAGCAAGTATCACAATGGGATAACAATAATACCAGAATAGCTTTGTCCTGGTTCCGTTGGGATTCTTTCTACTACTGAATATGAAGTAAAGGGCCACAGCATCATATTCCAGTGGTAAAACTGTGCTTAGATCCCAAAAGGTGTTTGTAAGAATGATCCCAAAACCATTCCAGGTCCCAAAGGTCAAAACAACAACCAGTTTAAGAAGCATACTAAATTGCTTTTACAGAATTTGTACTGGGTACTGTTTTGAAAACACAGTATTTTGAAAATACTTTATTTTCTAGTATTTTATCATTTTCTGGTACCTGGGGACTTTAATTTCTAGCATAGAAACTGTGGATTTCTTTTAATGTTCAAAAGGAGAATGCAATACATTTCTGTATTTGGGTAATTTATTTTTGCAGTTTTTGTTTTCAGAAGCAGCATTAGTCATCTCCACTCTAAGGCCACTTCTTATATTAATAAGTTACTTCGGAGTAACTTATTAATTTGCAGTTTGCTCTTCAAAAAATTCACACCTGAACTATATAATGCTCCTCAGATAGTACGCCGGTGCCGTGTGTCATTTTCCCTGGAGTTCTGACAGTAAATAATGACCAGCAGCCAACAATGAAAACACAGGTATTACAAATCCAGCCAATTATTGATCACTGACTTGCACCTAAAAAATGAGGATTCAAATAAAGTATTTAAAAAGTCAGTATGAGGCTTCTACAGTCAATTTTAATATCTGCTTGGCTTAACTCAAGTTGCTCCCTAAGTAGTTCATGAAAACACAGTAGGGACACTAACTGCCACCGACTGTGCTCTAACAGGTGCTAATTTGCTTATGGCAAAGACTGAAATATTCTCGAAAAAGCACTATACCTAAAAGCTGACTACCTGGGGCTATGAATAAAAGCAGTAAGCCATGACAAGGTCATTTAGGTAGAGTGGTATGGGTTGTGTTTTCAAATGGTTATCCGATTACTCTCTGCATCATAATGGAGCCTCTCTGGAATTTTATTCAGTGGAACCTGTCCTTTTTAAACAACAGTAATGAATTTGCTCTAGTTAAGGTGCCCTGAGCTGCTGCAAATTCATTAAGCAATGCACCTATATCACGCAAACCTGACTGGGAACCTGCTCCTGCTGCAAAAAAAACAACACAACAACGAGGGTCACAGACCTGATCCCCTTGCAATTCACCCGTTACTCATTAGCGTCAGCCAGGTTTGTCTACGTAACTTTTTCAATTCTAATATTTGTATCACTCGGACAAGAGTGCTTACGGCTCAGAACTGCTCATCTGAGGAAGTCCTGATAAAATGTTATAACCTGGGTAATGCAAGCAAAACTGCTTTTTAAAATGCAATGCCATAGGATTCCCAGGGATATGTGGACAGGGTGAGGAAGGGTGGAAGTTCAGCAATTCTCCCCATTAGCTTTGATTCGCTACGCTCTACCTGCCTTCTTTTTGCCTGGCTCCCATGCACCCCTTACTGGAATACTTAAGTGTGGATCCTCAGTCCAGCTTGGAGTCCTTAAGAGACATTTCTGGGAGCCAGCCCATTGTCACTACTACTGTTCTGAATATCTATTACGAGCACTGACAAACGTGCAAGTCTACCTTGAGACAAGAACTGGAAATATTACTGGGATTATCTTGCATGTCAAAGTCACTACCCAGTCACTTAACAATCACTCAAATAAATGATATAAAATATCACTTTTTTACATAGATGAATAATAGAGTGTTTGTCAGTCAATTCTGGGCTGACTGAGTCCCTTTAACTCTCTGAAACTGGAGTCCTCTTTTTTTCCCCTAAACCTCCCGAGAAAATGTTGACAAAACAGGCAATTTTCTGTAATTTCCCTGCAAGCTTCTGTCAGCACTAGAGGCAGTCAGAGCCCACTCATTTCAGATAACACCACTGGGTAACCTTTGACATTTACCTCCTCACTGACTTCGGAGACTCCTCTAAGTGTAACAGTTGTGCCTTTCAGGTTGCAGGATGCAGGCCCACAATTTGGGCCTTAGCTCACTGAAGGCAGCCTTTGTTTCCCAGCTGACTAAGAAGCTCTTATAAAAGGGATAAGAAATGTAGTTAATAGCTCAAGAGTGGCCTAATCATCAGCTGCCATTACCCCTCCAATATTAGCAGGGATGACAGACTTATCAATAACAGAGCCCCAGGTGAGGTACGTGAGACGATAACGTGAACTTCGGCTTGATCTCTGCTCTGCTGAGCACAGCACTCATTTAAAAGAAGAACCAGTGTCTATTTTTTTCCTTCATATCGTGCCAAAAATCATTCAGCTGTTCAGCTTTTGTTGTGTTTTTCTATCTTAAACCACAGTGATTTGACCAATTTCTTTTATAAGATGAGATGAAAACCTAACTGAGAACTCTCCCATTAAGCAGCTTCAGCTGGAGATATGCACCTGTGTATTTACATTCATTGTGTGCAACAATAAGAGATGGCATGAGCAGGGTGCCTGTCTCAACACGCACACATGCAGAACTACATAAATACTTTCAAAGCAATGATTATTCCTTTTAGCTAAATAAAAAATAAAAAGCAAAACATAGGTTGGAAGACTGAACAAAAGGCATGGACATTGTTTAATAAATACCTATTTGTTCATTAAAAATTAAATGTACTCATCTTCTACAAAACATTTAACATTCAGTATATTTGTGAACAATATATTTGCGATAATTGATCTGGGCATTCGCAGTGTCCATCACCATGGTATTTGAGCGATCTGTAGTTAAGCCACTTTGTTTTAACAATCTATGTATCAGATTTTTAAAAATTGCAGAACAAAGTTTTTGAGCCCAATGTCTAACAATTTTGTTTACAATCTTGTCCTTGTAAGAACAAAAATGCAACCGCAACAAGCAGGACAATCCAAAAGCTACTGGTTAGTCTGATTGCAGGCTCACTTTGCTCCCAGTGACCAAAGCAGAAGAGGAATGGGAACACTGCCTCCTCGACTTGCCTCTTCATGCTCACTACTGCCTGGTATCACATGGACAAAGCCAGTGTCAGACTAAGTCAGAGCTACAGTCGGTCTCATCTGGTGTGCCCTCCTGGACAGTGGCCAACACCAGATGCTTCAGCAAGAGCAGATGAACACTGCCTGCATCCCCACTGTAATGGCTCCCATGATACCTAATAATTAGAGATTAGCTTAAAACCTAAGACGTGCATTTTAATATTCCTTCCTCAGAATTTATCAGCAATGACGACAATCCTGGAGAGCCTCGATAGCCACATAAACATTGCATACCTTTTTGAATCTTACTATAATCGTGGTCTCAAAAACTCCCTATGGCAAGAAGTTCCATAGCCTCACTACACTAATATAATTACATCAAATACAACTCTCATTCTCCTCTGCACTTGGATATAAACAGGTGAATGGTTAGCAACTCTTAAAAACTTGGCTTCTACTCAAGCTCCTCTCCAGGCTCAGGATGCACCAGGGAGCAGACACTGGAAATAAAAAGATGTCTAACCACCCAGCCAGATAGCTAAAAGGCACATGTTTCAAGTACCACTTGGGGGAAATCACCTTCAATTACCTGCCTTCCACACTGCCCCACTTCCTGGGGTGGAGGGAGAGAAGGGCAGCCACCCAGGCCTGCTGCAAGAGACAGCAGCCAGAGCACTTCCCCCCAGGAGGATTTTCTCCCAGGGAGTAAGAAAAAGGGGGTATATGGAGCCTAGAAAACTAGGGCAAGTCTGTCCCCCTCCCCTCATGAGCAATGGGGCAGATACCCAGCTCCTTCCCCGTTGCAGCTACCTGGCATCTGGGGAGGAGGAAGCACAGCTGGAACTGCCAGAGGAGCAGAGGGAGCTGCTGAGTGGAGCACCAGGGAGACAGGATGGATAGGCGTGAAATGATGGCCAGGACAAACTCTGTACCTTTTTGGACCAAGTCTTCTTGCGGCTACAGAGCACAAGTACTCTTCATGCCGAGAACAGGCTCACGATGCTGCGAGAACCGACTCCAAAAGGGAGAATAAGAGCAGGCCTTCCTCAGTCTGGACCTAGTCCAAAGCCTACAGAGGCCAGTGAGAGTCTTTCCATTACTTTGAAGGGGCTTGGGGGTTCAGGGCCAAAAGTGTCATGAGTACTTTGATCAGTGGAAATCATAAAGATCCTAGTCTTACCATAAAAGTAATCCATCCATTCTTATCTTGAGATGACAGCATCAGCAAGATGCGTCTAAGCACATGTGGAGGGTATCTGGTGGGAAACCTCCAAAGGCCCCAGTGGCAAAAAGTTACCTATTGTTTGAAGAATAAATTCTCCATCCCCTCACAGCTTTAGCAACTCAAAGCAGTTCTCCCAAGGAATGCCCACACTATGCGGCACCGAAGGAAGCTAAGTATTCATAAAGGATCACATCTACAGAAGGTTTCTTTATTGTCAAACTAGGTTTAGTTTGTTTTATTTTTAAAAAACTCTTTAAACTAGATTTATTTTTAATCCTTTTTCGTTTGAAAAAAGGGAACCTTTAATACAGCCAAAGTGTATGTTGTTTTTAAACATATCCAATCTTTCAAGAATGCCTTGTTTTCATCAGGTTTTTGACTGGAGTTTTGTTACTAATGCTAGACTTATAGTAGCTAAAGCCAATATAATACTTTCCCGAAATATTACTCAGAACTGCTTAGGCTAATATTTCCAAAGCCAGAATTCTTTAAGAAGCTAAGGGCACAATCTCAAATGGCTTGGAGCCACATACCACAAAGTCTACTTTTCTTTACTTCAGAAAGCTCTGCATTTCTTAACTATTGTAGCAATTCCTGCATGGACTTCTGTTCTGGAAGCCTTTTGTTAAACATTACGCATGGCAACCTGAAAGAAAACTATCACAGAGTCCTAAAGCCGACAGGTAACGTAGCAGGTACTAGCAGAGAACAGACAGAGATCTAACCACAAAGCAGCTGGAGCAGGAAGGAATCACTGCATTGAGTGACAAGTAGTGGAACACAAAGACGAAGGCATCGTCCTACGCACAACTAGGAGGGCCCTGCACTGTCTCCTGGTGCAGAAGACGGGGTGAAGATCTGCAGAGGGACTAACTCAGTCATCTTCAGCTCTGCTTCAGTAGCACAGACATGAGTAGTTTTGGCCCAGGTCAACAGAGGCTTCAGAAATATGGCTTTTCTTAAAGTCAGGACTTGAATGTAAAGCAAGTTACCAATCTGAAATAACTGGCAAGTGCAAGGTCCCACAGACCTGGAAAAGCCCAGCGCCTGCCTGAGACTGGCTGCATGAAGTATTTCCCTCTCCTCCACCCTCCTCAATGACATGAAACACTGGTCCTGAACCGTCAAGAGCCTGTTCTAAGAGGATTGTAAACTTCACTGCAGAACTGCAAGAAAGTTTTTTTACCTCCCTGCCTCCCATCTGACACCTTCAGGGAAGGAATTCTACCTGATCAACACATCAAAGAGCTACTCAACACAGCTCACAAAGACACTCTCATGGACCCAGAGGGACAGACTTCCATCTTCAGCTCTCTCTGTGCAAAAATGAAGTTTATTTCTTACCTGTGGGGACTTTTTACCATCTTGTACCATCTACACTTTCCCCAGAGCCTGACAAAGAGACCTTCATCCCCAAAGCTTGCAGAAAAGGACAATTTTCTTGCCATTTTCTAGTTGGTCTAATAAAAGGTATAATTTTGGAACCAAGAGTTCTAGTTTTTTGTATGTTCTAGGAGGATGCATTTCCCTGGCAGACGGGATCAAGGCTAGCGAAATACACTCAGTAACTGGTTGCTAACACAACCCTGGGCCTTTGGAGCTAATCTAGGGTCCCTTAGCTTCCAGAAAGTATCCTCCCCGATCCTCCCCCTTCTCATCATGCTCCCAAGCAGCTCCTGCAATGCTGTAGCTCAGCCTTCCAGCACTGCAGACCAGAGGGCTGATGTGAGGCCAGTCCGTAAGCTGGATCACGCAGGTGAGGTTGGTCTGCAGGTGTGATCCAGTGCACTGGATCTAGTCACGGAACAGCCCTGCACAAGGGCTGGGCCCAGCCCCTCATCCTGGATCCAGGTAAGAAGTGACCCCACGTGCTTGTGTACAGGGCCATGTCATCCAGCTCACAGGGCTCCCCAGGGGGCCAGAAATTTGCCAGTGAGGGAGTGGTGGACATATTCACTGCCATGATTTCCGCAAGCTGGATGACATGGCACCAAGAGCCAGAGCTTGAGCACCGTTGCTGCTGCTGCTGCTGAATGGATTTTCTAGTCGCTTGCCACCCACGGTGAGAATGAGGAAAGGTCTGGGGCTTTGCCCGGATGCTGAGTATGACAATACATTCACGGCAACTACGCAAGACATTTGTTTCCCTGAACCTGAGGATGTGCAAGATTGTGCCTGAGCCGGTCAGGTGCTCCCCCTGGGATACATTCCCCATCGCAGCCTACATTAGCTGTCATCGAACATCCTGGCAGCTGCCATTATGCGTTCTAAGCTGAATGAGCATTAACACAGGGCTTTCCTTTGTCTGCTGCTAAGCCCATTCTGTTTTCGACGAGTGAGCCAGGTTTAAATGTCCCCATCGTGCTGCAGCGCTGCCATTCGTTATATTAACTACTCTCCACCCACAGATGACAATCCAGCACATCTCCAAATTAGCCTTTTTATTGAAATCAATAAAGGAGAAAACACATGACACTAAACTATTTGGTGGCAGCTTTGTTATAAACTCATTACTGGGAAAACAGCAATTGGACAGACCTTTAACCACTGTCATTGATTCCAGCACAGAGAGAGTGATCTATTGAGTTAATCAGCAGTGCTACTGTGAGTAGCAATGTCTATATGCTGCCCTACTTAGGCTCAGTTAGGCTGTCCACATAAAACCCCTATTTATAAGGTACTTAAAATTTGGACACATTTTTACCACGGTAAACTTTACCCAAAGAGCAGTGCTCAGGTCAAGAGTCATTATTGAATATTTTAATACACTTTAAAACCAAAAATGTGATTCCTGCATGACTGGCAGCTTGATGCAGTCCCCCTTTAGCTTCTGCCTTCATTCACTGTCACACAAATAGTAATGGCAGTCAGCTTCGCCCCAAACAGAAAAGGGCCATTTCTGCTACAGTACTTTCCAGTTAACAGTTCAGGAACCAAGTCTTCAAACCATTCTTCCTCTGCATCCTGCTCATTCCCTTATACCATCCCACTGACTCCAATCAAACCATGCACAGAATAAGCACAAGGGCACTCTCCTACACACGCAGACCTTTTCACCCTCAGAGGGGCACACCGGAGTTCATGCAGCTCTCCAGAGATGCCAGATGTGCTCCTGTGGATGACGTAGCAAGGACAGGGCCTTCACTATGTAGGAAGTGTCTGCAGACCCTGTCACCGTACAGTCCAAGCCACAAAAAAATGCCAGCAATTTTCAGAGCCAAGTGTCCATTTTTCAGTCGCTATACCTCTATGTTCCACTTCTATTCCATGGAAGTGGAAAGGGATCTTGGAGTCCTAGTGGACTCCAAGATGAACATGAGGCGGCAGTGTGACGAAGCCATCAGAAAAGCTAATGGCACTTTATCATGCATCAGCAGATGCATGAAGAACAGGTCCAAGGAGGTGATACTTCCCCTCTATCGGGCGCTGGTCAGACCGCAGTTGGAGTACTGCGTGCAATTCTGGGCTCCGCACTTCAAGAGGGATGCGGATAACCTGGAGAGGGTCCAGAGAAGGGCCACTCATATGGTTAAGGGCCTGCAGACCAAGCCCTATGAGGAGAGACTAGAGAACCTGGACCTTTTCAGCTGGGCACATCTATGAATCTGTTCCTCTCTGTTCCTGATTTTATCATGTTTTCTGAGAGAAAGGTGGTGTGTGCATGAATGCGATGCTCTTGTCTCATGCTGTGTGTCAGTAATGTAGTGAGGAAAACACTTTAAAGAAGATTTGTTTCATGAAAAAGATGATATTGAATTTTTGAAGGTATCTGGTATCTCCCAGCTTTAAGGAGCCAGCATCTGATAACAGATTATTTCAGCAGGGCTCTGGTATCAGTTTATCCCTAAATACATATTTACTTGGATGCCTTTGGCAGCAGATTATGTCTTGCTATTACGAGCATATTGTAAAGGGTGCCAAACCAACTTTAAACATTCCTTTTGGCTGCAGGGCTCCCAGATAAGCACCTTCATATAAGAGTACCTGGGGCTAAAAACCCTTAAGACACTAAATGAACCTTTGTATGTATATCTGGATATGAAATGCCCCTTTCTGGGACATATCACAGACAGCTTTCATTTTTACATGGTGGCTCTCCCAACAGCCACATTTTGGAATCTCCATTTCAAAGTTTTGCCAGCCTTGCTCGGAGAGCAGAGCCTTTTGCACGTTACTGTGGCCGGCAAAGGCACGTTTCCATCTTAGCTCCATTTCTGTACGTGTGTCTCTAAAGTTTACTGGGCAGCTTATCCTATACCCTGCAAAGGCTTTCGACTTCTGGAAATTAGCAACCTCACCAAAGACAGCCAGTGTGCAAAGATGTTTGTCAAAGGCACAACAGTAGCACCTGAGTAGAAGCATCCTCTCCACACTGAGTTTTGTGTTAAAAGGAGAGCCAAAATATTTTTCTTATGCAGAGATTTTCTTATTATGCACTTCCGTGTGTACATGTGGAGTTTTTTTATAGGGTTAGGTGAAAATACTCAGACCCACTCTAGGGAGAAATTATTCTATTTACTCAAATGAGAAACACTTAATTTCACCAAAGAACGAGCTGCAAGTTCCCCCAAGTTAAAATTCACCATTTTCACTGGAAAATTTTAACGCTTTTTAGGACAAAAAAATTATGTTTTGTTACAAGATAACTGTTCATCAAGGCAATCAAAAATGCCATTTGTTTTCATGGAAAACAGAAAACAATTTGAAGCAAGTGTGACATTCCTCAGGCGACCTGAGGAAGGACACTTGATGCCCGAAAACTTGTCCAACAGCTCTCCCAACTACATGGTTGATCCAATAAAAGATATCAGAAAAGAACCCTTGCCTCTTGTGCACTTCCTGGACCAGCTCCAATATAACACTCCAACTCTGTTACAATATTTGTAAGATTTCCTATGGTACTACGGCATCAAAGCATTTCCCATACATTAATATATTTAATCTCAGAACACCCTTAGGAGAGATAGGAAAGTATTACAATACCTATTTTAGAGATGAGAAAACTAAAACTGAGATTAACTGATTTACCCAACTTCTCACTAGAAGCCTGTAGCAAAGCCTGGGCCTCCTGAGTTCCAGCCCATGATCAGAATCACACACC
The DNA here is from genome assembly GCF_000455745.1 of Alligator sinensis. Lineage (NCBI taxonomy): Eukaryota > Metazoa > Chordata > Crocodylia > Alligatoridae > Alligator > Alligator sinensis. Next base: position 4,444,127 of record NW_005841869.1, read on the forward strand.
ACCCCCCTTTGCCTCTGTGACTAAGACATGGTCTTTCCGTGGCCTCCCTACTCTTACTGTTTCTTTCACTGCCCTGCCATCAGGGGTTTGGCATTTCTTATTCATTTGAAAATGGATTAAACCCCAACCGCTGATATCACCAGTCTACTGCATTAGAATTCGAGAGGCACTCATTCACCTATACACAACTGACACACGCAAAGGACTAAAAGTTGAAGTCAACATAAGAGGAACCCATGCAGATGCAGAGGCATCAGTCTAGTGGTTTCTGCCCATGGCTATTTGTGTGCAGCAGCTCAGCTGTTAGCATAATGAACCGTCTCAGCTTATGAAGGTACACAGCTCCACTCCAGGGAAACCTGATAAGCACAAGCCTAACATGGTTGGTCTACACACCTGCAGAAGGTCAGCAGTTATTTCATTTCAACAATGGCAAGGCTCAGATGTTGACAACTTGTTACACCACCTGTTTCTGCACAAGTATCAAAGCAAGTACTGTTTATTATAGGCCTCTTATGGGCCCATTCCTTTCAGTGCATCAATGCCCATATTCTAGTAACCCCAGCTTCCTCAAAGAAAACAAGAGGCTGACAGAAGCTTTTGCTGAGAGTCATGCAAGTCCTTCATTCCAAGGTAGTTGATACTGCCCAATTTTCAACACCCAGCAGCACCCACCAGAACAGTATATGCGTGATTCAAGTGCATCTGGTGCGCCACAAGCAGTAAGAACACAGAGCGTGAAGGAAAATGTCGGAGCTGAGTTTCCTTGAGCAAATCCCCTCCTTTCATGCATGATGCACTGAAGCAACCCTCCACTCTTTTGCACTGCCCCACTAGAGGCTTCATATACAAAAAGTCTTTCATTCTGTCTGAGGACCCAGAAGCAGAGGAAGTGGATCCTGCATGCTAGCACTAGTCATCAGCAGGAGACACTCCCCCAGGAGCATTTCTCCTTCAAGGGTTTAACCAGAGTTTAAATTCCATCATCTCCCCAACCACAAAAGAAGAAAAAGTCCCTGCTCAGCCTACACTAGCCCCTTACAACTTACTAGAGCTCCTGCAAAGCTTGTAGAAGAGCATTCTTATACAGTACACCCATGGGATCAGCCCCCTGCCAGTATTCCTGATTCTCCTGTTGAAGCTGTGTTAGTTGGCAAAAAGAAATCGAGATTCATTTGGCCAGTGAAAGGGGAGGAGGAGGGAAGAGAAAGCAAGGCTTTGTCCCAGAGCTGTTTAATGTGAAGTACATAAATGGTACATGGAAGACGAACTGGAACACAGGACTTCCTCCCTGCTCAAGTGAGTGCTCTAACCACTAGACTACAAAGCCACTCTCTCTCTCTCTGGTTCAGGGAATCTTGAATTCTTCCCTGCACACTAGCAGCTTGAGGGGTGCCCTCCCAGCAGCACTTAGTCTCGTGCTTGGTGGTTAGGGCACTCTCCAGAGAAGGTGATGGTTTGAAGTTGGCTTTACTGCCCAGACTTGATTCAGGCCCCTTTCTCCTGGAATCAAACATCCACAGTTACAGAACTCGGCCTTTATCAAAAACAGTTCTGTTGCAGTTCTCCTATGAGCTAAAATAGGAATTCTGGTTGCCCGAGCCCGAGAAGTAAGACACAGCAAGATACCATTACACACATTTGCCTCAGATGCCCCACATAACTGTGTGAGATGAGAGGAGCTGGGCTGGATACCTCTCACAGGGGTGTGGTTTGGTCAAGCCTGGCTGTTCCAGGGCTTAGTAAACTAACAGATCATTACTTCATTAACGGTACAAACAGGCAGGAATTAAGCCAGCTACCCCTGTACTGAAATAACTTACATGGACTACTGGCCATCCAGTCACAGTGCTGAAAAACAACTGCCTGAAACCATACAGGATATACCACACCCAAGCAAGTGTATGACCTAGATCAGGGAGCTAATGCACTGCAAAGAGTTAGTGTTAGTAATAATGAAGAATATAATTCTGTGGGCTATAAGGTAATGGGAAAATACAGTCATTTGCTGAGCAGCATTCCTTGCTTTTATTTCTGTTATCCAAGGGATTAACCTGTACTTTCCTTTTCATCTGATAAGTACAGAATTTCTTGCTAACATCCTTAGATTAATTTAACGACGGAAGCACAATCTAATTGCATTTTCATGCTTCAGATTACAAAAACTTTGGATTTCCAAGGCTTCCTCTTATCATACTGAGCAGCATCACTACCAGATGAGCTCTTTGTGAAAAGCACTACTTGTGCCCTCCCCCCCCTTTACAAAGTTCAAACTTTAATTTTTTTTATGAAACTTAATTTGGATAAAAAGAGATGAGATTGCAACAAACTGCCCACGGTAGGGGTCACAGTCAGGTCTCTACATGACCAAAGGGCTTCTTTTTTGGCTAATGCTAAAGGACTGTCTTGCTGCCATGTCATTCCAACATTTAAGATACAGCAGAGGAAGAAGTCTGGTTGTGTTTAGAAACAGAAATCACTTCATTTCACTTACACGGCCTGTGTTCCCTGTGTCTCCCCTTTCTCTTGCTCTTTTCTTTTAACGTTTGCAGCTATATTCAAATTCACCCTCCTTAAATCTCCCATCCTTCTAAAGTTTCAGTTAAGAGATTCTTCTTCACTTCCTGCACCAAACTGCCTTGCCAGGTTGCTGTCGGCTGATAAATAACTGCTTGGCCCTTTCAGTGGTGAATGAAGCAATGCCTCTGTATCATCCCCACCAATTTAAGCACCTGAGCCTAAGAGTTGCTAGACAAGGTTCCTTGGGTGAATTTGATATCTTTTATTAGACCAACCCAAATGGTTGGAGAATAGTTATTAAGCAAGCTTTCGGGTTCAAAAACCCTTCGTCAGGCTCAGGAAGCTGCAGCAGTCGGTGTGTGCTCTTCCTGGATGGAATGAAAAGTAAACAAGCCAGGGGCTGGGCTGGGCTGGGCTGGGGAGTCAGTTGCCAGGCAGATTATAGTGTATCAAAAATCCAATGTCTATGTTTAGTCCCTGATCTCTAGTATCCAGCAGGTTGATGAAATGGAGCTCATAGGCTCGTCTCTGGGATGTGTTGTGTAAATTTCCCTTGAGGATCAGGACAGAGATTGGAGAGAGAGTGGCCCTCCTGTGAGAAATGTGCCCCCACCGGCAATTGGGTGTTTCTGTCTTTGATGGATTTCCGGTGTGCATTCATTCTGGTGCGCAGTTGTTGTCTGGTCTCTCCTACCTATCTTCCATCAGGGCATTTGGTGCATTGGATGAGGTATACTACATTCCTGGAGGTGCAGCTGTAAGATCCTGGGATGCTGATGGCTCTGTTGTGGGGGGTAGTAATTGTGGAGGTGGTGGAGATGTGGGGCAGGTTTTGCATTTCTTGTCATGGCTCGGTCTGGATCCTTTTGGGGTGTTCTGGGGTTGCTATATACTCACAGTGCTACAACTTGCAGGAACTCAGTAACAATGTACATCAGACCCTGATTTTGTAAAGCAGAAAATGTATGATAAATAAAAGCACTGTTTTCTTTCCCTCTGGCTCCTGCATAGTTATGCTGACCTTATTATGTACTTTGGAAATTATCTTACTATAGATTTTTTTGTATACAAAAGTTATAAGCTATATGACAAACAGCTTCAGCTCTTCCTATATTGGCCCAGGATTCCCCTGGGATGTGCAAGAATTTGAAAATAAGAATCAAAAGGATTCCCAAAGCTAGAAGTGTGGCCAACAGCAGCACACTATACCTCTCATTGAAAAGCTGCTAAGCTGCATATTTTACTTCAATATTGCACCCAGCTTTTCATGTTCCAGGGCTACTGTCTTCATGAGTGGGAGTTTGGGGTTTTCATATTTTGATCCCAAGTTCAGTGTAAGGAAAAGAGAAGGTTATGTTCTACAGCCAAATCCCCACTTACTCTCCCCACACTGCGCAGCCAGTGACATCCCACTTCAAGGGGAAGGAAAGAAGATACTGCTATGAAGAACACACAGCGAAAACCTCTGTTCAATAATGAAGCCGACTAAGGTACTTACAGTGGGAAATACATGAATGTATACCTTAAAATAGATCATACAGTGCACTGCTACTCAAAATGTGTTCAGTCATAAATATCCCAAAATGCTTTACAACCCTCCCCTCCACCATGAAAATCAAAAATGTATGGACAAAATACTGCTGTTGTATATTCCAAAGCTTCTTGTCATTGATATCACTAATTTTAAGATCAATGGATGATTTTTTATCGATCCCATATCCAACAAAATTAGATTTACTGTCCTTGCTTCTTATGAAATTACACAGAAGCTGTTGCTTTATTCCTCTCCAGGACAGTAAAAAGCAATAAAATTCTTGCAGATTTCGACAGCAGGCAATTCAATAAAAGGCTATGTATATTTTATAAGTACAATAAAGACGGGCCTATAGCTGGATCATAAATGGGGTTTTGTTTGTTTGTTTTGTTTTTGCTAGCATCTTGTTACAGTCTGTTTGCAACCCAGGTTGGGTCTCACGACAACACACAACCTTGCCTTTTTGGGAGAGGCAGAGTCAAATTTATATCTTTATAATATATTATTTAAGTTTTGCTCAAGGGATTTTGCAGTATGGGTCTGTTTAAAATTTAAAGGTGTTGTGGAACTCAATACTTTCCTGTTCTTGATTAGTGCTATAAAATTTTATATATATTTTTTGTTACACTGTAAAACTTTTCTATCTTATCATTGTGGCTTTCCTTTTTATGAGCAAACAATAAATATTTTATATGTATATAATTATTTGCTAGACTTGTATCAATGCTCAGATATTATTATTATTTTTTTAAATTCTGCATTAATATGTGACAACTCAGAGATGAATGGAAGGGTGTATTCCTGAGGAATACAGCTGTAGCTGATTTACTGGGAATATCTGTCTGCTGAAATGTGAAATTTCACACAAATGTAAAACACTAATTTAATAACATGCAAATGAACTGTCATGAAGAATTACAGAAGGATACATTTAATTTTCCCTCACACTAGAAATAGGAAATTAAAAATATGCAGTGGTTGGGCTCAGATTAAAAATACGCTCCCTATTTTGAGTCTGTGGAGCTGGCCCTCTGGTGCCCAAATTCAACACAAGGTTTTTCTGAGTGAGGCCTGCTGCGTCAAAGACCAAACTGGCTCCATCTGCTTTGGTAGGGCCCTATTCCACACGCTCTAGAAAAGGAGCGGGGGCACAGTTTGCAGGGTCAGGCACTACCTCTGCATAGAAAATCTTATTTGATGAAGTAAATCATGGACCTGTTGTGTATACAACTGGAGTTTTGAAATGTGTGATCATTGTTCCAAGCTCTCAGGGTATTTCAACATCCTGGGACAGGCCTAACTGCACCCCTCTGCACCAGTGCGCTACAAAATAGAAACATCCTTGTGCTTATTGTGAAAATAATAATAAATGAAAATGTTTCATTTACAGGCAGAAATACACTCTCACTGTGTCTGTTCTAAAAGCAAAGACAGACCTGGAAAGTAATTTCTACCTCCTTGTGAAATTAGAAGGAAAAGTTGCCCCTTTAATATAATTTATTAAAACAATTCTACTCCTGGTGATAACATAGAAACCCTGAAACTCACCTCCTTAAAAATAAATTATTTAAATGAGTCACAGCAGGAAATACAGACCACAAAAAATAAAACCACTACTATAAAAAAGCACTCAACATCAGAGAGAAAACTGAGGGTCTCTGTCTCAGCTCAGAGCTCTTAAGGCACAAATAAAGAAACAAGAGAATGGGAGCCATGGAATCGACATCAGTTACATCTCAGATTTCTGTCTCTAAATTACTGCTGATTGTGCAGAAATGTATTCCCAGACACAATCCATATCAAGCCTGGTACTTATAGCATGGCATGCAAGTGCCAAGCCCTTCCTAAAATAATTGCAGCTCTGTTTTCTGCCAAAACCTAATGAGCAAGTTCCACTTCAGCATTGTCATCTAGAAATTTGAAGACATAGGCCCCGAAGTTACCCTATATATTTACATATTTGTGAGTGTCCTTAATTGCTAGCAACTTTTAAATCAGTGACCTGGTTCTTCCCTGCTTTGCACCTTGCTAAGTAAGCATGCATTAGCCATCAAATGGTGATGGATCACGCTGTATTTGCACTGCTAGGTGCACCAGCACAAGGGGCAGGGCAGCAATGAACCCTAGACCCAGCCCTCTTTCCTGCCTATGCAGGGGGTCGGACTCGATGATCTATTGAGGTCCCTTCCGACCCTAGCATCTATGAATCTATGAACCAGGCCCTCCTGGCAGTGTGGGCAGGTGGAGAATACAAGTCAGTCCAAAACAAAAGGACTGTGTATGCTGATGAGCAGGGGAGTTCTTATAAGCCAAACGAATATTAAATTCAAGAATCAATTATGAAATTGCACGTGTAGGTCACACGGACACTGAACACAAAGACACAACCATGAGAAGCAAGTGGATACTACCAGGATTGCTACATGTTAAATGCAGTGCTGACCCCAGGGCTTGTGGCACCTACTGCCCACCCCAAGGGAAGCTTCAGAATAGAGGGGCTGGAAGAGATCCTTAAGCAGGTGACCTACTCCAACCCCCAAGCTCAAGGCAGGATCATCCCCTGCCCAAACCACTGCAGACAAGTTTTTTCCTACTCTGTCAAAAACTCCCAGTGATGGAGACTTCACAACTTCTCAAGGTAATCTGTTCCAGTGCTTAACCACCTTCAGAGTTACAAACTTCTTCCTAATATTCAACTTAAATTTCCGCTGTTTCAGCGTAAACCCATTCTTCTTGTCCTCTCCTCCATGAACACACACAAAAAACAATTGATGGCTGTGACAAGTGGGAATTCCCCGCCCACCTGCTCGCCTTGATTGCAAACAATTGAGCTGGTAGCGAGGCGAGGCAGGAGGCTGCCCTTTGACTGGCCCGTTGACAAGGACCAAAGGTACACACTCCGGCCACCCTTACACATCCCGTGCCTCACAGATGTTGCTAACTGCTGCGCTACACTCTGGCCTCAGGCCGGGCCCAACTCGTCACAGTATTGAGCCTCTCTCTTACTGCCCTGCTTGGGCCACACTCGTACGGGTCCCTCTCACCCAGTCTCTTTCACCCCGCCCTGCCTAGGCCTCACTCGTACTGCCCCTTCTCTCACTCACCCTGCCCTCTCCTGAAGGGCCTTCAGGCTTGATTCTCTTCACTCCCCGGCCAGCAAGCGCGCAGCCTTTTGGGCTTCTCCCGCTACCCCCATCTGAGCGAGCACGGGGCGGTTCACAAAATACCGTGCCGACTCTGCCACTGGTCTCGCAGCCGGTAACTCCCCCAGCTGTTCTCCATCAAGGGGCTGATGGCTCGCCCCCTGTTCTCCTTGTGGCTCCTCCTCTGCCATCCTCCAATTGGCTTCTGGCCCACCTGTGGCCCCAGGCGCCCCAAGGCTTACCTGGACCCAACTCAGGCCCCTCGCTCACCGGGCTCTACAACTGCCACTCTCGACTCCGGCCCATACTCGGGTCTGGGGTCCAACACCCCCGCAGGCTCAGGTGCCGCTCGTCAGCGTGCCTGTCCCACCCCTCGCTCCCTCTCACCAGGGCATCAACTGCTCCTATTACGGGTCTTGCAGCCCTTCAGGCTCAAGCGTTTCTCAAAGCTTACCTGGACCCCACTCCTCCCCTGCGGGGTCCTGCACCCCCACTCGCCCAGGTGTCCCATATGGAAGTCCCTGGCCCCACTAATCCCTCCAGTGTTATCCATGTAACCCCCAGGTGGCGGGGGCAGGGGCTTAGGCGCCCCAGCCTGCCCTACACTAGGGAGGGCCTCGATCCTGGCATTTGCTGGCCCTACCCCACCACAGGCAGGATCACCAGGCCTCCCTATCCCAGCAGGGTGCCGTTTTAGGTCGTGCCCAGGACCCACGAGGCCTCCTACTTCCCCATAGCCTCACCCTTACCTCCAAGCTGTTCTCGGAGCAGCAGCTCCTCCAGGAGATGTTGCTTCCTCGGTGTCTGGCAGCAAACTGGCCTGGGAGTGAACATGGCTGCTCGTCAGGGCTGAGCCGCACCTGCCTGCTGCCTGAGCCAGGTCTGAAAGTGGCAGAGCCCTTACGGCGCTCTGACATCCACCTTCCCCATACAATGTTTAGCAGGGAAGGCTTTTCCCTGCTGCTCCCAAAGCCAGGCTCCCCCAGAGCCTGTGATAGCCCTAAAGTGGTGAGCAACTCTGCCACACACCTCCACCCTAAAACCAACTGCTCGGGGTGTCTCTAGGCTGCCTCCCATACAGGCACTCCTCCAGCTTGTTGCAGCCTACACTCCGTGGCAAGCACCCCACCGGTGCTGCGCCACAATCACCATCTTTATAAAATCCTTCCCACATTCAAAGTGTTATCTACAATGTAGGGTAATGGAATCACAACCTGTGTGTAAGTGCCAAAAAGGCCATTAAAATGGTTGGGAAGTTTCCGCTTAGATGCAAAAAGGGTAACAGAACTCTGCTGAAAGTTCTAGCAGATTCCAACACGCGGTTAGTTCCTGGTGATAAACATGCCTGGCCCTTTCCTAAACTGTTTCCAGCTCTGAAGATAAGTGTCTAAGGATTCAAATACAGACAAGGCCAAAGAGCTTTGCTGAGAAGCCTCATGAGAAGTATAGGTGGCTCTGACCTTTTCTTCTTCTCGTGAAAATCCTATGAGCAACTTCACTTGTTTCTGTTCTGGGGTACAGCACTTGTATCCCCAAACAGCCTGAATATTTGCCTTAGTATGCAGAAAACACCTGGCATACAGATAAATACGAAGGAAGTCCACAACTCATTGTTCCACTGCAGAACAGACTATGGAAAAAAGTGTGGACTTGCTTTCATTGTCTTAGTTTTTACCTCAGTGTAACTAAAGTGTGACACGTATGCCACGCACCTTAGCTGAATGGAAAAATGGAACTTTTAAAGCAGCAAAGGAAAGGTCAGCAAATAAAAGAAAGACTATGGAAACAGTCAGGACAGCATAGGTATCCGTTAGTCTGGCACATCATGCACTCACACCTCTGTGCCTGCCACTCTCTCGGTAGCATCACTAAGGTTCAGAGACAGCCTTATTTGTTCAAACTAACTGCACAGAAAAAATAAAGAATTTTCTCTTGTCCCAAAACAGCACGGCCAGTGCTGTACAACAACAGAAACCCCAAACACTGCAGCCTTCAGTGTTTTGCTTTTCAGGCTGCCTGGCCCCTGGCTATAGACAGCAGATACCCAGCTGGCATATTTTTGGATCATCTGACCATCTGGTAATTATGATATGGCAGGCTCATGAACTCCTCTTCCCTCCAGACACTGCAGTGGTGACCCAGATTGAGATCTGAAATAGTTCAGTGAGGCTTAAATGAACACCTTGGGCAGGAGTGTGGCACTTTCACCTCATTGCCTGCTGCAGATATCCTCAGTGCATCTCCTGCGACTATGAATAGACTGCGGAGTCTATTCCCCTTTGGGAATTTTAATGCCCTCCTTTAATATCTTTAAAGCTTTCTTTTTTTGCTGACAGTTGGCTGTTAGGAGGTGCTGACAAGCAAGTAGCAAAGACACTGCTTGTAGTGGGAGCACCAGTATGAATTCATGGGTATAGGCTGTAGCTGTGTTGGTCTAAGGACATAGGCAGACAAGGTTCTTTGGGATGAGATACAATATGGATTTATAACACTTTTCCAATTATTCATCCTGTGTCAGCTTCCTCAATGATAGGGCCATAGTGTTCTGACTCAGCTTGCTTGCTTTTGTCCTAGATTTTATTTTCCCCCTTGCCTGGGTTTGTTTCCTAACTCTCTACTATGGCCCTCATTTCCTTTGGATTTCTCTCTCGCAAGGGAGCTTCTGTGGATGCTTTGATTGGTGCAAAACGTAGCTGTGTTTAGTCAGCAAAGTGTCTTTGCTTATCCCTGCTTCTTGCATACAACAGTAGGTTTCAGTACATGGGCACAGTGAATGCAGCCCTATTCAGAGTCCATCAACACACTCTGCACTGAAGTTCTAATAAAGCTCATATATCTTTCTGCTACCCAAGGCTGAACCAGTCTGTGGGTGTTTCAGGGTCAGTCTTCACTCCTTTGTCTACCAGTGAAAAGTAAAGCTAGCTGAGATGAACAGACGAACATGTAAATGCCGAGTCAAAGGTGAAAAGGCCACAAAAATCACAAATCCTAAACCAGTAAATTTCTTTACATTGCTCTAGATTCGTCCCTGCTTTGTTTTACTGCTGAATTAATTCTCTTTCAGCTGTCCATGCACAAAAGTCAAAATGCTACCTAGGACTCAGGCAGCCTATCACAGGTGCATATTCCCAGCAGGCAGAGAAGCTGGCCTGAAAATAGGCAGGTTATAGTTGACAGTATTTTGCTAAATTCTTTATCACTGTAGTCAGTACTATGAATAAAGCTGGTCTTGGCTGGCTGCAGAGCACTCGGCAGCAGTAAGCAATTTGAAATCACTGCACTATAATAAAGCCAAACACCAGAAGAATGGTCCCAGCATGATACCTGGAGTAGGAAAAAGAGAACCATCCAAGGGCATGCCCTAATAAAGGAAAAGGAATCAAGCTCACTCTCTAGCCAGCACAGATCTAACACTAACCACTGCAGGGTTAACCTGGTATTAACAAAAAAAGGACACTTGCCAACACTGCTGAAAATATGGCACCTAGATGCTGTCCTGTTGGCTCAGTCCAACTATCCTGGTACTCTGCCTGCAAGAATCACCAATTTCTTGAAGCTTCAGGGAGGCATGCAGGCAGTGGGCCTTACTTGGTCACTTCAGTTGCTCACGATTTTCCTTCCCAGTTTCTATATGGTTATGAGCCAGCAACAAAGCAAATCTTACTGTTTCAGAGAAATGCAATCCCAGTGAGGAGGTACAGCATGAGCTACTGCTGACTGAGACCATGAACAAATTGAATCTGGGCATAAGGGGGCATCTGAGTTGGATATCTAAATTTGACTACAGAAGCCATAGGTAGCAGTGTTATTCTGTCTCAGCAAAAGTTGCTCAGCATTATAAAATAACATGAGTGCAAATGCATGCCAGTCCATGAAGCTCTAACACATAATTCAAAGTGTCCAACCTAAGCCAGGAATTTATGCCAAACGAGTGTCTAAGAGTTTCATTCAGAGTTCCCTGCTGGGAAAATAAGTGGGTTTTTTCCTTCTTATTTTCATTAGTTTTAAGAAATACATTTAAAGGATTTGATTCAGTAATGAGAGCATTTAATGAGAGCATTTCCTTTAAAGAGCTGAACAGTTGGCAGCAATATTGCACAAAAGGAATATTTCAAGCATTTGGTTATAGAGATCATGAGTATCACACTTCAAAACAATTTCCTTCAACACAGAAAAGGCATTTCCATTTTCCAGTAGTAAAAGTAAATTCTTCATGCTATTTTTTGGTTTATTTAAAACTAGGCAGAAAGTAAAAAAAACTTTCCAGTGGTTCAGTTCAATGTCAGAAGTGGCCAGGTGCCACTTTGTAGGAATAAATTAAGGGTCCCTCCCCATCACTGACACTCGCTCCTGAGTTGGCACAGCCTGGGTATGTTAGAGAAGCAGAGTGCAGTTCCTGGCGGGGAGGAAGAGGAAGCCATGAATGATTTCTTGTTACCCCTTTAGGCCCTAGACGGCCATGCAGCCGCCTTGGCCATCAGAACACAGGGCTTTTGCAGCTGGCTGGGCAACATCCCCAAAGGCCTCTAAACATAGGGAGAACAGTCAACAGCTAAACACTTTTTTTAATTAAGTTCATTCTTCATACAACAACATGAAGAAAAGATAAGATAATGAGCCACCTGCAGCCTGCACACAAGTGGTATCCAAGGAATAATCAGTTTGCAAAGCTGGGCCAGATATTTTATCTCTGTGGAAGATCCCCAGCAAGTGAAAGAGGCCAGCTGAGTTGCCAACCAGCATTTTAGCAGTGCCTGTGCCCCACTCCTTTCCTGTTCTGCTTATTAGCTTTGTAGACCCAGTGAAAACAAAATGAGTCACCAATAACACCAGCAACTAAGTCTGCCTGGAATCTGAATCTGGCATATTTATAAAACATGTTTTATTTCTGAGAGGATCTCGTTGAGATACTGACATTATTAGCATCCAATCTGCCAAAACCAGGAAAATATATGCAGTCCAAATAAGTGCTGTCAAATATGCAAACCCCAGTGCCCCACAGCACTAGGGAAGCTTTACCGATTAGGCCCCTGAACACAAACTCCTCACTAATTGAAGCCGCATTTTTTGTGTAATATTTTACAATTCCATTTTTCCAATGTTAATGCTGTTTATAACAAATCCACTAACACTGTTTGTGCGGCAATTAAAATGCAAACCAAACTTGCACATGCCAATAATGGATAATTAAACCTCAGCATTAGGCTTGGCATCTAATAAGCTTTCTTACTTTTGCTGTGGTGGCAGATCCCAAACTGAACCTGCACTATTTACAGGTCTCAGGAAACACCAGGGAGAGCCAAGATGATGATGTGTGCTTATACACAAGTCTGATCTAAATGTGTGTGTGCTTAAAGGAAACTAAAATAAACAAACAATACTAGTTATGCCTTTTCCATTTGCTCCCTTTGCAAAACAGAGATGTTGAGTTAATAATACAGTTTGACCCTACAGCACTGCTCCTGGAGTCAGTGCGAGTTTCACATGCATAATCACTGCAGGATTGGCCACAGCAATGTAAAGGAAATCCAAAATGTTTGTTGGACTATGCTCACAGCTAATCCTACTGGCACTGTAAATAGCCTTTGCATTAAAAAAAAAAAAAAAAGTTCTGCTACACAAAACTGTAAAAATAATAAAAAATAAAAAACACGAACAAAAAAAGCCCACTAGCCTCCTAAATTCCTAATAACGTAATCGTTACAGGACTGTACTGCACAACAGTTGAATTGCCAGCAAAACGAGCAAGGTACTGGAGATTCATTCCCTGGGTGTCATTTAGAAATCATTAAAAAAAATTAGGATCTGGAAGTAATGCCTGCGACTAGTCTACTTAGTCTCATGTTTCTATTATAGCCACCCTCATCTTCCTTTCCCTCAGCCCCTCCACTGGGTGTTGCAACCACCTGTTACATCTTGCAGTCCTGCAGACTGTAAACTCTTTCAGGCAGTGACTGTCCTGCTGCATGCCCTTCAGCACCTGGCACAACCAGACAATGATCCTAACAGAGGTTGCTGATGTTACTGTAATGCAAATGCTGAATCACTAGAATGTTACTATATAAATGTTAATTCAAAATGTTAAGTTGCTGTCTCTTACTTGTACATAATCTTGCATTCTGCATCAGCCTAGCCCTTCCCAGAATACAAAGCAAATGAAAAACTTCCTAAGCTGCAAAGAATCAGACAGGTGAGAAGGAAAACCATTTCTGAAATCATTGTTGAGGCCCTGATGTACGGCCCTAATATACTTTAGGCACACAGAATCTTCTTTTTCAATTTCTCCAGCCAGGCAAATCTCCTAATACTGCCCAATGATTTTACAGAGTGAAGATGATTTCAGCAAGTTTAAGCCCAATACTGAGGGCCTTGTTATACATTACACTTAGGATGCATTTTAGATGGTAATAGGCATTATTACAAGTCAGAAAGTTTTCTGAGCAATCTTATGGTAATGCTTTTTCACATCACATCACAGGTACACCAGTGCCATTAAGGAAGCCATCTAGTAATAAGTCATGGGCTCAGTAGTACTGTTTCAAGGCATGGGTGGGAGCATGATTCTGGCCAGTAAATCAGCAGCAGCTCTGGTGTGTTTTAGAAGAGGACAGGGTGGGAACTCGTAGGAGTCTAGGCTAGGCACAGTGTGGGCCTAGATCCATTATCATACCAAACAAAAATATATATTTTAGATTATAGGTCTTGGCAATCTGAGCTTCACTTGAATGGTTTCTAGCACCACGACAACAGAAATGTCCCAGAGTTTACAAGGCCAGGCATTAATTGCATCTGTACTGTGAAGTCTTTTCAGGAATCTGCCATTTGAACATGGAGTTTATCAGCTGTTCCCCAAACCAAATGCTCAGCAAGGATGCAGTGGCAAGCCAAGTAGGATGCAGAACTGCTACCACAATGTTCTTGAGAATGCTTCAAGATGCATAGTTATGAGGGTCAGATGATCGATGTGGTCCACTGCAGTAATAGCTTGCAGACTATCCCCAGTGATGTCTCCAAAGTTTAGCTCTAATAAGAAAGATTTAATGGAGAGAGGGAATAGCTGCTGTGCATGCCAAGGTGCAGACTGATTTCTTTTCTGAGTTCTCATCCCGATGTTGTTGCTGTGATGCATCTGAAAGGAATACACACATCACTGAAGCCAGGACTCAGCTAAGCAAGCTGAGGGGAAGCCTCCTGAGCTGAGGTGTTGGGTTTTTTTTTTAAATTGCAAGCTTCTCTCATTTGGTGAGATTCACTTTTCTCACTAGCAATTATTCACTTTTCACAATCACATTTCTAATCACAAAACCCTCCACTGCCACACAGGTCAAACCTGAGGCTTCACAGAGATGCTTGTCCTTGCATTGCTCAGCTACAATCTCTCTCTTCATTGGAGTTTCTTCCCTGCTTCTCAGTAGTTCTTTTTCCCATATGCCCCCTGCTGCATCACTTACCAGCAAACCCAAACTCACCACTCTTATGACATCATTCAACAGGCTATGTATGCACCTCTATCCCCCTTTTATATGGGGCACAGCCTCTCCACGGGCCAAAACACAACAGGAAAAATACACCCTGGAAATGGAAATAGCAGTGACTTTCCATTTTTCTCTGTGCAGTTTCAAATGAGTTAATGAGATTTATTAAAAAGAGTTCAATACTTTATTTGCTTTTTAAATATCCCCACAACGGAAGTGGAGGGCAGTGCATGTGAAGGAAGGAAATGCACCTGAAGAACACAATGCAATGGAAATAGGTTTACAGTGGTGGCCTGGGTCTCCCCAGAGTCAAGTCAGGAGCTGAAATCGTAGTCCCATCTGTTCACTTCAATGAAAGCCCAAGTGGTCACATAGATGTAACAAATACTGGGTGGGGAAGAGTTAAATACACTTATTGAAGAAGGGTTTGGCTTCCAAACTTCACCCACAAAATGAATTTAGCTAAAATTTTCATTACAACTCCCTTCTCAAACAGCTTCCCAAGTCTCCTCTCATGACATCCAAGGGCATGCAGTATGCTGCCAATTCCTTTCCTGCATACAAAGAGTATATGGAGAGTTATATGAATTCCTCTCTCCCTAAGTTAGTATTCGTTGTGTAACTCTATCAAACATTTGAGGACACTGTATATAAAAAAGATGCCATGCAAATTAACATACTATAAATTTGATATTTTCATTTCCTCACTCTTTTACAAATCAACATCAGTGATTTCTGTGCATAACTGAGCAGAGAACCTTTAGCCACTTTCCATTTTGAGTGAAAGCACTCTATAAAAAAATTTCCTACCTAGTGGTTTAAGTTAAAAAACAAAGGTAGTAAATGGCACTGTTCATTTCAGAAGCATGCATCAGAAAGACCTTCCAACAGACTACTCATTTTACCTTTGATTCGGAGAATAGTGCCAATTAATGCTGGCTGCATCTGTGGCCAAGACTCCAAGAATTTGGACCAGAGCAGAACAGCTGGTTTGCTACCTGCCTCACAAAGCTATAAAGACAGCTACTCATGATATAATCATCCCCATTAGTTTAGTTGGAAAGAATTTTTTGTCAAATGAATGGCAAAGCAGGTAACAAAGGCGACTTTCAGAAAAGATTACAAGAGAAGACAGGAAACCCTTTGATTAAGAAGCTGTTTGAAATGTTATCAATACCTTGATCGCCTGTCGAAGGTCAAGAAAACCATTTCTAATCACCCAGGCCCTGCTTTCTTGAGGGAATTTTCTGCCCAACATACAAAATGAATCTGTTGAACAAATCAGATCTGTCAAAAGCACGTGCAACCACACTCCTCCCTCTACCCCAAATTGCCCACCTGTTGTTAAGATGAATGCAGATTTTCCATGCGACTGCTAAGTTGTTAGCAGTGAGCAGCTCAGGCCAGGTAACCTTCTGCTACGTGATGTGAAAACTGATTTAAAAAGCAGAAAAGGAATAACTATTTCAGGCATCAACTGCATGGACAGAATGTAAAGATTTCAAGGCTCTTAAGGCTTCTTTACATTTACAATGTACTTTTAGAAATACCATAAATCCCATGTAAAGCAGAAAAGGACTAGAACATCCCAAAGGTAGGAATAATAAAACATGAAGTCAGTGGCAGAGGTTGAAGTGCTTCAGCTGTGTGCCTCTGTTGAAGTTAGTGCAGAGCTGGACCCATGTCCATCTGGCTGACAGAATCCTCACCTCCCTCAGTTCAGAGTTAGGGTTGTGCCCATTTTTTATATAATTTCTGAGACTAACATAGTAGTTTCATAGTAGTTTGGGGTCAGAAGGGACCTGAACAGGTCATCTAGTCTGACCCCCCACCACTGGGACAACATAACACAAGTCTAACAACTAAAGTTTGGTATCAAGGATTTCAGATCAGTCTCTAAACTACAGAGTTAGCGTACATCCCCAGATGCAACTGAAAAGGACTCAAGAGAATGAAGAATGAGTTTCAGTGCTGTTTTTTGAGAGAAGCTGAGACACTATTATGCTCCATGACAGTGGTGTTTTAAAAAATGCACAGTATATAGACAAACATTTAGGGCCAAACATAACTACTCTCATTTCATACTCTCCGTAGCCGGCTTTTCATAAGCTAACTCAACATAATAAACAACTTTGGACAGTAAATAAATGAAACAGCAATGAAAGAACTACATGTCTCACAGATTCAAAACTTAGAAGCATATGCAAGCCATAAGCAGCAAAAATTACACTAATTTTACCATATCCTTGTTTTTGAAAGGCAGAATGTAGAAAAAAAAAACATTTCCAGAGCCATGGCCTAAAGCTGGCTTTTTCATGAAGACACTGTTTAAAATGGCATCCCTCTCCCTATGGACTGTACACTTCCTGCGTGCTGGCAGGGAGAAAAAGCTAGTAGCCATATGAAGCACAGTATATTGATGCATCTACTCCTCCATGCTTCTATTCTGGGGAAGAAACCCAGCTTTCCATGTAAGATATGCCCCCCAATTTTGGAAAAACATGTGGGTGGTACGCAAGTAAATACGGCATACTAACCAGGAAAGGAGACTGGGCTGGGTTTTGTTTGGTGAATAATGGTATAAAGGAAAAAGACACAAGTATGCTGAAAATGCCCCCAGAAGTTAAGATTTGTAAGAAGAATGTTATCTTTGCCACATTTTTGACTCCTACCATTCTCATTTTTTGTCCTGTCTCTGCCACCTTGCTTGCTTAAATTCTTTCAAGGGTACTGTCCACGGAACAGTCATTTTCCTCCTCTGAATATCCTCCAAACCTCAAGAGGTAGCATCTGACCAACACCGAAGCGTGCCTGGCTCCCTAACTTGCTTGTTCCATGACAGTCTGCCACATCCAACGAGCAAAGATTTTAGGGGCTGCTTGAAGAAGTACATATGTTTCTATGTCATGTATAAACTACCACATAAGCTGTCTGGACCAAAGACCCTCCTATCCCTTTTAAGCACCAATCAGTTCTTTCTTAATAAATAACTACAGTTTTCTTAAAGGATGCCTCTGAAATGTGTCTACAAAAGCTATGGAGCACTGGCTTCCTCTTTGTGACCATGCATTATACTGATTGCTAAAATGTTTGATAGAGCCACCTGCTGTAACTCTACCAGCTCAAAGCACCTGACATTGTGCTAAACCACATTTCACTTTACATGCCTAGATGGTAGGTACTCAGCTACATCACTGCAGCCTCTCTCATCTATGCAGTTTTGCATTCAATTTCACCCTGGAGGGGAAGTGGCAGAAGGGGAGAGTTCTTCCCACCTTTCAGCCCAATAAGCTACTGGTTTGATTACGGCACATGCCCAGGGAAAGGGACACTCGGGCTCCAGGCCTCCCTGACCCAGAGCAAATTAATTATTCTTTCTTGACGACTACAGCAAAGTGCTGGATTCTGCACTTCAATGTTTTCAAATTCAGCCTAAACGTATATTTGGAAGATATGCTTTAGCAAAACACAAGCTGGAGACACAATATGAGCCGAGTGCGGATGAAATTTAGGGTTATGTCACAGAAGGGACTACTAAATGATCTATGATCCCTGATGGTTTTAAGTTCTATTAATATAAATTGATCACCCCGTTTGCTAATCATAAAAGACTGCAACCCAAACTGCCTCTGTGTGTTTCTATTTCATACATTGTATATTTTAATCTGACAACTGTTTTGATTTTGTTCAAGATATCACATATACAACTTCAGGTTTGTGACAATGCAAAAGGAAGGCAATAGCACAGGAAACAAAACTTCTCACAAAATTATGCTAAATTTTAAGCTACAGTGCACAAGTAACAAACTCCAGGAGTAACCAACATGGTTTTAAAGATCTGATTACTTTTCAAACTGGCTGCTTATGATATGCTCAAAATGTGCAGCTAAATATACAACATAGCTCAAACATGACGTATCAGGTGTTAAAGCTTGGAAATCAATTGCTCTAGAATATAGGAGCCTAAAACATGAAGACAGCTCACTGAATAACCTAGTTCAAATCCTCATGCGTGTCACTTTCCACATGTGCTACTTGGGTAGTCCTGCTCTAAGTTCATACATGTACAAATTAAGAGACAATCATTATTAAATAGGAATTTGAGTGCCATTGGGATGCCTAATATTATTCAATACAAAGCAAAACAGTTCTTGTGCAAAAAGGGCTGACAGTCAATAATGCATTACATGGCAGATAAATAGGAAATAGAAGGTCAAGTTTCATAGTAGTGTAGCTACTTTTTTCTTTTTAATAATAATTTCAATTTAACTGTTAAAGTACTCTGTGAGGAAGAGCAGTGTTAGTTCTCTTCTTCACAGAATACCTAAAATATAGCTTTAGGTCATTTTTTCACATTACGATTAACTAATACAATGAAAGACCTAATGATAAATGCATGTAATGCAAGTTAGTTGTTATTCAGGCTTACAAGGCATTTATCAACAAAATGGATAAAAACTGAAAGCATAAAAAATGTATATGAAAAATACCAAATGACTCCCACAGGATTGGAAGATAGGGAATTCTTGTGCATTAACACAAGAATACTGTAATAAATAAATACATTTAAAGCACAAAATTATTTCTTGATGAACAATCTTTATTTGATTTAAGAAACCACAGAGATATTTCAGAGACAAACAACTGCTGGAGTTGTACTGTAGAAAACATAGGTCCTCCAATGGTATAGAGAGACATTAATTGCAAGGCAATTTTTGGTCTCGGGGATAAAGTGTTTTCTATCCCAACTGAGCAGCTAAACGAATGTCTGACAGGGGCCACAGAGGTATGGCAGATTAATGGGTAAATGAAGGAATACAAGGCAGTTAAGCTTTGGGGCAGGTTACCTAGGGAGACTGTAATCCCCGTCACTGGAGGACTCTTAGAAACAAGTCAGGAATAGATCTAGATATACCTGAATTCACTTCAGAGCAAGAGCTTTGACTAGATAATCTCTTGAAATC
Organism: Alligator sinensis; assembly: GCF_000455745.1. Classification (NCBI taxonomy): domain Eukaryota; kingdom Metazoa; phylum Chordata; order Crocodylia; family Alligatoridae; genus Alligator; species Alligator sinensis. The sequence goes on from NW_005841869.1 coordinate 4,463,763, forward strand.
CCCCCTCCCCCCTTCCGCATTTCTGTGACACTATTATTCCATGAAACTCTTTGTCAGATTGTCTGCACTGGGTCTGGTGTACAGTACAGCAACCTAGGCTAAACCCTGGAGGGTTTTATGCAACCGTACGCCAGTTAGGCATCTATCTGCCCATCTGTCTTTGGTATCCACAGAATGCACAACTCCCCTCCCGGCCCCAAACATCATAAGTGCCTCACACTCTGTAATCCATTTACCCTCATGACACCCCCATAATTTAAGAAAGTATCATTACCCCAGTTTTACAGATGGAAACTAAGACTAATTTGCCCAAGGATGTCTGTGAGGGTCTAAATGCAGACCTTCCCTGAGGACTGGACTGCCTTCCTTTCACTGAACTTTTGAGAAACATCAGTCTTCCCCAGACCAGGGGAAAACTCAGCTGCTCTGGCACAAAGAGATATGTCCCTAACTGAAAGCACAGCTCCAAGTTGTTGCTGGATTTTTTTAAATAGTGCTGAGAGTCAACTTTGACCCAAACACATTTCTACTGTACAACGTCTGACTGCAACAATTTTATAGTCAAAGTACAAACAACTGAGAAACATTTTTTCCAGCAAGTTTTGACTTAATTTGCAGCAAATGAAACAATATCGTAGAGAAAACTGATTCAGTAGCACCCTGAAAAGGTAACCAAATTCACTTGAAATGTGCTCTGTATTGTCTATGATGATCCTATAGGGTATTGGGAAATCAAGCGCAGCCAGTCACAAAAGTGACGCTGTGGAGATTAATGTCAACTTTTATCCGTCATTTTGACAAGTTCTCTTGTGTGAGCATGAAATTTTAAAGGCACAGTGTCAAAACAAAATGAAAAAGTCGTAATGCTCTCAATCTACTGTTCTCAGAGGGATAGAGCAAGGAGAGGAATATAGAAAAATCAATTTAATGATCAAAAGCAAAGATACTTGACTTCCCTGGTCATTTTGGCAGTTTGCTTTTATCTGCATGGTTCTTGCCTCTAAATCATGGAACAGTCTGACATTTAAAAGTAAAAAAGTGCTAATATATTAAAAGAAATTTGATTGGAGCAGCAATTCACCTCTCTCTGGATTCAGAAGTATAAATAATGCTGCTGCCCACTTTATCTTACATACAAAGAAGTGCAACCACCTCCAACTCAACCTCCACCATTTTCATTTCTGACCCAATTCAACACTGACCTCATTTCTAAAAAGCCTCTATGGACTTGTTCCAAGATCCCTTACACCTTGTCTCACTAGTCCTTTTTCTTCTCTTCCTATGCATCTAATGCTGATCTTCGTCTCTGCCTCCATAGTTTACAGCTGCTGAGTGCAAGAGACTTCTCTACAACAGCTGCTGAATTAAATGGCCAGCCTGCACCCCTCTGTTCATCTGAAAACACCTTTTCTCTCTCGCACATTTCCATTTCTCTTTCCTTGTGAAACTATTTGCCATTTTCTCTGTAACTGTAATATTTAATTCTGTTATGCATTCTGGGTATCGAATATCTCTAGAAAATGCTGTGCTAAATAATTCTGTATTGTAATAAAATGTTTATTTTTGAAGGATGGTGACTTGCAATCTGGACATTTAAGATATTACACAAAGACTCCATGGACCAAATTACATGCCTGCATAATACTCGTTGAGGTGGGCGAGGAGTCTTGCTTGAAGTATTGCCCTGGCCCTCTGGAGCTGGCTGCCTTCTCCATTCTCTTAGTGTGTCCTTATGATAGGTTTTACTTTCTCACCCATGTTAAAGAGCCTCTTCTCCCCCTGATTTGTTTAGGGGTTTATAGCAACAACAGATGGGGTTTCCAAAAGAGTGCTAGTGACATAGGGCACAGGAACTCCCCTCAGAGCAGGGTTAGTGCCTTTGGCCCCTGGCTCCCTTTTTTCGCACTCTGCCCATAACTCAATGCCCATTTCACTAACCTAGGGTTTTCTGTGCTCCAGTTCTGAGAATGCAAAGGACACCCATGTCCTCATGATAGATGAAATAAGGACATAGAATCAACATACCTGACATATGCTTTGCCCATACGCAATATTTCTGCAGGCTGTAACTTGCGTCTCACTGAAGAGTTTTGAGCTGGCTAAAGAAACCTTTGGGAAGAATTCAGAAAAAGGATTATTCATATTTGGGTTAAAAATTCTAAGATGAAACATAAAAAATTCAGAATCTGCTGATTTACTTCAACATAAAACTGCTAGAAAACAATGCTTAGCATTATATAAAATAGAAAGTAACACTAATGAGAAAAGGAAACAATAAAAGCAATCTGAGCATCAATATGACTTTCAGAAGCAACTATTTAGAGCCTTTTGTCTCATACAGGCAAGAAACCTACAAGAACACCAAAAGAAACCATGAAACAAAGATGACTCTTCAGAAAAACTGGCTGATATTGTTAGATTTTGTAAATACAACATAGTAAATCTCACGAGCCAAGAACACCACACCTGACTCTTGAAGTTAACTTGAAAATGCTTTATTCAGGGGGTAATGATATAAAATTAAACCATTTGATAAGCACCTACAAATTATAGCTTCAAATAATTACATGTTGTCATATGATGAGATGAAGATCTTGGATGAATTATTATTTGAGCTTATTCTGTAAAGTTATCTGGGAACTGGGGTTTCTGTAAGGGTTTGATGACTCTTCATAAGAAAGGCTGCACAAACACAAGCCCCCTGACAAACAAAATGCTCCCCCCCCTCCGCCTTTCTGAAGTTAATAAACAAGTATATATCACAACATGCTAATGCGAACATAGATGCACCTAACATTAGTTCATGGAAAAAACATATTTTGATACTTCCTTGTAACTATATAAAATTAGCATTTATGAAGCCGAGGGACTTCGAAACCTAACAAATTATACACAAATGTTTACTTTCTGGTCATTCATAATTTCTGCAGACTTCCTAATTATTAAAGATACCCATGTATAACTGTCAATCAAATGTTAATGTAATCCTTGCCCAGCTGCTGCTTATTCCTCAGTGAAGTCATCAGTGAATTGGTGACACTGCAAATTAAATACACTGCCCAGCTCACTTTTTAGGAGGAGAAAACCCTCAGCGTCTGAGATGTAATCTCTATAAACACTAAAATAAGCTAAACTAATACCCATTTTTCTGCTGTAATTTAAGTTCCCTCCCCATAAGCTAGATCTTAATTAAATCCAAACTTCACACGCTCCCTTACACCAGGGACAAGGCAGGCAAAGCACACTGCAATGGCTAATATGTACATTCTAGCTCTAGCCTAAACAATTTATTCTGAAATATTTTGCTATTCTATTTTTCATTTTTGCAGTAGATAGTACACCATGCTCCCACTGCAACCTAAACCTTGGTACATGGGGACCTATCTTTCCTTTTACATTTGTTATGGGACAGTAGTGAAAAACTCAAGCCACTTGAGGTTCATGAATTGTCCAGATAAAATAAGAACAGATCTAAATTTTTGCTTCAGATGAAAACTAAACCTTTTGTGAAGTCTTAAAAAGATTCTTCCTCCCAGTATTTTTAACTCAGCCAAAATCAGGAACTAGCAGAAAATAAAACAAAAATCCTGATATTGCAGTGTTTTCAGCCTCCTTTCCAGAGCAGCCAAAGTCAGGACAAATCTGCCCAAGACTAACTTGAAATTTTGGAGGTTCATTATGTATTGTCCTATATAAGTTGGACACGTCGACCATATCAACAATGCAGTAGTTTAGACAAAATGCCACACATGGCGATTAATGCTGGCAATACAGTCAGAAGCAACACTAAAAGCAGGTCATTTTTGGCCATCACAAATTCATGTATCCAGAGTTTTGCTTGGAAAAGCATAGTTCTTGGGCTAGTTAGCAGCTGGAAGGAAGCAAACTTCAGTTTTTAAGCAAAAGTATTCAAAATGCAAATATTTAAGATACATTAAATATTAAACAAGTAGGACTAGTCCAAGTTTTGTAATTAAAACTGTTATTTCGTATTTTACACAGGACTTATAAAAAGGTCAAATTGTTATTCTAAAAGGTTTCATGGCTCCCTTGTTCACAAATAAAGTGCCTCTTCTAGAAAAAAAAAGTTTCCAGACTTCATATTAGAATGCCGAAGTGTGTATTTTTATAAAAACACATTAAACTTAACAACATATTATGGTTCTTATCAATGAGAAGCTCAGTAAATCTAGATAACAAAATAAAGATAAAATTAAAATAGATTGCTTTTTCACTAAAATGCACATAGATGTTTTCTGGTTGTTATACAATTATTACTTATTCATTAAATAACAGACTTCCTAAAATGACCAGGAGCTGTAGTAGATAGTTGTGGTGAAGTTATGAGACCCTATTAGTGACAGAGCATGGACTAGGTTAGGAAAGAAGTTGCCCTAGCTTTCAGCACCATCTACTGTTTTACAAAAGACAGACAACTATTTCAGTTGTATCAACACCTTCCCTGACCTCCCAGGCAAAGTAACCTCGGTGCCCATTTCACCCTGAGACCTTCAGACAATGTTGTTAAGTATTTCATATGGCTTCAGCTTAGTTTCAAGCGTGGCACACTCAGGAAGGGCCCTTGCCTTTGGAATGTTTTCCCTCTTGGTCCAAAAGAACCAGTTTGACAACTGCCTAGATCTGCTGAAATGCCAACCATTAACTCAAGCTTTTCTTGCAGTGTGCAGTTGACTAGAGAGGTCTTTCTTCTCCTAGCGCAGAAAACATCTGCAGTGTCACTGGTACTACGTCAGTGCTATACACTTAAAATGAGGTACAGTTAGAAACATGGGATCTTTTGGGCTGGGGGCAAGGGGGACCCAAAAGCTTCTGTACAGTATTAAAATTTTGCATCTGCCCCCAAATTAGTGATTTCCTCAAAATGCCAAAACATGTGATTAAATACAAACAGCGAGCAAGCACAAAAGGTCTCTTTCTCTCTGGACAACCCCATTAAAAGCTTCTGGAAATAAAACCTGTAAAATTGCTTTAACAAAGAGGTCAACAAACCTAAATTTTCAATCTTTCTACCTGTAGGTTACTAGCTGAAGCCCAGTCTGCCAGTTAGGAGTTTACCATGATAGAGATCCTGATTTGCCATAAATAAAAGTCCACTATTCTGATAGCCACTATTTAGTATCCTTGAAGAAATGAAGCCAAGGACTGAATGTGTAGTTGAAACCAGAATCTCGTCTCACCTCCAAGGGGTCAGAGCATCTTGACAATGCAATGTTGGAAAATTATTCAGCCATTGCTCGTGGTGCACCTCCTCTACAAATTCTCCAAGACTGGTAACTCTTTAACTTACAGAGATGCATTGCATTTAGAAAGTGTAAAGTCTAAATGAATGTGATATTTTATTTGTATCAAACATCATTGAAACCCTCCCAACTTACCTTTCACCAACAGCAATGGCCCTCATCTTGTTTAAATCAGGGGCTTTACACAGGTAAAGCAGCAGCAAACTATTTTAGGACTGCATTCCCAAGTACACTGTAGCAAGAAACTAGTCTCTATTCATAGGACTTGTTTTATGTAGTCTAAAAGGCAAGAAAGATTAGGTTAAAGTCTCTCAGAAAGCTAACCAAACAGCAACCTCTCTCATTTAAGACAGTGTCTGAAAATAAATTAATGACTTTTTGTTTTGAGGGTGTAATTCCTTATTGGAATAGTCAGTCCTCTACAGTCAAGATACAATCTAACTAAACTAACAGTTATGAACTAGCTTAATGTGCCAGCATGAAAACACCATCATAAATGCCACAGGCTTGTTTGGAGAGTTCAAAGTAAGTCTTTGATCTATTTTCAGCCTATAAATTGTTCCTGTGGAATCCCATCGTATTTTGTGGAAGTTCTTGTATGTGCTTGCCATACAACCAAACCAGTAGTCTCAAGGCAACATTTCATTGTCACGTAATAGGTCTAGGCACATGCCCTTTACTCATTCTCTTTATCACCAAGCAAGCAGACCTGTGCAATACTGTTGAGACAGCACAGTTAATTCCCAAGCCAGCATCTACTATTGCTCTCTAGTGTCTCTTTGCTGACATTGCATACAACACTGCTGGCAGTTTCAGAGAAATAAAAGTAGGGAAAACATAGGAAATTTCCCAGTGAACTACTGCAAAGGAAAACCATAACTCCCAAATGAAGCTGGAACTGAAAAACTAAGAGTTAAGGTGAAGCAATTTTGATAACTGTCTTGGCTATTAAACATGTTGCTTAATATAAAAGTTGGTGCAATGTCAATAAGCTGCTCACTATCTCCAAACTTTTCTGTGTTTAATTTTGTATTAAATTCAGTTTTTGAATCATACATGTAGAGAAATTAACTACAGGACCAGAGCCTCCTGATCCCTTCATCACAGGGAATTTTCTTCAGAACCAAAATGGTTTTAAATAGTTAAAATGGTGTGTACTATGAGAAATCATGTGATATATATATATTGGCGGGAGGGGGGGGGTTAAAATACCATTTAAATTCCAGTCCACAATGATAACAGCTGGTAGAAATTAAGTGCTGTCTTCTCTGTTAGATCCACCTTTCTCTTCAGACCACATAGTTTGAACATCTCTTAGCTAGGTTCTCTCACTGAATGCTCAGACAAAATGATCAGTATTGTTGAGGAATAGCAGTTACTCTGGCCACTTTTCTTCTCCCATCACCAAGCCCTTATTTTATACGACACTGCCAAAGAAGCCTCTTCCACCAGGCCCCCAGATGCTTAGTGTTATGAAAGACTATATGTGGAACTGCATCTATGCATTTAAACTGCCGTCAAAAAATCTGCCCAGCTATAGCCAAATGAAAAGTTTAAATTAGATCTTTTCTGTCCAGCATGCATCTGAGAATTTTGTCCTCCTCTATCCTGTTATTTATAATAGCAGCACAAGTAGCAGCTCTCCATCACCCACTAAGACTTAACAAGGGCACTCCTTGACAAAAGTTACTGGTAGATTGGCCAGAGGTATAACAGGATTTTCACTAGCTCCATCCTTTTTCCTGTGTAGTGCCCAAATGACAACCTACTGCAGTCAGAAACTATTAGCTCCAACCTTGATTTCCCACTCTCACTAATGCACAGGCAATAATCTCTTCTTAAAAGGCTATGACTGACCACAAAGATGCCCGCTTGGGAGAACCCAGCAATGTAGTACTGGTTTCTAAGGGCCCCAGCAAACAAGCGACACACACACATCCCTCATTCCTCCAAGGCTGGCAAACTGATTTGCAGAACTGCTGACACATCATGCCCAGGAGATATTTGCCAAGCTAAGAAACGTAAAACAAATCATTACTCTTCCTGCTTTGTCTCAACTCCTACACTTTTCTTGTACCCCACCTCCTGACATACATGTGCTTTTCTCTTCTTCATGCCTCCTTTCACTGAAAAGGCAGCTAAAGTGAATAGCAGCCCTGGTCTTGAGAGAGAGTAAGGGACAGCTGGTAGAGTCCACCAGGCAATCCTGAATGAGCAGGACAACTGCAGCTCCACGGCTCCAAGACATACACACCTGGTACCCACTGCGCAGTTTCACCTGCTCCCTTCCCATGGCCAGCAGAGAAACAGACCAGTGCCTTCGGACCAGCCTGTTAACCGTCTGTTTCCTTAACTCTGCTGCGTTGGTCTTTCTATATCTAAAAAGAATCCTAAAATGATAAACCTGCTCCAAATCACATGCTGACAAAGAAAAATGAAACAGTTTAATGAAAGTAGGATGAAGCCTGAAAACCTGTAATTTTGCAAGATGTTTCATATATAACAAGCAATTAAGGTCTGGCCAAACAAGCATTTCTCCCTCGCCAATATGTAAATGAGACCCCACTGAAGATGCCACCACTCACTGGTTCGGAAACATATAACGCTGTCTTATTAGCAGGGTGTTTCTGGACTGTGCGTTCACCTCGGACTCCACTTCTGGAGCAGAGACCAAAGGGAATGGCTCTCGGCTGCCAGGAAATCAGCGGAGAGTCTCCGTTTCAGCAACTGGTCTGAAAAACGTAACCACCTTTTATTTAATAATGCAGGGAAAAGACATTTTTGAAGCTATTTCCTCCTTAACGTGCTTGAAAGTCTACAGAAAACAGTTTAATAGTTATAATAGGCAAGTATTAAAACACAGCCCAAACGGGTCGACACCTCCCTGCTTCAAGGCATTAGCAAACCACTACGGGGGAGGTAGAAGGAGGAAACTTTCTTTGCAACCAAGTTATTCCACAATTGCCCCCAGGAGGATTTCTTGCTGCGACGGGCTGCTCCCTGGCAGCGCCGCGGCTGCGAGGGGACAGCCACCGCCCGCAAGCCCGGCCGGGCAGCGGCGGCTGGGGGGGCCCAGCCACTGCCAGCAAGCCTGGCCGGCAAGGCTTTCTCCGGGCCGGCGGTGCACGCGGTCAGGACGGCGGGGACTAGGCTTTGACACACGACGACCTCGCTCCCTTCACGAGGCTCTAGGGACAGCCGCCAGGTCAGGAGAGGCCTACTGCTCCTGGGAGCGGCAGCACGCCAGACGAGCCTGCAGACCTCCACCTCCACCGCACCCACAACGAGCCCGTGCGCTCAGGACGGTACAAGCAATACGGAAACAAATGTATTTCCTGAGGCGAGGCCGGATTATTCACCCTGCTGCAGCTGCAGAAGCGAGCGCGCACCCAGCGAGGTCTGCTCCATGGAACCACTTTTAAAGCAGCTTTTAAAGAAGCCCCTGCCCCTCGCTCCACGCGGGTACGGTACCGCACCGCGGCCCCTTGCGCCCCGCGCCTGCTCCCGCGCAGGTACGGGGCTCACCTGAGGGGCTGG
>NW_005841869.1:4473057-4484481 GCF_000455745.1 Alligator sinensis
GGGGAAACGCTGGCTTGAAGCTGCCCTCGCGCCACCCGCGTCTGGCAAGCGAATGGCTTTTGTCTTTGGATGTGGTTGGCAGAGGCCGCGAAGGGAGCCGCGCACGCATCGGAAGGACGGCGTCGCCTGCTGCGCCCGACCCGCCAGGAACATGCCGACAGAACAGCCCGCGAGCAGCGCGCGTCCAGCCACGGTTCACAGGTCATCTCCCCTTCCACATCTGGGCTTCTGGTAACGCAGGTGAAGAAGGGCTTGGACAGCACGTGCGGGGCTCGCTGCCCTGCTCGTGTAAAGCGCTTGTCTTTCATGTCAGTTGCCCACATAAAAGAAACCAGTAATCCTGCCTAGAAATATTATGCCGCAGGAAATATGTGGATTTAGCGTGGTGTCTCCTCATGTTTCAGTTGTACGCTGTGGAGAGGTGGTAGTTCAAGTCACATGTTATTTCAGTGCACTTAACTTCAATTAGCGTAGCACTATTAGAAAGGAAAAAAAAGTGATTGCCAGCAAATGTTGCATGGGAAGTAATTCCAAAATATGGGAATGTTTGGCAAAGAATTAACAACTTCCTCCTAGTGTAAGAAGAGATACAAAAACGTCATGACTTATGCATTGAGCTTGCACATTAACATAATTGTCCATTATAGTATTAATGATGAGCTGCCCTTGTGTGTTCTTGTTGCATGATTCAGCAATGCCAAGAATAATTTCACGTGACTGCACTGTTTCTGCATCCATGCAGCTCGCTTTGCGGGACTGGCCGTCGTAGGCTGCATAGTGTGCGTACGTACATACGTACTAGCGTACGCTGCGAGTCAGAGAATCTCAACCAGGGTGATGCGAGATCTTTTGAAGGGTGCTTTGAGTTGTGCTGAGATAAGCAGGTGTGAGGGAATAAGTGCAGGTTCAGGCTTGCCCCTGCTTGGCTACTGCCGGGCCCCTTTGCAAGAAAGTAAGCACTGTAATAAAGGCGTATTTTAAAACAGGGTGCCGCTCAATTCACACAAGTTCTGGAGGAGTCTCTCCAGGGGTGTCTTGAGTCTAAAAAGGTTGAGAATCATTGCTGTAAGTACTTAATTTGTTTAGCTGTGTAGCAATGCCAGTCCTAATGTTTTGCTTATTGTTGTATGTGACAAGAACCATAAGCAGATATCAGTTGTGTATGTTGGTCAAGTAGGCAGCATATTTCAGCTCTACTGTCTGCTTTAACTTAATTATATTCAAGGCAGTGCATGCTCAATATGACTGTAATTGTTCTCATTTCAACTACACCTGATACAGTGGAGAGAGAGGAGCCGTCACAGAGGCTGCTTTTGGAAGCCTTGCAGATGAAGGGAGGTAGTCGGTTCCATGGTTCCTAGTCAGCTTCAGGACCGCTCTCCCTTCATTTCTGAGTTTTCTAGTAGCATCCGCTAAGCTGCTTATTAGAAGCTTTAAAAAGGACAAACGCTAGTCAGTTTTTCTGCTAATACTACAGTGCTATTAGCAACGCTGGTTAAGTCTCAAGTGCTGCAAATGCTGTGTACTCAGTGAGGTTTGTTTGCATTAAGTGCATGCTCAGGGTAAGTGCACAACCTTTTTCGTACCAAAGCTGTGTGCTTAGAGGGAGTGTGCTGTATTTGCAAGCTGAAATTCTTGCAGTGGGGCTGGGTTTCTTTTATCTGGGATGGTGCTGTCTGAGAAAAGGCCTAAAGAAAGGGAGGCTCTTTCTGAAATGGGTAGTTGTGTTCATGTAAAGGAGGAACAGTTTGTAAAAAGTGAGCAAGGCTGAAAGAAGGTGAATGAAACTAGCTGGGGTTAAAGGTGCTGTGTCATTCTAATTGCTTGGTTCCTAATTCAAAGTAGGGCTGTCTTTAGAAATGTGTGAGCCAGTTTGACTTCATGGGAGGGCTTCAGAAATAACCTCCCTTCTAATAAGGGATCTTTTAAAATATGATACTGTCTATTAATATATATGGTGGTAATTCAGGAAATCAGCCACTCAGCACTTTGATTGGCTCATACTTCAGATTGACTAGAATGCAAATTGAGCATAATTTTCCATCATGATGGGCTAAAGTTGATCAGTTGTTTTCTGCAAAGCAGGAAATGTAATGATGTTGCTTTTTAATTCTTAATATAGAGATTCCAGATATAGGACTGCATTTTGAAAATATCACACACTGTACAAATGGACATCTTACTCTGGCGTTCTCTATTGGCTCAAGCAGTTCATAGGGGCTGAACTCTTTTTGGATTGTTGCAAGTGCAGTTGGCAAATTTCTTAACCAGAAGGCAGATACTAGCCTGATGTATTAAAGTGGTGCCTTATTAGGCCACTTTCGGCCTAAGAATTTCCACTAAAAATGACTTTTACCTAGCATCTTAAATCTTATTAAACTGTCTTTAATAAAACATTTATTAAGCCTGACAATATCCTGTGATATAGGCTAGTAGGGTTTCCACCTGTGAAATGGTACATCTGACCATGGTGTCACAGTGCCAGACTGATTTTTTTTTTTTTTTTTTTTTTTTTTTAGCTATAAAGCCATCCCTTAATGGCAGGTTTAAGGGATGTATCTAGGGTTGCATGAGAAACTACCCTTTGTAAACCTTGTATTAATTTTCAGGAAAGAGAAAAATGTGTTCATTTTATTACCGTGGTGTTTGCAACCTAAATTATGACGCACTCCACACCCCCCCCCCCTGGCAATTTATATTTTGTATAGCTCTGCATAATAGAGTAGTATTATGAAAAGTAAGGCTGATTTAGACACTTTGAAATGGAACTAAAGTGGGCATAGTCTTGTAAAAGGCTCTCATTTCAACGTTTGCGAGGACTTCTGGGGTGGGTTTCCTGTAAATCCTAAAGATTTGCAGTCCTGTTACTAATTTTCTAGCTCCCATGTGTTTCCTTTTGTGGAAGCATTCTCCACCTCTAGCTGGGTATGTGACAGTGGGGTAATCTCCTCTTTTACAATTTCCTTCTGAAATATTTTGACACAACCTGCCTTGTCTTCCTTCCCTCCTACTTAAACCTTGGGTGGAGGAACTGGAAAAACTTCCATTTAAAAGGCAAACTTCATCTCTCCCTCCAAAATACCAGAAACTGATTGCATGATTATGAACTGCTAATTAAATTGTTATTGGGGGCTTAAGAAGCAATGTATAAGTATGTAAATGGTGGTGCTGCTACTTTCAGTTTTTTCTGTTTGATATTGTGGTACTTGTGAAATTGAGCATACATAAAATTCTCCAGGAAGAAACACTGTCATTTTCAAGTAACTTGTCACTTCCAAACTCTCACACTGAAAAGTATATTCATGGATTACATACATATTTTTTTTAGACTTGTTGAATGCGTCACCCAGAGCCCAGATGCTATTTTAGTTCTGCTTCAATTCAGCTTCAAACTACTGGGTTTTTGGCTGTCTCAAATGCTGTGTGTTGCACACGCGTATATTTTTAATCAATTATGTAGGAAGAACCACCTGATAAATCAGTTGCATTTTTATTTCAGTCTGAATTAATGGGTTTTCTTTTTCCAGAATTTTACTTCCAATCTTCAATAAGATTTAGACAAGCCTTTATACAAGACCCAAGATAAGTTTTTGTTTTGGGGTGAGGGGAGGGGATGGGATGGGAGGCTCCTCCGATATTAGTCATTGAAAAGTGTTATTCCTGTTAGCACCTATAACTGTTTAACAGTTTCTTCCTTTCATAAAAAAAGTCTTTTCCTTTCATGTCATTCATGGGGAAGAGAATTCTAAAAACTTAAAGTAGCATTTCTCTGCTTTGGACCAGGTGCAAGCTTGTGCTAAAACATTTTAGTTATATAATCTACAAATTTACCTATGCAGTTAAAATGGGTCTTTCTATAGTTGTGCTTGAATTCCTAATAAGGGTTTTTTTATGTTAAGGATTAGTAACTTTACATTTTGTTGGGCTGTTAGTTATAATTTATTATCTTTTAAAACATTAAGTTAAAAGACTGTTTCTTTACTATGTAACTGTTTAAATCCAGATATTTCTCTTCCCTCTGTAACTAAACAGCTGGATAGTTTAAAATCCTTAATATATTCATCAAGCTCTTTGTTGAGCTCTTGGGTTTAACTTTTGTTGCATTGTTACACTGAGAGAATTTCTAAGGAGTTCAGGTTTGTTTCCAGTTTAAACAAGAAAAACACTGAATTTAAAAGGTGTTAAATTGAGGGGGATTGTAATAAATTTTAATGTTACTTCAGTGTTCTTACTGTTTCACAGCTCTGCAGCATCTACTTTTCTCTCTCTCTCTCTCTCTCTCTCGTTGCAAATGGATGGAAGTCACAAACTCCACTTTAATTACAATTCTGCTAGTCATTTTCTTGCAGTGTATTGAACTGTGAAGCAGTTTTAAAGCATTGCTATGCTTTCAAGGGCAGGGGTTGAGATTTGGCTGGCAGTTGGTAAACTGAGTTTATTTCTGCCACTTGTCTAGAATGCCCCAGCACTTGTATTAACACAAGTCATTCTATTGCTGTAATTTGGCTAGATGGTTACTTGTTTACCTTTTGGCCCTCTTAAGGACATGCACGAATGATCATTGTATCTGGGTAGAGTAATTGCTGGTACCACTCTAGCTTGTACGTGTGCACAGATTGTTTTTGTGGTTGGGTAAGGTGCAATAGGAAGTGGTGGGATAATAACTTGCTTTCTGTAGAAAACAAAAAAACAAGAATAAAGAAAACACATTAAAGTTGTAAAAGCTTTATTTTCTGTTCTGTACACCTGCTGATCCAAACATCTTGGCCTAATTAAAGTGTCCCTCCTTTAAGGAGAGATTTGAACCTCAGAAAGCGGCCCAAGCAAACATAACTAACCAGAATTTCTGATGACGTTGTCTTGAAACTGGTGATCTTTTTCCTCTCTTGCAGCACAGCACTAACTTGTAATGAAATGGAGTCTGGGTCAAGTTCTTTTAGAGTGGAATTTCCTGACTTCTCTAGCACCATTTTACAGAAGCTGAACCAGCAGCGCCAGCAAGGACAGTTATGTGATGTTTCCATTGTAGTTCAGGGCCATCTCTTTAGAGCCCATAAAGCTGTCCTCGCAGCCAGCTCCCCATACTTCTGCGACCAAGTGCTCCTGAAAAATAGCAGACGAATAGTCCTGCCTGATGTGATGAATCCAAGGGTATTTGAGAATATTCTTCTTTCTACTTACACGGGTCGCCTGGTCATGCCTGCCCCAGAAATTGTCAGCTATTTGACAGCAGCAAGCTTTCTTCAGATGTGGCATGTAGTAGACAAATGTACAGAAGTGCTAGAAGGGAACCCAACAGTGCTTTGTCAGAAGATGAATCATGGCAGTGATCATCAGTCCCCAAGCAGCAGCAGTTATAATGGCCTTGTTGAAACTTTTGAGCTGGGTTCTGGCGGACAGACTGACTTCCACAAAGGGCAAGAGCTAAGGGATGGTGAAAATGAAGAAGAAAGCTCGAAAGATGAGTTGTCATCTCAAGTAACAGAACATGAGTATCTTCCCAGTAACTCTTCAACGGAACATGACAGACTAAGCACAGGAATGACAAGTCAGGATGGCGAAGAGGGAGCTAGCGACAGTGCAGAATATCAGTATACAAGACCTCTCTACAGCAAACCCAGCATCATGTCACACAAACGTTGGATCCATGTGAAACCGGAAAGATTTGAACAGGACTGTGAAGGTGCAGATAATCCTTATGATGAGCACCAAGTCTCCGAGTCCATGAATGCCATTCAGCCAGAGCATCCTATCCAGTCTTCAGGTGTCGAAGACTTTCACATCAGCGACAAAAAGATAGAACCAGAATTTGATGAACAGGGTGATGAGGGTAACTATGATGAGCAAGTTGATTTCTATGGCTCTTCTATGGAAGAATTTTCAGGTGAAAGGGCAGATGGAAATGGAAGTGTTCACAGACCAGATGTTATGATAGCAGCAGGGTATGGTGAAAATGTTGAAATGGCTGCAGGAATTAAAGAAGAAACCTCCCTCTCTGGATTCTCGCATGCTGACAAACTGTATCCCTGTCAGTGTGGTAAAAGCTTTACACACAAGAGCCAGAGGGATCGGCATATGAGTATGCACCTTGGCCTTCGGCCTTACGGCTGCGGGGTCTGTGGTAAGAAATTCAAAATGAAACACCACCTTGTTGGCCACATGAAAATCCACACGGGCATCAAACCATATGAGTGTAACATCTGTGGGAAAAGATTTATGTGGCGGGACAGTTTTCATCGGCATGTCACTTCTTGTAGTAAATCATACCAGGCTACCAAAGTTGAGCAGAATACTACTGAGATGAACTGAAACATAGTAAATGTTGTTTAGTAGAGTAAGCAAAACAAGTTAATTATGCAAATACTGTCTGGTACTTGCTATTGTGACATTTTAGGGTGGTTTTTTTTAAAGTTCTAAGGGTGTTGCTGATTCAAGCAGATCAGATTTTATTGTCCATCTACTGATGCCACTCTACAAGCTTTAGATGTAAAAGATGTTCAGGTGGCTAATTCATGAGACTTGTAATCTGTAAATAGTGAGGCCACTTGTGGTAACTTTTTCCTTGTTGGGCATCCTCTTTTATTAAGTGTCATACAAACACATAGTGAGGCCCAATCCCCAAAAGAGTTATTAAAGGTTCCAATCCTGCAAATATGTATTTCTTTGTATAACTGTATGCATGTGAGTGGCCTTATTGAGAAGTGGACAACAATAACCCCACCACAAGATTGCTAGTCTGGTAAACCTAACTATTTGCAGGAGTCAAAGCTCTTAAACGAGTAAGATTTCTACCTGTAGAATAACTTGTCTGCCTGCAACTGAACAGAGACCACCAACACCCTTAACATAGGTAACTTAAGTAGCCTTTAGAGTGCCACAGCATTTGATGGAAAGCTATTATTTGGATAATTTTTCTGCCTATTTTTGGTAAAGTATCTGGTCCTATCTAGGTATTGGGCCTAATTCTTTTTATCCATTTTTGTAAAGCACTTGGTTATATCTTGTTGGACAGTGCATATATTTAAGACTGAATCAAATTATAACTGTCTTGGCCTAACAGAGCCTAATGCTGTGGCAAGTCTGGCTGCCTTTTTAACTACTACATCATAACAGAACATCTAGCAGTTGCACGGGTGGCCAACTGTCAAAATGTGTAACAAAAAAACCAAACCAACCCTGCAAAGTTGGTATTAATCCAGTACACTCAGTTAAGCGTTTAAACTATAGTTTGTTTTGGAATTTAATGGATCACTGCAGCAGCAAGTACCAAACTCAGTGAACAGTACAAACAGATTTGTTTTTGGTACTAAAATGTATTTGAAAATTTCTATCTAGTTTTAGTTCATAACTTCTAAACACTTGCTTCAGTAAGTGGTTGTTAGTCACAGACAAACTATTTAAATACTTAATCCTTTACTGTTTGACCAGTCAGGTTTTTAGTACAGGTTCTTGGTACTGAACTACTGTGACTCTGATCATTTCCAGAGCCACAAGCAGCCAGAGTTGTTTCCCCTCCAAATGAAGCCTGTTGCTGACCACTTAAATTGCCCAGTTGGGATCCCTTTTAATGGTACAGTGGGATATAGGGCTGCAGAAAAGTTTCAAGCTTGGGAGCAACTTCTGGATCCTTGACAGTGAGAAGGCGGTGCTTGTGCTCCATGAAGAAGATGTGTTATCCACTGGACTCATGCTCTAGCAGTTTGTGTGGAGCAATGTTGTAGTTTTGAGGGATGCTACCAGCCCTGCAGGTGAGAGTGGATGCATCAGTTGTAATGCTGACATTAGGATTTACTAATTGAAAGCCTTTGCACTCCTACTTAAAAGCAGTTAACTTTACTTTGTACTTTACGGCCCGACATAAGATGAAAGGAGCCTCCTTAGCATAAATGGGTCACGATCAGAATGGGTGAGAGTCCATGTGCTTGCAACCCACTTCCAGCATAACAGTTTGGGACAATTGCTAGCCTGCTTCAAGTGGCTACCAGCTATGACTGTCTCCCGAAGATGGATGTCTGGGACAAGGTGGCGTTTATTGCTTGTCGGGCTACTATCTCTGGTCACTTCTGTTTTGGCATATTAATTATAAACTTTTAAGTAAAATTATTTTGTCTTGAAGGCTCTTAAATTTTACTCTGTCAATTCTTCAGATATTTTTCATATGGAATTTTGTTAAAATAGATGATCCCAAATATGAAGATTCCATTGCAGGCAATGGATACAAATGGCCCAGCACCAAGGAGTTCCTGTTCCTAGCACTTAATTGGACTCTACAATAAACCATGTGGCCATGTGTAGCCCTTGTAATCAAGGTAACTAAACAGGGATTTGCTCACTAACACTGTAACTTGCTCAATGTATAGAAGCACTTTGTATTTAAAAATCTTTATAAGTATGTTTTTTAAACTTAGAAATGATATATTCCCTCAATAGTTTGTTTCCATGTTAACACTGTCTTTTTAATCTTGAAATTTATAGTGGTAACAGGCTATTTCCTTGTCTGTTCAGAAAAGCATAGAGGGCGGTGTTCCAGCATTCCCTGGCCCAATTTTTCCATTACCTTCTCCCTTCCCAGTCCCGTGTACTGGAAGACTTTTCTGCACGTTCCATTCTTTACTGCTGTGGGAAAGATTCTCCTGCTCATTTCAGGGTTGTTCTAGCATAGTCATTTTCATCCTCTTTCATACAGGGACCCCCATGTTGCAACTGAAAATTTTGGGGACCTTCCTCCAATCTCTCTATAAAGAAGAGGGTGGTCACAATCCCCAGGTTGAGAATCCATAGTCAAGCGGTCCATCAGACCCATCCCCTACAGTGCTGCCAGCAAAGCCCTTTCTTCTACCAGTCTGAGATGACTTTTATATGGGTCTTTTAAATGTTAACTGCAACTAGGAATAATGTTTAGATAACTTTGAAATAGAGCTTTAAAATAAAATGTACTAAAAAAGACACTTTAAAGGTTTTATACAGGTGCAGTAGCTGCATATAAATAATGTTGATCCTTTATAGTGACTTGTCATGGATGGTAAATTTCTAATATTGGTCTAATGCTGTCCTACCTAACGTTTTGACATTGTGTTGAAACCCCACATATGTGATTCCATTAATGTTTATAACACTTGACGCTTGGATCTTTGGTTTTAAACCACATTAAATGGCTTGGGTACAAGGAAGTATTTGCCATAGAAGATTTTTCTCCAGAGTTCTCACTTCTACCTGTTCCACTCAAGCTGACCAAGATAAAGAAGTATGGATACAGCTTTTTGCAGAGTTTGCAAGCACTATTAGTACGATGGCTTTGTTCCAGCAACAAAGATGCTTGCTGTTTTGGGTGAAACGAGACATTCATATTAAGGTCAATTTTAAGCACTTCTGCTTATGCTTTATTTTAGAGACATTTGTTCATTTTTCCCACCTGTACTTTAGTGTTGTCTCTTTGCTGAGGGGTGTTATCAAAGTGGGCATTTTATAAACACCTGAAGTATTGTCATCATTGGCAGGACTTCTCTCTCTTTACACCTCATAAAGATATTATATTTTTCTCTCGTCTGTTCAGTCACTGGATTTGAAATGTTCGTTACCATGGTATTTAAGTTAACTACAATTCTGTAAGTCTCCTGCTGCCATGGTGACACATTTCAAAACTTCTGTTCCTCATGGGTCTGTGAATCTTGATGTAGTAGTCGTATTCTCCTTGACTGGGGTTCCTGTTCTGTACATTAGTATTTAAAAGCCCTGCCTTCACAACTGCAGGGAGCAACTGTCTTAGAAGCCTAAAAAAATAAGGCTGCAAAGGGCCTCAGGAAGTCACCTAGTCCAACTCCCTTCTCAAGGATACCCAACTAAACCATCCTAGTCAAGTATTTGTCTAACTGCTCTTAAATTTCCAAAAATGAAAATTCCACAACCTCTCTGGATATCCTTTGCCAATGCTTAACCACCTTCATAATGAAAAAGTTTTCTAGTATCTAACCTGAGTATCCCCTGCTACAATTTGAGAGCATTACTCCTCATCCTTTGTGTTGCTCTCCGCTGGACTCTTAATCTGTCTGCAGCTTTCTTGAAGCGTACTGTGTCCAGTTTCAGGCCCCGCTCCAGGTAAGGCCCCACCAGTCCCAAATCCAATGGAAAGATTATTTCCCTTGATTTGCAACTCGTTAATACAAGCCAGTATGCTGTTGGCTCTCTGCTGCAGTGAGAGCACACAGTTGGCTCCTACCTTATGGTCCACTGTAACTCCCGTGTCCCTTTCTGCAGAAGTACAGCCTAGCTAGTCATTCTCTAGTCTGTCTTTGAATGTCGCTTGTTTCAGAGGTGAGCACATAAGACTCTGAAAGACATGACTGGAAGATCTTTGTTCTCAGTTCTCCCCTCTGATGTGCTGCTGAATTTAGGCAACTACTCACATCCCTTTGCACTTGCAGCAGCTGATTTATCAAGAGTATAAGCAAATGCCACACTTCAGAGTCCACAGGGGAGCTCAGAGACTCCCAAATCCTGGTGTCCTTATTGTAAAGTCCACACTAACATCCCCATACTTTTGGGCATGAAATAATGGAGAGCCTTCAAGCCCTCTAAACAGAACATGACTGGGCTGGTGTCAGTAAGATAACCTTTTTTGACTCCCAAGAAGCTATAGTACATTTAGTTTGTCAGGTCTGTTTTGCAGAACTGAAAGTTCCATAAAACGGTAAAGAAAGGTTGCTGTATTCCTCAGTTACGTGTGTTTATGAGGGGGGTTTTTTAGACAAAGGCTCTAAGCTCTCAGTGCCGAAGGGAGACGCTGGAAAACAAAGTAGTATTTTTTTTTTTTAAGTGATGAATCTGTCGGACTCTGATTTTGCTTGAAGCTTGCGTCAGTTGATTGCTGCATTTTTTGTTTTCCATGGGATTCCAGAACATCTTCCAGAAATGTAACTGTTTATGCAAGTCAGGTGAATCTTCCCCAATGAGCTAAATTTTTTACTTATAAAATAGTAAAGTTGCATATCTTGATATTTTGTGAGATGTTATGCCTGTATTGCAAAGGTTGGATAGTTTTGTCTATATAAAATTGCTGTCCTAATTGCACAGCATGGTTTTAATTAATTTAATGTTACTGTTCAATATTTTCTTCTTATAGAAGAGACCCATGCCCTTTTTTGTATAACATGTTTTAATAAATGTTATCTGTCAGTTTTGTAAAAGCTTTCTTTTTTGTGTGTACAAAACTAATGCATGTGTAGTTCTAGAATAGTATATGCAGCTTTTGTCATGAAGAATAACAACTTGAACAAAACTTTAGTACTTCAAGAAGTTGCCAGTCCATATCACTATCATCATGGATAACAATAAAATAAGGAAGCGAACCTAGCAATAGGAGTTTATCAAAGTGTTTGGTTTGCCTGTCAATGTTGTTTCTTAAGTTCCAGTTTCAGGCTGCTGAAC